>NC_134397.1:223370045-223716085 GCF_050003625.1 Haematobia irritans | reverse complement strand
TGCTCATATCTCCTAAACTATGCGTCCTACAGCGAAAAGGAGCTTAATTCATGACCACCCCCAAAAAATGGAAAATTCCATCCAAATCCTGAAAAAATTGAAATTTTTATATGAAAAACTTGTTTTGCTCATATCTCCTAAACTATGCGTCCTACAGCGAAAAGGAGCTTAATTCATGACCACCCCCAAAAAATCGAAAATTCCATCCAAATCCTGAAAAAAATGAAATTTTTATATGAAATTTTTTTTTGCTCATATCTCCTAAACTATGCGTCCTACAGCGAAAAGGAGGTTAATTCATGACCACCACCAAAAAATCGAAAATTCCATCCAAATCCTGAAAAAATTGAAATTTTTATATGAAACACTTGTTTTGCTCATATCTCCTAAACTATGCGTCCTACAGCGAAAAGGAGCTTAATTCATGACCACCCCCAAAAATCGAAAATTCCATCCAAATCCTGAAAAAATTGAAATTTTTATATGAAAAATTTGTTTTGCTCATATCTCCTAAACTATGCGTCCTACAGCGAAAAGAAGCTTAATTCATGACCACCCCCAAAAAATCGAAAATTCCATCCAAATCCTGAAAAAATTGAAATTTTTATATGAAAAACTTGTTTTGCTCATATCTCCCAAACTATGCGTCCTACAGCGAAAAGGAGCTTAATTCATGACCACCCCCAAAAAATCGAAAATTCCATCCAAATCCTGAAAAAATTGAAATTTTTATATGAAAAAATTGTTTTGCTCATATCTCCTAAACTATGCGTCCTACAGCGAAAAGGAGCTTAATTCATGACCACCCCCAAAAAATCGAAAATTCCATCCAAATCCTGGAAAAAATGAAATTTTTATATGAAAAACTTGTTTTGCTCATATCTCCTAAACTATGCGTCCTAGAGCGAAAAGGAGCTTAATTCATGACCACCCCCAAAAAATCGAAAATTCCATCCAAATCCTGGAAAAAATGAAATTTTTATATGAAAACCTTGTTTTGCTCATATCTCCTAAACTATGCGTCCTACAGCGAAAAGGAGCTTAATTCATGACCACCATCAAAAAATCGAAAATTCCATCCAAATCCTGAAAAAATTTAAAATTTTTTATAAAAAACTTGTTTTGCTCATATCTCCTAAACTATGCGTCCTACAGCGAAAATGAGCTTAATTCATGACCACCCCCAAAAAATCGAAAATTCCATCCAAATCCTGAAAAAATTGAAATTTTAATTTGAAAAACTTGTTTTGCTCATATCTCCTAAACTATGCGTCCTACAGCGAAAAGGAGCTTAATTCATGACCACCCCCAAAAAATCGAAAATTCCATCCAAATCCTGAAAAAATTGAAATTTTTATATGAAAAACTTGTTTTGCTCATATCTCTTTCAAAAAATTTAAATTTTTATATGAAAAACTTGTTTTGCTCATATCTCCTAAACTATGCGTCCTAGAGCGAAAAGGAGCTTAATTCATGACCACCACCAAAAAATCGAAAATTCCATCCAAATCCTGAAAAAATTGAAAATTTTATATGAAAAACTTGTTTTGCTCATATCTCCTAAACTATGCGTCCTAGAGCGAAAAGGAGCTTAATTCATGACCACCACCAAAAAATCGAAAATTCCATCCAAATCCTGAAAAAATTGAAAATTTTATATGAAAAACTTGTTTTGCTCATATCTCCTTCAAAAAATTTAAATTTTTATATGAAAAACTTGTTTTGCTCATATCTCCTAAACTATGCGTCCTAGAGCGAAAAGGAGCTTAATTCATGACCACCACCAAAAAATCGAAAATTCCATCCAAATCCTGAAAAAATTGAAAATTTTATATGAAAAACTTGTTTTGCTCATATCTCCTAAACTATGCGTCCTAGAGCGAAAAGGAGCTTAATTCATGACCACCACCAAAAAATCGAAAATTCCATCCAAATCCTGAAAAAATTGAAAATTTTATATGAAAAACTTGTTTTGCTCATATCTCCTAAACTATGCGTCCTAGAGCGAAAAGGAGCTTAATTCATGACCACCACCAAAAAATCGAAAATTCCATCCAAATCCTGAAAAAATTGAAAGTTTTATATGAAAAACTTGTTTTGCTCATATCTCCTAAACTATGCGTCCTAGAGCGAAAAGGAGCTTAATTCATGACCTCCACCAAAAAATCGAAAATTCCATCCAAATCCTGAAAAAATTGAAAATTTTATATGAAAAACTTGTTTTGCTCATATCTCCTAAACTATGCGTCCTAGAGCGAAAAGGAGCTTAATTCATGACCACCACCAAAAAATCGAAAATTCCATCCAAATCCTGAAAAAATTGAAAATTTTATATGAAAAACTTGTTTTGCTCATATCTCCTAAACTATGCGTCCTAGAGCGAAAAGGAGCTTAATTCATGACCACCACCAAAAAATCGAAAATTCCATCCAAATCCTGAAAAAATTGAAATTTTTATATGAAAAACTTGTTTTGCTCATATCTCCTAAACTATGCGTCCTACAGCGAAAAGGAGCTTAATTCATGACCACCCCCAAAAAATCGAAAATTCCATCCAAATCCTCAAAAAATTTAAATTTTTATATGAAAAACTTGTTTTGCTCATATCTCCTTCAAAAAATTTAAATTTTTATATGAAAAACTTGTATGAAAAACTTGTTTTGCTCATATCTCCTAAACTATGCGTCCTAGAGCGAAAAGGAGCTTAATTCATGACCACCACCAAAAAATCGAAAATTCCATCCAAATCCTGAAAAAATTGAAAATTTTATATGAAAAACTTGTTTTGCTCATATCTCCTAAACTATGCGTCCTAGAGCGAAAAGGAGCTTAATTCATGACCACCACCAAAAAATCGAAAATTCCATCCAAATCCTGAAAAAATTGAAAATTTTATATGAAAAACTTGTTTTGCTCATATCTCCTAAACTATGCGTCCTAGAGCGAAAAGGAGCTTAATTCATGACCACCACCAAAAAATCGAAAATTCCATCCAAATCCTGAAAAAATTGAAAATTTTATATGAAAAACTTGTTTTGCTCATATCTCCTAAACTATGCGTCCTACAGCGAAAAGGAGCTTAATTCATGACCACCACCAAAAAATCGAAAATTCCATCCAAGTCCTGAAAAAACTTAAAATTTTTTATAAAAAACTTGTTTTGCTCATATCTCCTAAACTATGCGTCCTACAGCGAAAATGAGCTTAATTCATGACCACCCCCAAAAAATCGAAAATTCCATCCAAATCCTGAAAAATTGAAATTTTAATATGAAAAACTTGTTTTGCTCATATCTCCTAAACTATGCGTCCTACAGCGAAAAGGAGCTTAATTCATGACCACCCCTAAAAAATCGAAAATTCCATCCAAATCCTGAAAAAATTGAAATTTTTATATGAAAAACTTGTTTTGCTCATATCTCCTAAACTATGCGTCCTACAGCGAAAAGGAGCTTAATTCATGACCACCCCCAAAAAATCGACAATTCCTTCAAAATCCTGAAAAAATTGAAATTTTTATATGAAAAACTTGTTTTGCTCATATCTCCTAAACTATGCGTCCTAGAGCGAAAAGGAGCTTAATTCATGACCACCCCCAAAAAATCGAAAATTCCATCCAAATCCTCAAAAAATTTAAATTTTTATATGAAAAACTTGTTTTGCTCATATCTCCTTCAAAAAATTTAAATTTTTATATGAAAAACTTGTTTTGCTCATATCTCCTAAACTATGCGTCCTAGAGCGAAAAGGAGCTTAATTCATGACCACCACCAAAAAATCGAAAATTCCAACCAAATCCTGAAAAAATTGAAAATTTTATATGAAAAACTTGTTTTGCTCATATCTCCTGAACTATGCGTCCTAGAGCGAAAAGGAGCTTAATTCATGACCACCCCCAAAAATGGAAAATTCCATCCAAATCCTGAAAAAATTGAATTTTTTATATGAAAAACTTGTTTTGCTCATATCTCCTAAACTATGCGTCCTAGAGCGAAAAGGAGCTTAATTCATGACCACCACCAAAAAATCGAAAATTCCATCCAAATCCTGGAAAAAATTGAAATTTTTATATGAAAAACTTGTTTTGCTCATATCTCCTAAACTATGCGTCCTAGAGCGAAAAGGAGCTTAATTCATGACCATCCCCAAAAAATTGAAAATTTCAACCAAATCCTGAAAAAATTTAAATTTTTATATGAAAAACTTGTTTTGCCCATATCTCCTAAACTATGCGTCCTAGAGCGAAAAGGAGCATAATTCATGACCACCTCCAAAAAATCGAAAATTCCATCCAAATCCTGGAAAAATTGAAATTTTAATATGAAAAAGTTGTTTTGCTCATATCTCCTAAACTATGCGTCCTAGAGCGAAAAGGAGCTTAATTCATGACCACCCCCAAAAAATCGAAAATTCCATCCAAATCCTGAAAAAATTTAAATTTTTATATGAAAAACTTGTTTTGCTCATATCTCATAAACTATGCGTCCTAGAGCGAAAAGGAGCTTAATTCATGACCACCCCCAAAAAATCTAAAATTCCATCCAAATCCTGAAAAAATTGAAATTTTTATATGAAAAAATTGTTTTGCTCATATCTCCTAAACTATGCGTCCTACAGCGAAAAGGAGCTTAATTCATGACCACCACCAAAAAATCGAAAATTCCATCCAAGTCCTGAAAAAACTTAAAATTTTTTATTAAAAACTTGTTTTGCTCATATCTCCTAAACTATGCGTCCTACAGCGAAAATGAGCTTAATTCATGACCACCCACAAAAAATCGAAAATTCCATCCAAATCCTGAAAAAATTTAAATTTTTATATGAAAAACTTGTTTTGCTCATATCTCCTAAACTATGCGTCCTACAGCGAAAAGGAGCTTAATTCATGACCACCCCCAAAAAATCGAAAATTCCATCCAAATCCTGAAAAAATTTAAAATTTTTTATAAAAAACTTGTTTTGCTCCTAAACTATGCGTCCTAGAGCGAAAAGGAGCTTAATTCATGACCACCCCCAAAAAATCGAAAATTCCATCTAAATCTTGAAAAAATTTAAAATTTTTTATAAAAAACTTGTTTTGCTCATATCTCCTAAACTATGCGTCCTACAGCGAAAAGGAGCTTAATTCATGACCACCACCAAAAAATCGAAAATTCCATCCAAATCCTGAAAAAATTTAAAATTTTTTATAAAAAACTTGTTTTGCTCATATCTCCTAAACTATGCGTCCTACAGAGAAAATGAGCTTAATTCATGACCACCCCCAAAAAAATCGAAAATTCCATCCAAATCCTGAAAAAATTGAAATTTTTATATGAAAAACTTGTTTTGCTCATATCTCCTAAACTATGCGTCCTACAGCGAAAAGGAGCTTAATTCATGACCACCACCAAAAAATCGAAAATTCCATCCAAATCCTGAAAAAATTTAAAATTTTTTATAAAAAAATTGTTTTGCTCATATCTCCTAAACTAGGCGTCCTACAGCGAAAATGAGCTTAATTCATGACCACCCCCAAAAAATCGAAAATTCCATCCAAATCCTGAAAAAATTGAAATTTTAATATGAAAAACTTGTTTTGCTCATATCTCCTAAACTATGCGTCCTACAGCGAAAAGGAGCTTAATTCATGACCACCACCAAAAAATCGAAAATTCCATCCAAATCCTGAAAAAATTTAAAATTTTTTATAAAAAACTTGTTTTGCTCCTAAACTATGCGTCCTACAGCGAAAATGAGCTTAATTCATGACCACCCCCAAAAAATCTAAAATTCCATCCAAATCCTGAAAAAATTGAAATTTTTATATGAAAAAATTGTTTTGCTCATATCTCTTAAACTATGCGTCCTACAGCGAAAAGGAGCTTAATTCATGACCACCACCAAAAAATCGAAAATTCCATCCAAGTCCTGAAAAAACTTAAAATTTTTTATAAAAAACTTGTTTTGCTCATATCTCCTAAACTATGCGTCCTACAGCGAAAAGGAGCTTAATTCATGACCACCCCCAAAAAATCGAAAATTCCAACCAAATCCTGAAAAAATTGAAATTTTTATATGAAAAACTTGTTTTGCTCATATCTCCTAAACTATGCGTCCTACAGCGAAAGGGAGCTTAATTCATGACCACCCCCAAAAAATCGAAAATTTCATCCAAATCCTGAAAAAATTTAAATTTTTATATGAAAAACTTGTTTTGCTCATATCTCCTAAACTATGCGTCCTACAGCGAAAAGGAGCTTAATTCATGACCACCCCTAAAAAATCGAAAATTCCATCCAAATCCTGAAAAAATTGAAATTTTTATATGAAAAACTTGTTTTGCTCATATCTCCTAAACTATGCGTCCTACAGCGAAAAGGAGCTTAATTCATGACCACCCCCAAAAAATCGACAATTCCTTCCAAATCCTGAAAAAATTGAAATTTTTATATGAAAAACTTGGTTTGCTCATATCTCCTAAACTATGCGTCCTACAGCGAAAAGGAGCTTAATTCATGACCACCACCAAAAAATCGAAAATTCCATCCAAATCCTGAAAAAATTTAAAATTTTTTATAAAAAACTTGTTTTGCTCATATCTCCTAAACTATGCGTCCTACAGCGAAAATGAGCTTAATTCATGACCACCCCCAAAAAATCGAAAATTCTATCCAAATCCTGAAAAAATTGAAATTTTAATATGAAAAACTTGTTTTGCTCATATCTCCTAAACTATGCGTCCTACAGCGAAAAGGAGCTTAATTCATGACCACCCCCAAAAAATCGAAAATTCCATCCAAATCCTGAAAAAATTGAAATTTTTATATGAAAAACTTGTTTTGCTCATATCTCCTAAACTATGCGTCCTACAGCGAAAAGGAGCTTAATTCATGACCACCACCAAAAAATCGAAAATTCCATCCAAATCCTGAAAAAATTTAAAATTTTTTATAAAAAACTTGTTTTGCTCATATCTCCTAAACTATGCGTCCTAGAGCGAAAATGAGCTTAATTCATGACCACTCCCAAAAAATCGAAAATTCCATCCAAATCCTGAAAAAATTTAAATTTTTATATGAAAAACTTGTTTTGCTCATATCTCCTAAACTATGCGTCCTAGAGCGAAAAGGAGCTTAATTCATGACCACTCCCAAAAAATCGAAAATTCCATCCAAATCCTGAAAAAATTTAAATTTTTATATGAAAAACTTGTTTTGCTCATACCTCCTAAACTATGCGTCCTAGAGCGAAAAGGAGCTTAATTCATGACCACCCCCAAAAAATCGAAAATTCCATCCAAATCCTGAAAAAATTGAAATTTTTATATGAAAAACTTGTTTTGCTCATATCTCCTAAACTATGCGTCCTAGAGCGAAAAGGAGCTTAATTCATGACCACCCCCAAAAAATCGAAAATTCCATCCAAATCTTGAAAAAATTTAAAATTTTTTATAAAAAACTTGTTTTGCTCATATCTCCTAAACTATGCGTCCTACAGCGAAAAGGAGCTTAATTCATGACCACCACCAAAAAATCGAAAATTCCATCCAAATCCTGAAAAAATTTAAAATTTTTTATAAAAAACTTGTTTTGCTCATATCTCCTAAACTATGCGTCCTACAGCGAAAATGAGCTTAATTCATGACCACCCCCAAAAAATCGAAAATTCCATCCAAATCCTGAAAAAATTGAAATTTTTATATGAAAAACTTGTTTTGCTCATATCTCCTAAACTATGCGTCCTACAGCGAAAAGGAGCTTAATTCATGACCACCCCTAAAAAATCGAAGATTCCATCCAAATCCTGAAAAAATTGAAATTTTTATATGAAAAACTTGTTTTGCTCATATCTCCTAAACTATGCGTCCTACAGCGAAAAGGAGCTTAATTCATGACCACCCCCAAAAAATCGACAATTCCATCCAAATCCTGAAAAAATTGAAATTTTTATATGAAAAACTTGTTTTGCTCATATCTCCTAAACTATGCGTCCTACAGCGAAAAGGAGCTTAATTCATGACCACCACCAAAAAATCGAAAATTCCATCCAAATCCTGAAAAAAATTAAAATTTTTTATAAAAAACTTGTTTTGCTCATATCTCCTAAACTATGCGTCCTACAGCGAAAATGAGCTTAATTCATGACCACCCCCAAAAAATCGAAAATTCCATCCAAATCCTGAAAAAATTGAAATTTTAATATGAAAAACTTGTTTTGCTCGTATCTCCTAAACTATGCGTCCTACAGCGAAAAGGAGCTTAATTCATGACCACCCCCCAAAAAATCGAAAATTCCATCAAAATCCTGAAAAAATTGAAATTTTTATATGAAAAAGTTGTTTTGCTCATATCTCCTAAACTATGCGTCCTACAGCGAAAAGGAGCTTAATTCATGACCACCACCAAAAAATCGAAAATTCCATCCAAATCCTGAAAAAATTTAAAATTTTTTATTAAAAACTTGTTTTGCTCATATCTCCTAAACTATGCGTCCTACAGCGAAAATGAGCTTAATTCATGACCACCCCCAAAAAATCGAAAATTCCATCCAAATCCTGAAAAAATTGAAATTTTTATATGAAAAACTTGTTTTGCTCATATCTCCTAAACTATGCGTCCTAGAGCGAAAAGGAGCTTAATTCATGACCACCCCCAAAAAATCGAAAATTCCATCCAAATCCTGAAAAATTGAAATTTTTATATGAAAAACTTGTTTTGCTCATATCTCCTAAACTATGCGTCCTACAGCGAAAAGGAGCTTAATTCATGACCACCCCCAAAAAATCGAAAATTCCATCCAAATCCTGAAAAAATTGAAATTTTTATATGAAAAACTTATTTTGCTCATATCTCCTAAACTATGCGTCCTACAGCGAAAAGGAGCTTAATTCATGACCACCCCCAAAAAATCGAAAATTCCATCCAAATCCTGGAAAAATTGAAATTTTTATATGAAAAAGTTGTTTTGCTCATATCTCCTAAACTATGCGTCCTAGAGCGAAAAGGAGCTTAATTCATGACCACCCCCACAAAATCGAAAATTCCATCCAAATCCTCAAAAAATTTAAATTTTTATATGAAAAACTTGTTTTGCTCATATCTCCTAAACTATGCGTCCTAGAGCGAAAAGGAGCTTAATTCATGACCACCCCCAAAAAATCGAAAATTCCATCCAAATCCTGAAAAAATTGAAATTTTTATATGAAAAACTTGTTTTGCTCATATCTCCTAAACTATGCGTCCTAGAGCGAAAAGGAGCTTAATTCATGACCACCACCAAAAAATCGAAAATTCCATCCAAATCCTGAAAAAATTGAAATTTTTATATGAAAAACTTGTTTTGCTCATACCTCCTAAACTATGCGTCCTACAGCGAAAAGGAGCTTAATTCATGACCAACCCCCAAAAAATCGAAAATTCCATCCAAATCCTGAAAAAATTTAAATTTTTATATGAAAAACTTGTTTTGCTCGTATCTCCTAAACTATGCGTCCTACAGCGAAAAGGAGCTTAATTCATGACCACCCCCAAAAAATCGAAAATTCCATCCAAATCCTGAAAAAATTGAAATTTTTATATGAAAAACTTATTTTGCTCATATCTCCTAAACTATGCGTCCTAGAGCGAAAAGGCGCTTAATTCATGACCACCCCCAAAAAATCGAAAATTCCATCCAAATCCTGAAAAAAATAAAATTTTTATATGAAAAACATGTTTTGCTCATATCTCCTAAACTATGCGTCCTAGAGCGAAAAGGAGCTTAATTCATGACCACCCCCAAAATATCGAAAATTCCAACCAAATCCTGAAAAAATTTAAATTTTTATATGAAAAACTTGTTTTGCTCATATCTCCTAAACTATGCGACCTACAGCGAAAAGGAGCTTAATTCATGACCACCCCCAAAAAATCGAAAATTCCATCCAAATCCTGAAAATTTTTATATGAAAAACTTGTTTTGCTCATATCTCCTAAACTATGCGTCCTAGAGCGAAAAGGAGCTTAATTCATGACCACCCCCAAAAAATTGAAAATTTCAACCAAATCCTGAAAAAATTTAAATTTTTATATGAAAAACTTGTTTTGCTCATATCTCCTAAACTATGCGTCCTAGAGCGAAAAGGAGCATAATTCATGACCACCCCCAAAAAATCGAAAATTCCATCCAAATCCTGAAAAAATTGAAATTTTAATATGAAAAACTTGTTTTGCTCATATCTCCTAAACTATGCGTCCTACAGCGAAAAGGAGCTTAATTCATGACCACCACCAAAAAATCGAAAATTTCATCCAAATCCTGGAAAAATTTAAAATTTTTTATAAAAAACTTGTTTTGCTCATATCTCCTAAACTATGCGTCCTACAGCGAAAATGAGCTTAATTCATTACCACCCCCAAAAAATCGAAAATTCCTTCCAAATCCTGAAAAAATTGAAATTTTAATATGAAAAACTTGTTTTGCTCATATCTCC
This sequence comes from Haematobia irritans, assembly GCF_050003625.1. Classification (NCBI taxonomy): domain Eukaryota; kingdom Metazoa; phylum Arthropoda; class Insecta; order Diptera; family Muscidae; genus Haematobia; species Haematobia irritans. Next base: position 223,705,632 of record NC_134397.1, on the reverse strand, counting down.
TAAACTATGCGTCCTACAGCGAAAAGGAGCTTAATTCATGACCACCCCTAAAAAATCGAAAATTCCATCCAAATCCTGAAAAAATTGAAATTTTTATATGAAAAACTTGTTTTGCTCATATCTCCTAAACTATGCGTCCTAGAGCGAAAAGGAGCATAATTCATGACCACCCCCAAAAAATCGAAAATTCCATCCAAATCCTGAAAAAATTGAAATTTTTATATGAAAAACTTGTTTTGCTCATATCTCATAAACTATGCGTCCTAGAGCGAAAAGGAGCTTAATTCATGACCACCCCCAAAAAATCGAAAATTCCATCCAAATCTTGAAAAAATTTAAAATTTTTTATAAAAAACTTGTTTTGCTCATATCTCCTAAACTATGCGTCCTACAGCGAAAAGGAGCTTAATTCATGACCACCACCAAAAAATCGAAAATTCCATCCAAATCCTGAAAAAATTTAAAATTTTTTATAAAAAACTTGTTTTGCTCATATCTCCTAAACTATGCGTCCTACAGCGAAAATGAGCTTAATTCATGACCACCCCCAAAAAATCGAATATTCCATCCAAATCCTGAAAAAATTGAAATTTTAATATGAAAAACTTGTTTTGCTCATATCTCCTAAACTATGCGTCCTACAGCGAAAAGGAGCTTAATTCATGACCACCCCCAAAAAATCGAAAATTCCATCCAAATCCTGGAAAAAATGAAATTTTTATATGAAAAACTTGTTTTGCTCATATCTCCTAAACTATTCGTCCTACAGCGAAAAGGAGCTTAATTCATAACCACCACCAAAAAATCGAAAATTCCATCCAAATCCTGAAAAAATTTAAAATTTTTTATTAAAAACTTGTTTTGCTCATATATCCTAAACTATGCGTCCTACAGCGAAAATGAGCTTAATTCATGACCACCCCCAAAAAATCGAAAATTCCATCCAAATCCTGAAAAAATTGAAATTTTTATATGAAAAACTTGTTTTGCTCATATCTCCTAAACTATGCGTCCTACAGCGAAAAGGAGCTTAATTCATGACCACCCCCAAAAAATCGAAAATTCCATCCAAATCCTGAAAAAATTGAAATTTTTATATGAAAAACTTATTTTGCTCATATCTCCTAAACTATGCGTCCTAGAGCGAAAAGGAGCTTAATTCATGACCACCCCCAAAAAATCGAAAATTCCATCCAAATCCTGGAAAAATTGAAATTTTTATATGAAAAAGTTGTTTTGCTCATATCTCCTAAACTATGCGTCCTAGAGCGAAAAGGAGCTTAATTCATGACCACCCCCACAAAATCGAAAATTCCATCCAAATCCTCAAAAAATTTAAATTTTTATATGAAAAACTTGTTTTGCTCATATCTCCTAAACTATGCGTCCTAGAGCGAAAAGGAGCTTAATTCATGATCACCCCCAAAAAATCGAAAATTCCATCCAAATCCTGAAAAAATTGAAATTTTTATATGAAAAACTTGTTTTGCTCATATCTCCTAAACTATGCTTCCTACAGCGAAAAGGAGCTTAATTCATGACCACCCCCAAAAAATCTAAAATTCCATCCAAATCCTGAAAAAATTGAAATTTTTATATGAAAAACTTGTTTTGCTCATATCTCCTAAACTATGCGTCCTAGAGCGAAAAGGAGCTTAATTCATGACCACCCCCAAAAAATCGAAAATTCCATCCAAATCCTGAATAAATTGAAATTTTTATATGAAAAACTTGTTTTGCTCATATCTCCTAAACTATGCGTCCTAAGCGAAAAGAAGTTTAATTCATGACCACCCCCAAAAAATCGAAAATTCCATCCAAATCCTGAAAAAATTGAAATTTTTATATGAAAAACTTGTTTTGCTCACATCTCCTAAACTATGCGTCCTAGAGCGAAAAGGAGCTTAATTCATGACCACCCCCAAAAAATCGAAAATTCCATCCAAATCCCGAAAAAATTGAAATTTTTATATGAAAAACTTGTTTTGCTCATATCTCCTAAACTATGCGTCCTAGAGCGAAAAGGAGCTTAATTCATGACCACCACCAAAAAATCGAAAATTCCATCCAAATCCTGAAAAAATTGAAATTTTTATATGAAAAACTTGTTTTGCTCATACCTCCTAAACTATGCGTCCTACAGCGAAAAGGAGCTTAATTCATGACCAACCCCCAAAAAATCGAAAATTCCATCCAAATCCTGAAAAAATTTAAATTTTTATATGAAAAACTTGTTTTGCTCATATCTCCTAAACTATGCGTCCTACAGCGAAAAGGAGCTTAATTCATGACCACCCCCAAAAAATCGAAAATTCCATCCAAATCCTGAAAAAAATAAAATTTTTATATGAAAAACATGTTTTGCTCATATCTCCTAAACTATGCGTCCTAGAGCGAAAAGGAGCCTAATTCATGACCACCCCCAAAAAATCGAAAATTCCAACCAAATCCTGAAAAAATTGAAATTTTTATATGAAAAACTTGTTTTGCTCATATCTCCTAAACTATCCGTCCTAGAGCGAAAAGGAGCATAATTCATGACCACCCCCAAAAAATCGAAAATTCCATCCAAATCCTGAAAAAATTGAAATTTTTATATGAAAAACTTGTTTTGCTCATATCTCATAAACTATGCGTCCTAGAGCGAAAAGGAGCTTAATTCATGACCACCCCCAAAAAATCGAAAATTCCATCCAAATCTTGAAAAAATTTAAAATTTTTTATAAAAAACTTGTTTTGCTCATATCTCCTAAACTATGCGTCCTACAGCGAAAAGGAGCTTAATTCATGACCACCACCAAAAAATCGAAAATTCCATCCAAATCCTGAAAAAATTTTAAATTTTTTATAAAAAACTTGTTTTGCTCATATCTCCTAAACTATGCGTCCTACAGCGAAAATGAGATTAATTCATGACCACCCCCAAAAAATCGAAAATTCCATCCAAATCCTGAAAAAATTGAAATTTTAATATGAAAAACTTGTTTTGCTCATATCTCCTAAACTATGCGTCCTACAGCGAAAAGGAGCTTAATTCATGACCACCCCTAAAAAATCGAAAATTCCATCCAAATCCTGAAAAAATTGAAATTTTTATATGAAAAACTTGTTTTGCTCATATCTCCTAAACTATGCGTCCTACAGCGAAAAGGAGCTTAATTCATGACCACCCCCAAAAAATCGACAATTCCATCCAAATCCTGAAAAAATTGAAATTTTTATATGAAAAACTTGTTTTGCTCATATCTCCTAAACTATGCGTCCTACAGCGAAAAGGAGCTTAATTCATGACCACCACCAAAAAATCGAAAATTCCATCCAAATCCTGAAAAAATTTAAAATTTTTTATAAAAAACTTGTTTTGCTCATATCTCCTAAACTATGCGTCCTACAGCGAAAATGAGCTTAATTCATGACCACCCCCAAAAAATCGAAAATTCCATCCAAATCCTGAAAAAATTGAAATTTTAATATGAAAAACTTGTTTTGCTCATATCTCCTAAACTATGCGTCCTACAGCGAAAAGGAGCTTAATTCATGACCACCCCTAAAAAATCGAAAATTCCATCCAAATCCTGAAAAAATTTAAATTTTTATATGAAAAACTTGTTTTGCTCATATCTCCTAAACTATGCGTCCTACAGCGAAAAGGAGCTTAATTCATGACCACCCCCAAAAAATCGACAATTCCATCCAAATCCTGAAAAAATTGAAATTTTTATATGAAAAACTTGTTTTGCTCATATCTCCTAAACTATGCGTCCTACAGCGAAAATGAGCTTAATTCATGACCACCCCCAAAAAATCGAAAATTCTATCCAAATCCTGAAATCCACCCCTAAAAAATTGAAAATTCCATCCAAATCCTGAAAAAATTGAAATTTTTATATGAAAAACTTGTTTTGCTCATATCTCCTAAACTATGCGTCCTACAGCGAAAAGGAGCTTAATTCATGACCACCCCCAAAAAATCGAAAATTCCATCCAAATCCTGAAAAAATTGAAATTTTTATATGAAAAACTTGTTTTGCTCATATCTCCTAAACTATACGTCCTAGAGCGAAAAGGAGCTTAATTCATGACCACCACCAAAAAATCGAAAATTCCATCCAAATCCTGAAAAAATTGAAATTTTTATAAAAAACTTGTTTTGCTCATATCTCCTAAACTATGCGTCCTACAGCGAAAATGAGCTTAATTCATGACCACCCCCAAAAAATCGAAAATTCCATCCAAATCCTGAAAAAATTTAAAATTTTTTATTAAAAACTTGTTTTGCTCATATCTCCTAAACTATGCGTCCTACAGCGAAAAGGAGCTTAATTCATGACCACCCCCAAAAAATCGAAAATTCCATCCAAATCCTGGAAAAATTGAAATTTTTATATGAAAAACTTGTTTTGCTCATATCTCCTAAACTATGCGTCCTACAGCGAAAAGGAGCTTAATTCATGACCACCCCCCAAAAAATCGAAAATTCCATCCAAATCCTGAAAAAATTGAAATTTTTATATGAAAAACTTGTTTTGCTCATATCTCCTAAACTATGCGACCTACAGCGAAAAGGAGCTTAATTCATGACCACCCCCAAAAAATCGAAAATTCCATCCAAATCCTGAAAATTTTTATATGAAAAACTTGTTTTGCTCATATCTCCTAAACTATGCGTCCTAGAGCGAAAAGGAGCTTAATTCATGACCACCCCCAAAAAATTGAAAATTTCAACCAAATCCTGAAAAAATTTAAATTTTTATATGAAAAACTTGTTTTGCTCATATCTCCTAAACTATGCGTCCTAGAGCGAAAAGGAGCATAATTCATGACCACCCCCAAAAAATCGAAAATTCCAACCAAATCCTGAAAAAATTGAAATTTTTATATGAAAAACTTGTTTTGCTCATATCTCCTAAACTATGCGTCCTAGAGCGAAAAGGAGCTTAATTCATGACCACCACCAAAAAATCGAAAACTCCAACCAAATCCTGAAAAAATTGAAATTTTTATATGAAAAACTTGTTTTGCTCATATCTCCTAAACTATGCGTCCTACATCGAAAAGGAGCTTAATTCATGACCACCACCAAAAAATCGAAAATTCCATCCAAATCCTGAAAAAATTGAAATTTTTATATGAAAAACTTGTTTTGCTCATACCTCCTAAACTATGCGTCCTACAGCGAAAAGGAGCTTAATTCATGACCAACCCCCAAAAAATCGAAAATTCCATCCAAATCCTGAAAAAATTTAAATTTTTATATGAAAAACTTGTTTTGTTCATATCTCCTAAACTATGCGTCCTAGAGCGAAAAGGAGCTTAATTCATGACCACCCCCAAAAAATCGAAAATTCCATCCAAATCCTGAATAAATTGAAATTTTTATATGAAAAACTTGTTTTGCTCATATCTCCTAAACTATGCGTCCTACAGCGAAAAGGAGCTTAATTCATGACCACCCCCAAAAAATCGAAAATTCCATCCAAATCCTGAAAAAATTGAAATTTTTATATGAAAAACTTGTTTTGCTCATATCTCCTAAACTATGCGTCCTACAGCGAAAAGGAGCTTAATTCATGACCACCCCCAAAAAATCAAAAATTCCATATAAATCCTGAAAAAATTGAAATTTTTATATGAAAAACTTGTTTTGCTCATATCTCCTAAACTATGCGTCCTAGAGCGAAAAGGAGCATAATTCATGACCACCCCCAAAAAATCGAAAATTCCAACCAAATCCTGAAAAAATTGAAATTTTTATATGAAAAACTTGTTTTGCTCATATCTCCTAAACTATGCGTCCTAGAGCGAAAAGGGGCTTAATTCATGACCACCCCCAAAAAATTGAAAATTCCAACCAAATCCTGAAAAAATTGAAATTTTTATATGAAAAACTTGTTTTGCTCATATCTCCTAAACTATGCGTCCTAGAGCGAAAAGGAGCTTAATTCATGACCACCACCAAAAAATCGAAAATTCCATCCAAATCCTGAAAAAATTGAAATTTTTATATGAAAAACTTGTTTTGCTCATATCTCCTAAACTATGCGTCCTACAGCGAAAAGGAGCTTAATTCATGACCACCCCAAAAAATCGAAAATTCCATCCAAATCCTGAAAAAATTGAAATTTTTATATGAAAAACTTGTTTTGCTCATATCTCCTAAACTATGCGTCCTACAGCGAAAAGGAGCATAATTCATGACCACCCCCAAAAAATCGAAAATTCCATCCAAATCCTGAAAAAATTGAAATTTTTATATGAAAAACTTGTTTTGCTCATACCTCCTAAACTATGCGTCCTACAGCGAAAAGAAGCTTAATTCATGACCAACCCCCAAAAAATCGAAAATTCCATCCAAATCCTGAAAAAATTGAAATTTTTATATGAAAAACTTGTTTTGCTCATATCTCCTAAACTATGCGTCCTAGAGCGAAAAGGAGCTTAATTCATGACCACCCCAAAAAATCGAAAATTCCATCCAAATCCTGAAAAAATTGAAATTTTTATATGAAAAACTTGTTTTGCTCATATCTTGTAAACTATGCGTCCTACAGCGAAAAGGAGCATAATTCATAACCACTCCCAAAAAATCGAAAATTCCATCCAAATCCTGAAAAAATTTAAATTTTTATATGAAAAACTTGTTTTGCTCATATCTCCTAAACTATGCGTCCTACAGCGAAAAGGAGCTTAATTCATGACCACCCCAAAAAAATCGAAAATTTCAACCAAATCCTGAAAAAATTTAAATTTTTATATGAAAAACTTGTTTTGCTCATATCTCCTAAACTATGCGTCCTACAGCGAAAAGGAGCTTAATTCATGACCACCCCCAAAAAATCAAAAATTCCATATAAATCCTGAAAAAATTGAAATTTTTATATGAAAAAATTGTTTTGCTCATATCTCCTAAACTATGCGTCCTAGGGCGAAAAGGAGCTTAATTCATGACCACCACCAAAAAATCGAAAACTCCAACCAAATCCTGAAAAAATTGAAATTTTTATATGAAAAACTTGTTTTGCTCATATCTCCTAAACTATGCGTCCTACAGCGAAAAGGAGCTTAATTCATGACCACCCCCAAAAAATCGAAAAATCCATCCAAATCCTGAAAAAATTGAAATTTTTATATGAAAAACTTGTTTTGCTCATATCTCCTAAACTATGCGTCCTACAGCGAAAAGGAGCTTAATTCATGACCACCCCCAAAAAATCGAAAATTCCATCCAAATCCTGAAAAAATTGAAATTTTTATATGAAAAACTTGTTTTGCTCATATCTCCTAAACTATGCGTCCTACAGCGAAAAGGAGCTTAATTCATGACCACCCCCAAAAAATCAAAAATTCCATATAAATCCTGAAAAAATTGAAATTTTTATATGAAAAACTTGTTTTGCTCATATCTCCTAAACTATGCGTCCTAGAGCGAAAAGGAGCATAATTCATGACCACCCCCAAAAAATCGAAAATTCCAACCAAATCCTGAAAAAATTGAAATTTTTATATGAAAAACTTGTTTTGCTCATATCTCCTAAACTATGCGTCCTAGAGCGAAAAGGGGCTTAATTCATGACCACCCCCAAAAAATTGAAAATTCCAACCAAATCCTGAAAAAATTGAAATTTTTATATGAAAAACTTGTTTTGCTCATATCTCCTAAACTATGCGTCCTAGAGCGAAAAGGAGCTTAATTCATGACCACCACCAAAAAATCGAAAATTCCATCCAAATCCTGAAAAAATTGAAATTTTTATATGAAAAACTTGTTTTGCTCATATCTCCTAAACTATGCGTCCTACAGCGAAAAGGAGCTTAATTCATGACCACCCCAAAAAATCGAAAATTCCATCCAAATCCTGAAAAAATTGAAATTTTTATATGAAAAACTTGTTTTGCTCATATCTCCTAAACTATGCGTCCTACAGCGAAAAGGAGCATAATTCATGACCACCCCCAAAAAATCGAAAATTCCATCCAAATCCTGAAAAAATTGAAATTTTTATATGAAAAACTTGTTTTGCTCATACCTCCTAAACTATGCGTCCTACAGCGAAAAGAAGCTTAATTCATGACCAACCCCCAAAAAATCGAAAATTCCATCCAAATCCTGAAAAAATTGAAATTTTTATATGAAAAACTTGTTTTGCTCATATCTCCTAAACTATGCGTCCTAGAGCGAAAAGGAGCTTAATTCATGACCACCCCAAAAAATCGAAAATTCCATCCAAATCCTGAAAAAATTGAAATTTTTATATGAAAAACTTGTTTTGCTCATATCTTGTAAACTATGCGTCCTACAGCGAAAAGGAGCATAATTCATAACCACTCCCAAAAAATCGAAAATTCCATCCAAATCCTGAAAAAATTTAAATTTTTATATGAAAAACTTGTTTTGCTCATATCTCCTAAACTATGCGTCCTACAGCGAAAAGGAGCTTAATTCATGACCACCCCAAAAAAATCGAAAATTTCAACCAAATCCTGAAAAAATTTAAATTTTTATATGAAAAACTTGTTTTGCTCATATCTCCTAAACTATGCGTCCTACAGCGAAAAGGAGCTTAATTCATGACCACCCCCAAAAAATCAAAAATTCCATATAAATCCTGAAAAAATTGAAATTTTTATATGAAAAAATTGTTTTGCTCATATCTCCTAAACTATGCGTCCTAGGGCGAAAAGGAGCTTAATTCATGACCACCACCAAAAAATCGAAAACTCCAACCAAATCCTGAAAAAATTTAAATTTTTATATGAAAAACTTGTTTTGCTCATATCTCCTAAACTATGCGTCCTACAGCGAAAAGGAGCTTAATTCATGACCACCACCAAAAAATCGAAAATTCCATCCAAATCCTGAAAAAATTGAAATTTTTATATGAAAAACTTGTTTTGCTCATACCTCCTAAACTATGCGTCCTACAGCGAAAAGGAGCTTAATTCATGACCAACCCCCAAAAAATCGAAAATTCCATCCAAATCCTGAAAAAATTTAAATTTTTATATGAAAAACTTGTTTTGCCCATATCTCCTAAACTATGCGTCCTAGAGCGAAAAGGAGCTTAATTCATGACCACCCCCAAAAAATCGAAAATTCCATAAAAATCCTGAATAAATTGAAATTTTTATATGAAAAACTTGTTTTGCTCATATCTCCTAAACTATGCGTCCTACAGCGAAAAGGAGCTTAATTCATGACCACCCCCAAAAAATCGAAAATTCCATCCAAATCCTGAAAAAATTGAAATTTTTATATGAAAAACTTGTTTTGCTCATACCTCCTAAACTATGCGTCCTAGAGCGAAAAGGAGCTTAATTCTGACCACCCCCAAAAAATCGAAAATTCCATCCAAATCCTGAAAAAATTGAATTTTTTATATGAAAAACTTGTTTTGCTCATATCTCCTAAACTATGCGTCCTAGAGCGAAAAGGAGCTCAATTCATGACCACCCCCAAAAAATCGAAAATTCCATCCAAATCCTGAAAAAATTGAAATTTTTATATGAAAAACTTGTTTTGCTCATATCTTGTAAACTATGCGTCCTACAGCGAAAAGGAGCATAATTCATAACCACTCCCAAAAAATCGAAAATTCCATCCAAATCCTGAAAAAATTTAAATTTTTATATGAAAAACTTGTTTTGCTCATATCTCCTAAACTATGCGTCCTACAGCGAAAAGGAGCTTAATTCATGACCACCCCAAAAAAATCGAAAATTCCATCCAAATCCTGAAAAAATTGAAATTTTTATATGAAAAACTTGTTTTGCTCATATCTCCTAAACTATGCGTCCTACAGCGAAAAGGAGCTTAATTCATGACCACCCCCAAAAAATCAAAAATTCCATATAAATCCTGAAAAAATTGAAATTTTTATATGAAAAACTTGTTTTGCTCATATCTCCTAAACTATGCGTCCTAGAGCGAAAAGGAGCTTAATTCATGACCACCACCAAAAAATCGAAAATTCCATCCAAATCCTGAAAAAATTGAAATTTTTATATGAAAAACTTGTTTTGCTCATATCTCCTAAACTATGCGTCCTACAGCGAAAAGGAGCTTAATTCATGACCACCCCCAAAAAATCGAAAATTCCATCCAAATCCTGAAAAAATTGAAATTTTTATATGAAAAACTTGTTTTGCTCATATCTCCTAAACTATGCGTCCTACAGCGAAAAGGAGCTTAATTCATGACCACCCCCAAAAAATCGAAAATTCCATCCAAATCCTGAAAAAATTGAAATTTTTATATGAAAAACTTGTTTTGCTCATATCTCCTAAACTATGCGTCCTACAGCGAAAAGGAGCTTAATTCATGACCACCCCCAAAAAATCAAAAATTCCATATAAATCCTGAAAAAATTGAAATTTTTATATGAAAAACTTGTTTTGCTCATATCTCCTAAACTATGCGTCCTAGAGCGAAAAGGAGCTTAATTCATGACCACCACCAAAAAATCGAAAATTCCATCCAAATCCTGAAAAAATTGAAATTTTTATATGAAAAACTTGTTTTGCTCATATCTCCTAAACTATGCGTCCTAGAGCGAAAAGGAGCTTAATTCATGACCACCCCCAAAAAATTGAAAATTTCAACCAAATCCTGAAAAAATTTAAATTTTTATATGAAAAACTTGTTTTGCTCATATCTCCTAAACTATGCGTCCTAGAGCGAAAAGGAGCATAATTCATGACCACCCCCAAAAAATCGAAAATTCCAACCAAATCCTGAAAAAATTGAAATTTTTATATGAAACACTTGTTTTGCTCATATCTCCTAAACTATGCGTCCTAGAGCGAAAAGGAGCTTAATTCATGACCACCCCCAAAAAATCGAAAACTCCAACCAAATCCTGAAAAAATTGAAATTTTTATATGAAAAACTTGTTTTGCTCATATCTCCTAAACTATGCGTCCTAGAGCGAAAAGGAGCTTAATTCATGACCACCACCAAAAAATCGAAAATTCCATCCAAATCCTGAAAAAATTGAAATTTTTATATGAAAAACTTGTTTTGCTCATATCTCCTAAACTATGCGTCCTAGAGCGAAAAGGAGCTTAATTCATGACCACCCCAAAAAATCGAAAATTCCATCCAAATCCTGAAAAAATTGAAATTTTTATATGAAAAACTTGTTTTGCTCTTATCTCCTAAACTATGCGTCCTACAGCGAAAAGGAGCTTAATTCATGACCACCCCCAAAAATCGAAAATTCCATCCAAATCCTGAAAAAATTGAAATTTTTATATGAAAAACTTGTTTTGCTCATACCTCCTAAACTATGCGTTCTACAGCGAAAAGGAGCTTAATTCATGACCACCCCCAAAAAATCGAAAATTCCATCCAAATCCTGAAAAAAATTTAAATTTTTATGAAAAACTTGTTTTGCTAATATCTCCTAAACTATGCGTCCTAGAGCGAAAATGAGCTTAATTCATGACCACCCCCAAAAAATCGAAAATTCCATCCAAATCCTGAAAAAATTGAAATTTTTATATGAAAAACTTGTTTTGCTCATATCTCCTAAACTATGCGTCCTACAGCGAAAAGGAGCTTAATTCATGACCACCCCCAAAAAATCGAAAATTCCATCCAAATCCTGAAAAAATTGAAATTTTTATATGAAAAACTTGTTTTGCTCATATCTCCTAAACTATGCCTCCTAGAGCGAAAAGGAGCTTAATTCATGACCACCCCCAAAAAATCGAAAATTCAAACCAAATCCTGCAAAAATTTAAATTTTTATATGAAAAACTTGTTTTGCTCATATCTCCTAAACTATGCGTCCTAGAGCGAAAAGGAGCTTAATTCATGACCACCCCCAAAAAATCGAAAATTCCATCCAAATCCTGAAAAAATTGAAATTTTTATATGAAAAACTTGTTTTGCTCATACCTCCTAAACTATGCGTCCTACAGCGAAAAGGAGCTTAATTCATGACCAACCCCCAAAAAATCGAAAATTCCATCCAAATCCTGAAAAAATTGAAATTTTTATATGAAAAACTTGTTTTGCTCATATCTCCTAAACTATGCGTCCTAGAGCGAAAAGGAGCTTAATTCATGACCACCACCAAAAAATCGAAAATTCCATCCAAAGCCTGGAAAAAATTGAAAATTTTATATGAAAAACTTGTTTTGCTCATATCTCCTAAACTATGCGTCCTAGAGCGAAAAGGAGCTTAATTCATGACCACCCCCAAAAAATCTAAAATTCCATCCAAATCCTGGAAAAAATGAAATTTTTATATGAAAAACTTGTTTTGCTAATTTCTCCTAAACTATGCGTCCTAGAGCGAAAAGGAGCTTAATTCATGACCATCCCTAAAAAATCGAAAATTCCATCCAAATCCTGAAAAAATTGAAATTTTTATATGAAAAACTTGTTTTGCTCATATCTCCTAAACTATGCGTCCTACAGCGAAAAGGAGCTTAATTCATGACCACCCCCAAAAAATCGAAAATTCCATCCGAATCCTGAAAATTTTTATATGAAAAACTTGTTTTGCTCATATCTCCTAAACTATGCGTCCTAGAGCGAAAAGGAGCTTAATTCATGACCACCCCCAAAAAATTGAAAATTTCAACCAAATCCTGAAAAAATTTAAATTTTTATATGAAAAACTTGTTTTGTTCATATCTCCTAAACTATGCGTCCTAGAGCGAAAAGGAGCATAATTCATGACCACCCCCAAAAAATCGAAAATTACATCCAAATCCTGGAAAAATTGAAATTTTTATATGAAAAACTTGTTTTGCTCATATCTCCTAAACTATGCGTCCTAGAGCGAAAAGGGGCTTAATTCATGACCACCCCCAAAAAATTGAAAATTCCAACCAAATCCTGAAAAAATTGAAATTTTTATATGAAAAACTTGTTTTGCTCATATCTCCTAAACTATGCGTCCTAGAGCGAAAAGGAGCTTAATTCATGACCACCACCAAAAAATCGAAAATTCCATCCAAATCCTGAAAAAATTGAAATTTTTATATGAAAAACTTGTTTTGCTCATATCTCCTAAACTATGCGTCCTACAGCGAAAAGGAGCTTAATTCATGACCACCCCAAAAAATCGAAAATTCCATCCAAATCCTGAAAAAATTGAAATTTTTATATGAAAAACTTGTTTTGCTCATATCTCCTAAACTATGCGTCCTACAGCGAAAAGGAGCATAATTCATGACCACCCCCAAAAAATCGAAAATTCCATCCAAATCCTGAAAAAATTGAAATTTTTATATGAAAAACTTGTTTTGCTCATACCTCCTAAACTATGCGTCCTACAGCGAAAAGAAGCTTAATTCATGACCAACCCCCAAAAAATCGAAAATTCCATCCAAATCCTGAAAAAATTTAAATTTTTATATGAAAAACTTGTTTTGCTCATATCTCCTAAACTATGCGTCCTACAGCGAAAAGGAGCTTAATTCATGACCACCCCCAAAAAATCGAAAATTCCATCCAAATCCTGAAAAAATTGAAATTTTTATATGAAAAACTTGTTTTGCTCATATCTCCTAAACTATGCGTCCTACAGCGAAAAGGAGCTTAATTCATGACCACCCCCAAAAAATCGAAAATTCCATCCAAATCCTGAAAAAAATGAAATTTTTATATGAAAAACTTGTTTTGCTCATATCTCCTAAACTATGCGTCCTAGAGCGAAAAGGAGCTTAATTCATGACCACCACCAAAAAATCGAAAATTCCATCCAAATCCTGAAAAAATTTAAATTTTTATATGAAAAACTTGTTTTGCTCATATCTTGTAAACTATGCGTCCTACAGCGAAAAGGAGCATAATTCATAACCACTCCCAAAAAATCGAAAATTCCATCCAAATCCTGAAAAAATTTAAATTTTTATATGAAAAACTTGTTTTGCTCATATCTCCTAAACTATGCGTCCTACAGCGAAAAGGAGCTTAATTCATGACCACCCCAAAAAAATCGAAAATTCCATCCAAATCCTGAAAAAATTGAAATTTTTATATGAAAACTTGTTTTGCTCATATCTCCTAAACTATGCGTCCTACAGCGAAAAGGAGCTTAATTCATGACCACCCCCAAAAAATCAAAAATTCCATATAAATCCTGAAAAAATTGAAATTTTTATATGAAAAACTTGTTTTGCTCATATCTCCTAAACTATGCGTCCTAGAGCGAAAAGGAGCTTAATTCATGACCACCACCAAAAAATCGAAAATTCCATCCAAATCCTGAAAAAATTTAAATTTTTATATGAAAAACTTGTTTTGCTCATATCTTGTAAACTATGCGTCCTACAGCGAAAAGGAGCATAATTCATAACCACTCCCAAAAAATCGAAAATTCCATCCAAATCCTGGAAAAATTGAAATTTTTATATGAAAAACTTGTTTTGCTCATATCTCCTAAACTATGCGTCCTACAGCGAAAAGGAGCTTAATTCATGACCACCACCAAAAAATCGAAAATTCCATCCAAATCCTGAAAAAATTTAAAATTTTTTATAAAAAACTTGTTTTGCTCATATCTCCTAAACTATGCGTCCTAGAGCGAAAATGAGCTTAATTCATGACCACTCCCAAAAAATCGAAAATTCCATCCAAATCCTGAAAAAATTTAAATTTTTATATGAAAAACTTGTTTTGCTCATATCTCCTAAACTATGCGTCCTAGAGCGAAAAGGAGCTTAATTCATGACCACTCCCAAAAAATCGAAAATTCCATCCAAATCCTGAAAAAATTTAAATTTTTATATGAAAAACTTGTTTTGCTCATACCTCCTAAACTATGGGTCCTAGAGCGAAAAGGAGCTTAATTCATGACCACCCCCAAAAAATCGAAAATTCCATCCAAATCCTGAAAAAATTGAAATTTTTATATGAAAAACTTGTTTTGCTCATATCTCCTAAACTATGCGTCCTAGAGCGAAAAGGAGCTTAATTCATGACCACCCCCAAAAAATCGAAAATTCCATCCAAATCTTGAAAAAATTTAAAATTTTTTATAAAAAACTTGTTTTGCTCATATCTCCTAAACTATGCGTCCTACAGCGAAAAGGAGCTTAATTCATGACCACCACCAAAAAATCGAAAATTCCATCCAAATCCTGAAAAAATTTAAAATTTTTTATAAAAAACTTGTTTTGCTCATATCTCCTAAACTATGCGTCCTACAGCGAAAATGAGCTTAATTCATGACCACCCCCAAAAAATCGAAAATTCCATCCAAATCCTGAAAAAATTGAAATTTTTATATGAAAAACTTGTTTTGCTCATATCTCCTAAACTATGCGTCCTACAGCGAAAAGGAGCTTAATTCATGACCACCCCTAAAAAATCGAAGATTCCATCCAAATCCTGAAAAAATTGAAATTTTTATATGAAAAACTTGTTTTGCTCATATCTCCTAAACTATGCGTCCTACAGCGAAAAGGAGCTTAATTCATGACCACCCCCAAAAAATCGACAATTCCATCCAAATCCTGAAAAAATTGAAATTTTTATATGAAAAACTTGTTTTGCTCATATCTCCTAAACTATGCGTCCTAAAGCGAAAAGGAGCTTAATTCATGACCACCACCAAAAAATCGAAAATTCCATCCAAATCCTGAAAAAATTTAAAATTTTTTATTAAAAACTTGTTTTGCTCATATCTCCTAAACTATGCGTCCTACAGCGAAAATGAGCTTAATTCATGACCACCCCCCAAAAAATCGAAAATTCCATCAAAATCCTGAAAAAATTGAAATTTTTATATGAAAAAGTTGTTTTGCTCATATCTCCTAAACTATGCGTCCTACAGCGAAAAGGAGCTTAATTCATGACCACCACCAAAAAATCGAAAATTCCATCCAAATCCTGAAAAAATTTAAAATTTTTTATTAAAAACTTGTTTTGCTCATATCTCCTAAACTATGCGTCCTACAGCGAAAATGAGCTTAATTCATGACCACCCCCAAAAAATCGAAAATTCCATCCAAATCCTGAAAAAATTGAAATTTTTATATGAAAAACTTGTTTTGCTCATATCTCCTAAACTATGCGTCCTAGAGCGAAAAGGAGCTTAATTCATGACCACCCCCAAAAAATCGAAAATTCCATCCAAATCCTGAAAAATTGAAATTTTTATATGAAAAACTTGTTTTGCTCATATCTCCTAAACTATGCGTCCTACAGCGAAAAGGAGCTTAATTCATGACCACCCCCAAAAAATCGAAAATTCCATCCAAATCCTGAAAAAATTGAAATTTTTATATGAAAAACTTATTTTGCTCATATCTCCTAAACTATGCGTCCTAGAGCGAAAAGGAGCTTAATTCATGACCACCCCCAAAAAATCGAAAATTCCATCCAAATCCTGGAAAAATTGAAATTTTTATATGAAAAAGTTGTTTTGCTCATATCTCCTAAACTATGCGTCCTAGAGCGAAAAGGAGCTTAATTCATGACCACCCCCACAAAATCGAAAATTCCATCCAAATCCTCAAAAAATTTAAATTTTTATATGAAAAACTTGTTTTGCTCATATCTCCTAAACTATGCGTCCTAGAGCGAAAAGGAGCTTAATTCATGACCACCCCCAAAAAATCGAAAATTCCATCCAAATCCTGAAAAAATTGAAATTTTTATATGAAAAACTTGTTTTGCTCATATCTCCTAAACTATGCGTCCTAGAGCGAAAAGGAGCTTAATTCATGACCACCACCAAAAAATCGAAAATTCCATCCAAATCCTGAAAAAATTGAAATTTTTATATGAAAAACTTGTTTTGCTCATACCTCCTAAACTATGCGTCCTACAGCGAAAAGGAGCTTAATTCATGACCAACCCCCAAAAAATCGAAAATTCCATCCAAATCCTGAAAAAATTTAAATTTTTATATGAAAAACTTGTTTTGCTCGTATCTCCTAAACTATGGGTCCTACAGCGAAAAGGAGCTTAATTCATGACCACCCCCAAAAAATCGAAAATTCCATCCAAATCCTGAAAAAATTGAAATTTTTATATGAAAAACTTATTTTGCTCATATCTCCTAAACTATGCGTCCTAGAGCGAAAGGGCGCTTAATTCATGACCACCCCCAAAAAATCGAAAATTCCATCCAAATCCTGAAAAAAATAAAATTTTTATATGAAAAACATGTTTTGCTCATATCTCCTAAACTATGCGTCCTAGAGCGAAAAGGACCTTAATTCATGACCACCCCCAAAAAATCGAAAATTCCAACCAAATCCTGAAAAAATTTAAATTTTTATATGAAAAACTTGTTTTGCTCATATCTCCTAAACTATGCGACCTACAGCGAAAAGGAGCTTAATTCATGACCACCCCCAAAAAATCGAAAATTCCATCCAAATCCTGAAAATTTTTATATGAAAAACTTGTTTTGCTCATATCTCCTAAACTATGCGTCCTAGAGCGAAAAGGAGCTTAATTCATGACCACCCCCAAAAAATTGAAGAATTTCAACCAAATCCTGAAAAAATTTAAATTTTTATATGAAAAACTTGTTTTGCTCATATCTCCTAAACTATGCGTCCTAGAGCGAAAAGGAGCATAATTCATGACCACCCCCAAAAAATCGAAAATTCCATCCAAATCCTGAAAAAATTGAAATTTTAATATGAAAAACTTGTTTTGCTCATATCTCCTAAACTATGCGTCCTACAGCGAAAAGGAGCTTAATTCATGACCACCACCAAAAAATCGAAAATTTCATCCAAATCCTGGAAAAATTAAAAATTTTTTATAAAAAACTTGTTTTGCTCATATCTCCTAAACTATGCGTCCTACAGCGAAAATGAGCTTAATTCATTACCACCCCCAAAAAATCGAAAATTCCTTCCAAATCCTGAAAAAATTGAAATTTTAATATGAAAAACTTGTTTTGCTCATATCTCCTAAACTATGCGTCCTACAGCGAAAAGGAGCTTAATTCATGACCACCCCTAAAAAATCGAAAATTCCATCCAAATCCTGAAAAAATTGAAATTTTTATATGAAAAACTTGTTTTGCTCATATCTCCTAAACTATGCGTCCTAGAGCGAAAAGGAGCATAATTCATGACCACCCCCAAAAAATCGAAAATTCCATCCAAATCCTGAAAAAATTGAAATTTTTATATGAAAAACTTGTTTTGCTCATATCTCATAAACTATGCGTCCTAGAGCGAAAAGGAGCTTAATTCATGACCACCCCCAAAAAATCGAAAATTCCATCCAAATCTTGAAAAAATTTAAAATTTTTTATAAAAAACTTGTTTTGCTCATATCTCCTAAACTATGCGTCCTACAGCGAAAAGGAGCTTAATTCATGACCACCACCAAAAAATCGAAAATTCCATCCAAATCCTGAAAAAATTTAAAATTTTTTATAAAAAACTTGTTTTGCTCATATCTCCTAAACTATGCGTCCTACAGCGAAAATGAGCTTAATTCATGACCACCCCCAAAAAATCGAAAATTCCATCCAAATCCTGGAAAAAATGAAATTTTTATATGAAAAACTTGTTTTGCTCATATCTCCTAAACTATTCGTCCTACAGCGAAAAGGAGCTTAATTCATAACCACCACCAAAAAATCGAAAATTCCATCCAAATCCTGAAAAAATTTAAAATTTTTTATTAAAAACTTGTTTTGCTCATATCTCCTAAACTATGCGTCCTACAGCGAAAATGAGCTTAATTCATGACCACCCCCAAAAAATCGAAAATTCCATCCAAATCCTGAAAAAATTGAAATTTTTATATGAAAAACTTGTTTTGCTCATATCTCCTAAACTATGCGTCCTACAGCGAAAAGGAGCTTAATTCATGACCACCCCCAAAAAATCGAAAATTCCATCCAAATCCTGAAAAAATTGAAATTTTTATATGAAAAACTTATTTTGCTCATATCTCCTAAACTATGCGTCCTAGAGCGAAAAGGAGCTTAATTCATGACCACCCCCAAAAAATCGAAAATTCCATCCAAATACTGGAAAAATTGAAATTTTTATATGAAAAAGTTGTTTTGCTCATATCTCCTAAACTATGCGTCCTAGAGCGAAAAGGAGCTTAATTCATGACCACCCCCACAAAATCGAAAATTCCATCCAAATCCTCAAAAAATTTAAATTTTTATATGAAAAACTTGTTTTGCTCATATCTCCTAAACTATGCGTCCTAGAGCGAAAAGGAGCTTAATTCATGATCACCCCCAAAAAATCGAAAATTCCATCCAAATCCTGAAAAAATTGAAATTTTTATATGAAAAACTTGTTTTGCTCATATCTCCTAAACTATGCTTCCTACAGCGAAAAGGAGCTTAATTCATGACCACCCCCAAAAAATCTAAAATTCCATCCAAATCCTGAAAAAATTGAAATTTTTATATGAAAAACTTGTTTTGCTCATATCTCCTAAACTATGCGTCCTAGAGCGAAAAGGAGCTTAATTCATGACCACCCCCAAAAAATCGAAAATTCCATCCAAATCCTGAATAAATTGAAATTTTTATATGAAAAACTTGTTTTGCTCATATCTCCTAAACTATGCGTCCTAAGCGAAAAGAAGTTTAATTCATGACCACCCCCAAAAAATCGAAAATTCCATCCAAATCCTGAAAAAATTGAAATTTTTATATGAAAAACTTGTTTTGCTCACATCTCCTAAACTATGCGTCCTAGAGCGAAAAGGAGCTTAATTCATGACCACCCCCAAAAAATCGAAAATTCCATCCAAATCCCGAAAAAATTGAAATTTTTATATGAAAAACTTGTTTTGCTCATATCTCCTAAACTATGCGTCCTAGAGCGAAAAGGAGCTTAATTCATGACCACCACCAAAAAATCGAAAATTCCATCCAAATCCTGAAAAAATTGAAATTTTTATATGAAAAACTTGTTTTGCTCATACCTCCTAAACTATGCGTCCTACAGCGAAAAGGAGCTTAATTCATGACCAACCCCCAAAAAATCGAAAATTCCATCCAAATCCTGAAAAAATTTAAATTTTTATATGAAAAACTTGTTTTGCTCATATCTCCTAAACTATGCGTCCTACAGCGAAAAGGAGCTTAATTCATGACCACCCCCAAAAAATCGAAAATTCCATCCAAATCCTGAAAAAAATAAAATTTTTATATGAAAAACATGTTTTGCTCATATCTCCTAAACTATGCGTCCTAGAGCGAAAAGGAGCTTAATTCATGACCACCCCCAAAAAATCGAAAATTCCAACCAAATCCTGAAAAAATTGAAATTTTTATATGAAAAACTTGTTTTGCTCATATCTCCTAAACTATCCGTCCTAGAGCGAAAAGGAGCATAATTCATGACCACCCCCAAAAAATCGAAAATTCCATCCAAATCCTGAAAAAATTGAAATTTTTATATGAAAAACTTGTTTTGCTCATATCTCATAAACTATGCGTCCTAGAGCGAAAAGGAGCTTAATTCATGACCACCCCCAAAAAATCGAAAATTCCATCCAAATCTTGAAAAAATTTAAAATTTTTTATAAAAAACTTGTTTTGCTCATATCTCCTAAACTATGCGTCCTACAGCGAAAAGGAGCTTAATTCATGACCACCACCAAAAAATCGAAAATTCCATCCAAATCCTGAAAAAATTTAAAATTTTTTATAAAAAACTTGTTTTGCTCATATCTCCTAAACTATGCGTCCTACAGCGAAAATGAGCTTAATTCATGACCACCCCCAAAAAATCGAAAATTCCATCCAAATCCTGAAAAAATTGAAATTTTAATATGAAAAACTTGTTTTGCTCATATCTCCTAAACTATGCGTCCTACAGCGAAAAGGAGCTTAATTCATGACCACCCCTAAAAAATCGAAAATTCCATCCAAATCCTGAAAAAATTGAAATTTTTATATGAAAAACTTGTTTTGCTCATATCTCCTAAACTATGCGTCCTACAGCGAAAAGGAGCTTAATTCATGACCACCCCCAAAAAATCGACAATTCCATCCAAATCCTGAAAAAATTGAAATTTTTATATGAAAAACTTGTTTTGCTCATATCTCCTAAACTATGCGTCCTACAGCGAAAAGGAGCTTAATTCATGACCACCACCAAAAAATCGAAAATTCCATCCAAATCCTGAAAAAATTTAAAATTTTTTATAAAAAACTTGTTTTGCTCATATCTCCTAAACTATGCGTCCTACAGCGAAAATGAGCTTAATTCATGACCACCCCCAAAAAATCGAAAATTCCATCCAAATCCTGAAAAAATTGAAATTTTAATATGAAAAACTTGTTTTGCTCATATCTCCTAAACTATGCGTCCTACAGCGAAAAGGAGCTTAATTCATGACCACCCCTAAAAAATCGAAAATTCCATCCAAATCCTGAAAAAATTTAAATTTTTATATGAAAAACTTGTTTTGCTCATATCTCCTAAACTATGCGTCCTACAGCGAAAAGGAGCTTAATTCATGACCACCCCCAAAAAATCGACAAATCCATCCAAATCCTGAAAAAATTGAAATTTTTATATGAAAAACTTGTTTTGCTCATATCTCCTAAACTATGCGTCCTACAGCGAAAATGAGCTTAATTCATGACCACCCCCAAAAAATCGAAAATTCCATCCAAATCCTGAAAAAATTGAAATTTTTATATGAAAAACTTGTTTTGCTCATATCTCCTAAACTATACGTCCTAGAGCGAAAAGGAGCTTAATTCATGACCACCACCAAAAAATCGAAAATTCCATCCAAATCCTGAAAAAATTGAAATTTTTATAAAAAACTTGTTTTGCTCATATCTCCTAAACTATGCGTCCTACAGCGAAAATGAGCTTAATTCATGACCACCCCCAAAAAATCGAAAATTCCATCCAAATCCTGAAAAAATTTAAAATTTTTTATTAAAAACTTGTTTTGCTCATATCTCCTAAACTATGCGTCCTACAGCGAAAATGAGCTTAATTCATGACCACCCCCAAAAAATCGAAAATTCCATCCAAATCCTGGAAAAATTGAAATTTTTATATGAAAAACTTGTTTTGCTCATATCTCCTAAACTATGCGTCCTACAGCGAAAAGGAGCTTAATTCATGACCACCCCCCAAAAAATCGAAAATTCCATCCAAATCCTGAAAAAATTGAAATTTTTATATGAAAAACTTGTTTTGCTCATATCTCCTAAACTATGCGACCTACAGCGAAAAGGAGCTTAATTCATGACCACCCCCAAAAAATCGAAAATTCCATCCAAATCCTGAAAATTTTTATATGAAAAACTTGTTTTGCTCATATCTCCTAAACTATGCGTCCTAGAGCGAAAAGGAGCTTAATTCATGACCACCCCCAAAAAATTGAAAATTTCAACCAAATCCTGAAAAAATTTAAATTTTTATATGAAAAACTTGTTTTGCTCATATCTCCTAAACTATGCGTCCTAGAGCGAAAAGGAGCATAATTCATGACCACCCCCAAAAAATCGAAAATTCCAACCAAATCCTGAAAAAATTGAAATTTTTATATGAAAAACTTGTTTTGCTCATATCTCCTAAACTATGCGTCCTACAGCGAAAAGGAGCTTAATTCATGACCAACCCCCAAAAAATCGAAAATTCCATCCAAATCCTGAAAAAATTTAAATTTTTATATGAAAAACTTGTTTTGTTCATATCTCCTAAACTATGCGTCCTAGAGCGAAAAGGAGCTTAATTCATGACCACCCCCAAAAAATCGAAAATTCCATCCAAATCCTGAATAAATTGAAATTTTTATATGAAAAACTAGTTTTGCTCATATCTCCTAAACTATGCGTCCTACAGCGAAAAGGAGCTTAATTCATGACCACCCCCAAAAAATCGAAAATTCCATCCAAATCCTGAAAAAATTGAATTTTTTATATGAAAAACTTGTTTTGCTCATACCTCCTAAACTATGCGTCCTAGAGCGAAAAGGAGCTTAATTCTGACCACCCCCAAAAAATCGAAAATTCCATCCAAATCCTGAAAAAATTGAATTTTTTATATGAAAAACTTGTTTTGCTCATATCTCCTAAACTATGCGTCCTAGAGCGAAAAGGAGCTCAATTCATGACCACCCCCAAAAAATTGAAAATTTCAACCAAATCCTGAAAAATTTTAAATTTTTATATGAAAAACTTGTTTTGCTCATATCTCCTAAACTATGCGTCCTAGAGCGAAAAGGAGCTTAATTCATGACCACCACCAAAAAATCGAAAATTCCATCCAAATCCTGAAAAAATTGAAATTTTTATATGAAAAACTTGTTTTGCTCATATCTTGTAAACTATGCGTCCTACAGCGAAAAGGAGCATAATTCATAACCACTCCCAAAAAATCGAAAATTCCATCCAAATCCTGAAAAAATTTAAATTTTTATATGAAAAACTTGTTTTGCTCATATCTCCTAAACTATGCGTCCTACAGCGAAAAGGAGCTTAATTCATGACCACCCCAAAAAAATCGAAAATTTCAACCAAATCCTGAAAAAATTTAAATTTTTATATGAAAAACTTGTTTTGCTCATATCTCCTAAACTATGCGTCCTACAGCGAAAAGGAGCTTAATTCATGACCACCCCCAAAAAATCAAAAATTCCATATAAATCCTGAAAAAATTGAAATTTTTATATGAAAAAATTGTTTTGCTCATATCTCCTAAACTATGCGTCCTAGAGCGAAAAGGAGCTTAATTCATGACCACCACCAAAAAATCGAAAACTCCAACCAAATCCTGAAAAAATTGAAATTTTTATATGAAAAACTTGTTTTGCTCATATCTCCTAAACTATGCGTCCTACAGCGAAAAGGAGCTTAATTCATGACCACCACCAAAAAATCGAAAATTCCATCCAAATCCTGAAAAAATTGAAATTTTTATATGAAAAACTTGTTTTGCTCATACCTCCTAAACTATGCGTCCTACAGCGAAAAGGAGCTTAATTCATGACCAACCCCCAAAAAATCGAAAATTCCATCCAAATCCTGAAAAAATTTAAATTTTTATATGAAAAACTTGTTTTGCCCATATCTCCTAAACTATGCGTCCTAGAGCGAAAAGGAGCTTAATTCATGACCACCCCCAAAAAATCGAAAATTCCATAAAAATCCTGAATAAATTGAAATTTTTATATGAAAAACTTGTTTTGCTCATATCTCCTAAACTATGCGTCCTACAGCGAAAAGGAGCTTAATTCATGACCACCCCCAAAAAATCGAAAATTCCATCCAAATCCTGAAAAAATTGAAATTTTTATATGAAAAACTTGTTTTGCTCATACCTCCTAAACTATGCGTCCTAGAGCGAAAAGGAGCTTAATTCTGACCACCCCCAAAAAATCGAAAATTCCATCCAAATCCTGAAAAAATTGAATTTTTTATATGAAAAACTTGTTTTGCTCATATCTCCTAAACTATGCGTCCTAGAGCGAAAAGGAGCTCAATTCATGACCACCCCCAAAAAATCGAAAATTCCATCCAAATCCTGAAAAAATTGAAATTTTTATATGAAAAACTTGTTTTGCTCATATCTTGTAAACTATGCGTCCTACAGCGAAAAGGAGCATAATTCATAACCACTCCCAAAAAAATCGAAAATTCCATCCAAATCCTGAAAAAATTTAAATTTTTATATGAAAAACTTGTTTTGCTCATATCTCCTAAACTATGCGTCCTACAGCGAAAAGGAGCTTAATTCATGACCACCCCCAAAAAATCGAAAATTCCATCCAAATCCTGAAAAAATTGAAATTTTTATATGAAAAACTTGTTTTGCTCATATCTCCTAAACTATGCGTCCTACAGCGAAAAGGAGCTTAATTCATGACCACCCCCAAAAAATCGAAAATTCCATCCAAATCCTGAAAAAATTTAAATTTTTATATGAAAAACTTGTTTTGCTCATATCTCCTAAACTATGCGTCCTACAGCGAAAAGGAGCTTAATTCATGACCACCCCCAAAAAATCAAAAATTCCATATAAATCCTGAAAAAATTGAAATTTTTATATGAAAAACTTGTTTTGCTCATATCTCCTAAACTATGCGTCCTAGAGCGAAAAGGAGCTTTATTCATGACCACCACCAAAAAATCGAAAATTCCATCCAAATCCTGAAAAAATTGAAATTTTTATATGAAAAACTTGTTTTGCTCATATCTCCTAAACTATGCGTCCTAGAGCGAAAAGGAGCTTAATTCATGACCACCCCCAAAAAATTGAAAATTTCAACCAAATCCTGAAAAAATTTAAATTTTTATATGAAAAACTTGTTTTGCTCATATCTCCTAAACTATGCGTCCTAGAGCGAAAAGGAGCATAATTCATGACCACCCCCAAAAAATCGAAAATTCCAACCAAATCCTGAAAAAATTGAAATTTTTATATGAAAAACTTGTTTTGCTCATATCTCCTAAACTATGCGTCCTAGAGCGAAAAGGAGCTTAATTCATGACCACCCCCAAAAAATCGAAAACTCCAACCAAATCCTGAAAAAATTGAAATTTTTATATGAAAAACTTGTTTTGCTCATATCTCCTAAACTATGCGTCCTAGAGCGAGAAGGAGCTTAATTCGTGACCACCACCAAAAAATCGAAAATTCCATCCAAATCCTGAAAAAATTGAAATTTTTATATGAAAAACTTGTTTTGCTCATATCTCCTAAACTATGCGTCCTACAGCGAAAAGGAGCTTAATTCATGACCACCCCAAAAAATCGAAAATTCCATCCAAATCCTGAAAAAATTGAAATTTTTATATGAAAAACTTGTTTTGCTCTTATCTCCTAAACTATGCGTCCTACAGCGAAAAGGAGCTTAATTCATGACCACCCCCAAAAATCGAAAATTCCATCCAAATCCTGAAAAAATTGAAATTTTTATATGAAAAACTTGTTTTGCTCATACCTCCTAAACTATGCGTTCTACAGCGAAAAGGAGCTTAATTCATGACCACCCCCAAAAAATCGAAAATTCCATCCAAATCCTGAAAAAAATTTAAATTTTTATGAAAAACTTGTTTTGCTAATATCTCCTAAACTATGCGTCCTAGAGCGAAAATGAGCTTAATTCATGACCACCCCCAAAAAATCGAAAATTCCATCCAAATCCTGAAAAAATTGAAATTTTTATATGAAAAACTTGTTTTGCTCATATCTCCTAAACTATGCGTCCTACAGCGAAAAGGAGCTTAATTCATGACCACCCCCAAAAAATCGAAAATTCCATCCAAATCCTGAAAAAATTGAAATTTTTATATGAAAAACTTGTTTTGCTCATATCTCCTAAACTATGCCTCCTAGAGCGAAAAGGAGCTTAATTCATGACCACCCCCAAAAAATCGAAAATTCAAACCAAATCCTGCAAAAATTTAAATTTTTATATGAAAAACTTGTTTTGCTCATATCTCCTAAACTATGCGTCCTAGAGCGAAAAGGAGCTTAATTCATGACCACCCCCAAAAAATCGAAAATTCCATCCAAATCCTGAAAAAATTGAAATTTTTATATGAAAAACTTGTTTTGCTCATACCTCCTAAACTATGCGTCCTACAGCGAAAAGGAGCTTAATTCATGACCAACCCCCAAAAAATCGAAAATTCCATCCAAATCCTGAAAAAATTGAAATTTTTATATGAAAAACTTGTTTTGCTCATATCTCCTAAACTATGCGTCCTAGAGCGAAAAGGAGCTTAATTCATGACCACCACCAAAAAATCGAAAATTCCATCCAAAGCCTGGAAAAAATTGAAAATTTTATATGAAAAACTTGTTTTGCTCATATCTCCTAAACTATGCGTCCTAGAGCGAAAAGGAGCTTAATTCATGACCACCCCCAAAAAATCTAAAATTCCATCCAAATCCTGGAAAAAATGAAATTTTTATATGAAAAACTTGTTTTGCTAATATCTCCTAAACTATGCGTCCTAGAGCGAAAAGGAGCTTAATTCATGACCATCCCTAAAAAATCGAAAATTCCATCCAAATCCTGAAAAAATTGAAATTTTTATATGAAAAACTTGTTTTGCTCATATCTCCTAAACTATGCGTCCTACAGCGAAAAGGAGCTTAATTCATGACCACCCCCAAAAAATCGAAAATTCCATCCGAATCCTGAAAATTTTTATATGAAAAACTTGTTTTGCTCATATCTCCTAAACTATGCGTCCTAGAGCGAAAAGGAGCTTAATTCATGACCACCCCCAAAAAATTGAAAATTTCAACCAAATCCTGAAAAAATTTAAATTTTTATATGAAAAACTTGTTTTGTTCATATCTCCTAAACTATGCGTCCTAGAGCGAAAAGGAGCATAATTCATGACCACCCCCAAAAAATCGAAAATTCCATCCAAATCCTGGAAAAATTGAAATTTTTATATGAAAAACTTGTTTTGCTCATATCTCCTAAACTATGCGTCCTAGAGCGAAAAGGGGCTTAATTCATGACCACCCCCAAAAAATTGAAAATTCCAACCAAATCCTGAAAAAATTGAAATTTTTATATGAAAAACTTGTTTTGCTCATATCTCCTAAACTATGCGTCCTAGAGCGAAAAGGAGCTTAATTCATGACCACCACCAAAAAATCGAAAATTCCATCCAAATCCTGAAAAAATTGAAATTTTTATATGAAAAACTTGTTTTGCTCATATCTCCTAAACTATGCGTCCTACAGCGAAAAGGAGCTTAATTCATGACCACCCCAAAAAATCGAAAATTCCATCCAAATCCTGAAAAAATTGAAATTTTTATATGAAAAACTTGTTTTGCTCATATCTCCTAAACTATGCGTCCTACAGCGAAAAGGAGCATAATTCATGACCACCCCCAAAAAATCGAAAATTCCATCCAAATCCTGAAAAAATTGAAATTTTTATATGAAAAACTTGTTTTGCTCATACCTCCTAAACTATGCGTCCTACAGCGAAAAGAAGCTTAATTCATGACCAACCCCCAAAAAATCGAAAATTCCATCCAAATCCTGAAAAAATTTAAATTTTTATATGAAAAACTTGTTTTGCTCATATCTCCTAAACTATGCGTCCTACAGCGAAAAGGAGCTTAATTCATGACCACCCCCAAAAAATCGAAAATTCCATCCAAATCCTGAAAAAATTGAAATTTTTATATGAAAAACTTGTTTTGCTCATATCTCCTAAACTATGCGTCCTACAGCGAAAAGGAGCTTAATTCATGACCACCCCCAAAAAATCGAAAATTCCATCCAAATCCTGAAAAAAATGAAATTTTTATATGAAAAACTTGTTTTGCTCATATCTCCTAAACTATGCGTCCTAGAGCGAAAAGGAGCTTAATTCATGACCACCACCAAAAAATCGAAAATTCCATCCAAATCCTGAAAAAATTTAAATTTTTATATGAAAAACTTGTTTTGCTCATATCTTGTAAACTATGCGTCCTACAGCGAAAAGGAGCATAATTCATAACCACTCCCAAAAAATCGAAAATTCCATCCAAATCCTGAAAAAATTTAAATTTTTATATGAAAAACTTGTTTTGCTCATATCTCCTAAACTATGCGTCCTACAGCGAAAAGGAGCTTAATTCATGACCACCCCAAAAAAATCGAAAATTCCATCCAAATCCTGAAAAAATTGAAATTTTTATATGAAAACTTGTTTTGCTCATATCTCCTAAACTATGCGTCCTACAGCGAAAAGGAGCTTAATTCATGACCACCCCCAAAAAATCAAAAATTCCATATAAATCCTGAAAAAATTGAAATTTTTATATGAAAAACTTGTTTTGCTCATATCTCCTAAACTATGCGTCCTAGAGCGAAAAGGAGCTTAATTCATGACCACCACCAAAAAATCGAAAATTCCATCCAAATCCTGAAAAAATTGAAATTTTTATATGAAAAACTTGTTTTGCTCATATCTCCTAAACTATGCGTCCTACAGCGAAAAGGAGCTTAATTCATGACCACCCCCAAAAAATCGAAAATTCCATCCAAATCCTGAAAAAATTGAAATTTTTATATGAAAAACTTGTTTTGCTCATATCTCCTAAACTATGCGTCCTACAGCGAAAAGGAGCATAATTCATGACCACCCCCAAAAAATCGAAAATTCCATCCAAATCCTGAAAAAATTGAAATTTTTATATGAAAAACTTGTTTTGCTCATATCTCCTAAACTATGCGTCCTACAGCGAAAAGGAGCTTAATTCATGACCACCCCCAAAAAATCAAAAATTCCATATAAATCCTGAAAAAATTGAAATTTTTATATGAAAAACTTGTTTTGCTCATATCTCCTAAACTATGCGTCCTAGAGCGAAAAGGAGCTTAATTCATGACCACCACCAAAAAATCGAAAATTCCATCCAAATCCTGAAAAAATTGAAATTTTTATATGAAAAACTTGTTTTGCTCATATCTCCTAAACTATGCGTCCTACAGCGAAAAGGAGCTTAATTCATGACCACCCCCAAAAAATCGAAAATTCCATCCAAATCCTGAAAAAATTGAAATTTTTATATGAAAAACTTGTTTTGCTCATATCTCCTAAACTATGCGTCCTACAGCGAAAAGGAGCTTAATTCATGACCACCCCCAAAAAATCGAAAATTCCATCCAAATCCTGAAAAAATTGACATTTTTATATGAAAAACTTGTTTTGCTCATATCTCCTAAACAATGCGTCCTAGAGCGAAAAGGAGCTTAATTCATGACCACCCCCAAAAAATCGAAAATTCCATCCAAATCCTGAAAAAATTGAAATTTTTATATGAAAAACTTGTTTTGCTCATATCTCCTAAACTATGCGTCCTAGAGCGAAAAGGAGCTTAATTCATGACCACCACCAAAAAATCGAAAATTCCATCCAAATCCTCGAAAAAAATTGAAATTTTTAAATGAAAAACTTGTTTTGCTCATATCTCCTAAACTATGCGTCCTAGAGGGAAAAGGAGCTTAATTCATGACCACCCCCAAAAAATCGAAAATTCCATCCAAATCCTGGAAAAAATGAAATTTTTATATGAAAAACTTGTTTTGCTAATATCTCCTAAACTATGCGTCCTAGAGCGAAAAGGAGCTTAATTCATGACCACCCCTAAAAAATCGAAAATTCCATCCAAATCCTGGAAAAAATGAAATTTTTATATGAAAAACTTGTTTTGCTCATATCTCCTAAACTATGCGTCCTACAGCGAAAAGGAGCTTAATTCATGACCACCACCAAAAAATCGAAAATTCCATCCAAATCCTGAAAAAATTTAAAATTTTTTATAAAAAACTTGTTTTGCTCATATCTCCTAAACTATGCGTCCTACAGCGAAAATGAGCTTAATTCATGACCACCCCCAAAAAATCGAAAATTCCATCCAAATCCTGAAAACATTGAAATTTTTATATGAAAAACTTGTTTTGCTCATATCTCCTAAACTATGCGTCCTAGAGCGAAAAGGAGCTTAATTCATGACCACCACCAAAAAATCGAAAATTCCATCCAAATCCAGAAAAAATTTAAAATTTTTTATAAAAAACTTGTTTTGCTCATATCTCCTAAACTATGCGTCCTAGAGCGAAAAGGAGCTTAATTCATGACCAACCCCCAAAAAATCGAAAATTCCATCCAAATCCTGAAAAAATTTAAATTTTTATATGAAAAACTTGTTTTGCTCATATCTCCTAAACTATGCGTCCTACAGCGAAAAGGAGCTTAATTCATGACCACCCCCAAAAAATCGAAAATTCCATCCAAATCCTGAAAATTTTTATATGAAAAACTTGTTTTGCTCATATCTCCTAAACTATGCGTCCTAGAGCGAAAAGGAGCTTAATTCATGACCACCCCCAAAAAATCGAAAATTCCATCCAAATCCTGAAAAAATTGAAATTTTTATATGAAAAACTTGTTTTGCTCATACCTCCTAAACTATGCGTCCTACACCGAAAAGGAGCTTAATTCATGACCAACCCCCAAAAAATCGAAAATTCCATCCAAATCCTGAAAAAATTGAAATTTTTATATGAAAAACTTGTTTTGCTCATATCTCCTAAACTATGCGTCCTACAGCGAAAAGGAGCTTAATTCATGACCACCCCCAAAAAATCGAAAATTCCATCCAAATCCTGAAAAAATTGACATTTTTATATGAAAAACTTGTTTTGCTCATATCTCCTAAACAATGCGTCCTAGAGCGAAAAGGAGCTTAATTCATGACCACCCCCAAAAAATCGAAAATTCCATCCAAATCCTGAAAAAATTGAAATTTTTATATGAAAAACTTGTTTTGCTCATATCTCCTAAACTATGCGTCCTAGAGCGAAAAGGAGCTTAATTCATGACCACCACCAAAAAATCGAAAATTCCATCCAAATCCTCGAAAAAAATTGAAATTTTTAA
The DNA here is from genome assembly GCF_050003625.1 of Haematobia irritans. Classification (NCBI taxonomy): domain Eukaryota; kingdom Metazoa; phylum Arthropoda; class Insecta; order Diptera; family Muscidae; genus Haematobia; species Haematobia irritans. The sequence goes on along the minus strand of NC_134397.1, from coordinate 223,674,290 downwards.
ATGAAAAACTTGTTTTGCTCATATCTCCTAAACTATGCGTCCTAGAGGGAAAAGGAGCTTAATTCATGACCACCCCCAAAAAATCGAAAATTCCATCCAAATCCTGGAAAAAATGAAATTTTTATATGAAAAACTTGTTTTGCTAATATCTCCTAAACTATGCGTCCTAGAGCGAAAAGGAGCTTAATTCATGACCACCCCTAAAAAATCGAAAATTCCATCCAAATCCTGGAAAAAATGAAATTTTTATATGAAAAACTTGTTTTGCTCATATCTCCTAAACTATGCGTCCTACAGCGAAAAGGAGCTTAATTCATGACCACCACCAAAAAATCGAAAATTCCATCCAAATCCTGAAAAAATTTAAAATTTTTTATAAAAAACTTGTTTTGCTCATATCTCCTAAACTATGCGTCCTACAGCGAAAATGAGCTTAATTCATGACCACCCCCAAAAAATCGAAAATTCCATCCAAATCCTGAAAACATTGAAATTTTTATATGAAAAACTTGTTTTGCTCATATCTCCTAAACTATGCGTCCTAGAGCGAAAAGGAGCTTAATTCATGACCACCACCAAAAAATCGAAAATTCCATCCAAATCCAGAAAAAATTTAAAATTTTTTATAAAAAACTTGTTTTGCTCATATCTCCTAAACTATGCGTCCTAGAGCGAAAAGGAGCTTAATTCATGACCAACCCCCAAAAAATCGAAAATTCCATCCAAATCCTGAAAAAATTTAAATTTTTATATGAAAAACTTGTTTTGCTCATATCTCCTAAACTATGCGTCCTACAGCGAAAAGGAGCTTAATTCATGACCACCCCCAAAAAATCGAAAATTCCATCCAAATCCTGAAAATTTTTATATGAAAAACTTGTTTTGCTCATATCTCCTAAACTATGCGTCCTAGAGCGAAAAGGAGCTTAATTCATGACCACCCCCAAAAAATCGAAAATTCCATCCAAATCCTGAAAAAATTGAAATTTTTATATGAAAAACTTGTTTTGCTCATACCTCCTAAACTATGCGTCCTACACCGAAAAGGAGCTTAATTCATGACCAACCCCCAAAAAATCGAAAATTCCATCCAAATCCTAAAAAAATTTAAATTTTTATATGAAAAACTTGTTTTGCTCATATCTCCTAAACTATGCGTCCTAGAGCGAAAAGGAGCTTAATTCATGACCACCCCCAAAAAATCGAAAATTCCATCCAAATCCTGAATAAATTGAAATTTTTATATGAAAAACTTGTTTTGCTCATATCTCCTAAACTATGCGTCCTAGAGCGAAAAGGAGCTTAATTCATGACCACCACCAAAAAATCGAAAATTCCATCCAAATCCTGAAAAAATTGAAATTTTTATATGAAAAACTTGTTTTGCTCATACCTCCTAAACTATGCGTCCTACAGCGAATAGGAGCTTAATTCATGACCAACCCCCAAAAAATCGAAAATTCCATCCAAATCCTGAAAAAATTTAAATTTTTATATGAAAAACTTGTTTTGCTCATATCTCCTAAACTATGCGTCCTAGAGCGAAAAGGAGCTTAATTCATGACCACCACCAAAAATCGAAAATTCCATCCAAAGCCTGGAAAAAATTGAAAATTTTATATGAAAAACTTGTTTTGCTCATATCTCCTAAACTATGCGTCCTAGAGCGAAAAGGAGCATAATTCATGACCACCCCCAAAAAATCGAAAATTCCATCCAAATCCTGGAAAAATTGAAATTTTTATATGAAAAAGTTGTTTTGCTCATATCTCCTAAACTATGCGTCCTAGAGCGAAAAGGGGCTTAATTCATGACCACCCCCAAAAAATCGAAAATTCCAACCAAATCCTGAAAAAATTGAAATTTTTATATGAAAAACTTGTTTTGCTCATATCTCCTAAACTATGCGTCCTAGAGCGAAAAGGAGCTTAATTCATGACCACCCCAAAAAATCGAAAATTCCATCCAAATCCTGAAAAAATTGAAATTTTTATATGAAAAACTTGTTTTGCTCATATCTCCTAAACTATGCGTCCTACAGCGAAAAGGAGCATAATTCATGACCACCCCCAAAAAATCGAAAATTCCATCCAAATCCTGAAAAAATTGAAATTTTTATATGAAAAACTTGTTTTGCTCATACCTCCTAAACTATGCGTCCTACAGCGAAAAGAAGCTTAATTCATGACCAACCCCCAAAAAATCGAAAATTCCATCCAAATCCTGAAAAAATTTAAATTTTTATATGAAAAACTTGTTTTGCTCATATCTCCTAAACTATGCGTCCTAGAGCGAAAAGGAGCTTAATTCATGACCACCCCCAAAAAATCGAAAATTCCATCCAAATCCTGAAAAAATTGAAATTTTTATATGAAAAACTTGTTTTGCTCATATCTCCTAAACTATGCGTCCTAGAGCGAAAAGGAGCTTAATTCATGACCACCCCCAAAAAATCGAAAATTCCAACCAAATCCTGAAAAAATTGAAATTTTTATATGAAAAACTTGTTTTGCTCATATCTCCTAAACTATGCGTCCTAGAGCGAAAAGGAGCTTAATTCATGACCACCACCAAAAAATCGAAAATTCCATCCAAATCCTGAAAAAATTGAAATTTTTATATGAAAAACTTGTTTTGCTCATATCTCCTAAACTATGCGTCCTACAGCGAAAAGGAGCTTAATTCATGACCACCCCAAAAAAATCGAAAATTCCATCCAAATCCTGAAAAAATTGAAATTTTTATATGAAAAACTTGTTTTGCTCATATCTCCTAAACAATGCGTCCTAGAGCGAAAAGGAGCTTATTTCATGACCACCCCCAAAAAATCGAAAATTCCATCCAAATCCTGAAAAAATTGAAATTTTTATACGAAAAACTTGTTTTGCTCATATCTCCTAAACTATGCGTCCTAGAGCGAAAAGGAGCTTAATTCATGACCACCACCAAAAAATCGAAAATTCCATCCAAATCCTGAAAAAATTGAAATTTTTATATGAAAAACTTGTTTTGCTCATATCTCCTAAACTATGCGTCCTAGAGCGAAAAGGAGCTTAATTCATGACCACCACCAAAAAATCGAAAATTCCATCCAAATCCTGGAAAAAATTGAAATTTTTAAATGAAAAACTTGTTTTGCTCATATCTCCTAAACTATGCGTCCTAGAGGGAAAAGGAGCTTAATTCATGACCACCCCCAAAAAATCGAAAATTCCATCCAAATCCTGGAAAAAATGAAATTTTTATATGAAAAACTTGTTTTGCTAATATCTCCAAAACTATGCGTCCTAGAGCGAAAAGGAGCTTAATTCATGACCACCCCTAAAAAATCGAAAATTCCATCCAAATCCTGGAAAAAATGAAATTTTTATATGAAAAACTTGTTTTGCTCATATCTCCTAAACTATGCGTCCTACAGCGAAAAGGAGCTTAATTCATGACCACCACCAAAAAATCGAAAATTCCATCCAAATCCTGAAAAAATTTAAAATTTTTTATAAAAAACTTGTTTTGCTCATATCTCCTAAACTATGCGTCCTACAGCGAAAATGAGCTTAATTCATGACCACCCCCAAAAAATCGAAAATTCCATCCAAATCCTGAAAACATTGAAATTTTTATATGAAAAACTTGTTTTGCTCATATCTCCTAAACTATGCGTCCTAGAGCGAAAAGGAGCTTAATTCATGACCACCACCAAAAAATCGAAAATTCCATCCAAATCCAGAAAAAATTTAAAATTTTTTATAAAAAACTTGTTTTGCTCATATCTCCTAAACTATGCGTCCTACAGCGAAAAGGAGCTTAATTCATGACCACCCCTAAAAAATCGAAAATTCCATCCAAATCCTGAAAAAATTGAAATTTTTATATGAAAAACTTGTTTTGCTCATATCTCCTAAACTATGCGTCCTAGAGCGAAAAGGAGCTTAATTCATGACCACCACCAAAAAATCGAAAATTCCATCCAAATCCTGAAAAAATTTAAATTTTTATATGAAAAACTTGTTATGCTCATACCTCCTAAACTATGCGTCCTACAGCGAAAAGGAGCTTTATTCATGACCAACCCCCAAAAAATCGAAAATTCCATCCAAATCCAGAAAAAATTTAAAATTTTTTATAAAAAACTTGTTTTACTCATATCTCCTAAACTATGCGTCCTACAGCGAAAAGGAGCTTAATTCATGACCACCCCTAAAAAATCGAAAATTCCATCCAAATCCTGAAAAAATTGAAATTTTTATATGAAAAACTTGTTTTGCTCATATCTCCTAAACTATGCGTCCTAGAGGGAAAAGGAGCTTAATTCATGACCTCCCCCAAAAAATCGAAAATTCCATCCAAATCCTGGAAAAAATGAAATTTTTATATGAAAAACTTGTTTTGCTAATATCTCCTAAACTATGCGTCCTAGAGCGAAAAGGAGCTTAATTCATGACCACCACCAAAAAATCGAAAATTCCATCCAAATCCTGAAAAAATTGAAATTTTTATATGAAAAACTTGTTATGCTCATACCTCCTAAACTATGCGTCCTACAGCGAAAAGGAGCTTTATTCATGACCAACCCCCAAAAAATCGAAAATTCCATCCAAATCCAGAAAAAATTTAAAATTTTTTATAAAAAACTTGTTTTACTCATATCTCCTAAACTATGCGTCCTACAGCGAAAAGGAGCTTAATTCATGACCACCCCTAAAAAATCGAAAATTCCATCCAAATCCTGAAAAAATTGAAATTTTTATATGAAAAACTTGTTTTGCTCATATCTCCTAAACTATGCGTCCTAGAGGGAAAAGGAGCTTAATTCATGACCACCCCCAAAAAATCGAAAATTCCATCCACATCCTGAAAAAAATGAAATTTTTATATGAAAAACTTGTTTTGCTAATATCTCCTAAACTATGCGTCCTAGAGCGAAAAGGAGCTTAATTCATGACCACCCCTAAAAAATCGAAAATTCCATCCAAATCCTGGAAAAAATGAAATTTTTATATGAAAAACTTGTTTTGCTCATATCTCCTAAACTATGCGTCCTACAGCGAAAAGGAGCTTAATTCATGACCACCACCAAAAAATCGAAAATTCCATCCAAATCCGGAAAAAATTTAAAATTTTTTATAAAAAACTTGTTTTGCTCATATCTCCTAAACTATGCGTCCTACAGCGAAAATGAGCTTAATTCATGACCACCCCCAAAAAATCGAAAATTCCATCCAAATCCTGAAAAAATTGAAATTTTTATATGAAAAACTTGTTTTGCTCATATCTCCTAAACTATGCGTCCTAGAGCGAAAAGGAGCTTAATTCATGACCACCACCAAAAAATCGAAAATTCCATCCAAATCCTGAAAAAATTTAAAATTTTTTATAAAAAACTTGTTTTGCTCATATCTCCTAAACTATGCGTCCTACAGCGAAAAGGAGCTTAATTCATGATCACCCCTAAAAAATCGAAAATTCCATCCAAATCCTGAAAAAATTGAAATTTTTATATGAAAAACTTGTTTTGCTCATATCTCCTAAACTATGCGTCCTAGAGCGAAAAGGAGCTTAATTCATGACCACCACCAAAAAATCGAAAATTCCATCCAAATCCTGAAAAAATTGAAATTTTTATATGAAAAACTTGTTTTGCTCATATCTCCTAAACTATGCGTCCTAGAGCGAAAGGAGCTTAATTCATGACCACCACCAAAAAATCGAAAATTCCATCCAAATCCTGGAAAAAATTGAAATTTTTAAATGAAAAACTTGTTTTGCTCATATCTCCTAAACTATGCGTCCTAGAGGGAAAAGGAGCTTAATTCATGACCACCCCCAAAAAATCGAAAATTCCATCCAAATCCTGGAAAAATGAAATTTTTATATGAAAAACTTGTTTTACTCATATCTCCTAAACTATGCGTCCTACAGCGAAAATGAGCTTAATTCATGACCACCCCCAAAAAATCGAAAATTCTATCCAAATCCTGAAAAAATTGAAATTTTAATATGAAAAACTTGTTTTGCTCATATCTCCTAAACTATGCGTCCTACAGCGAAAAGGAGCTTAATTCATGACCACCCCCAAAAAATCGAAAATTCCATCCAAATCCTGAAAAAATTGAAATTTTTATATGAAAAACTTGTTTTGCTCATATCTCCTAAACTATGCGTCCTACAGCGAAAAGGAGCTTAATTTATGACCACCACCAAAAAATCGAAAATTCCATCCAAATCCTGAAAAAATTGAAATTTTTATATGAAAAACTTGTTTTGATCATATCTCCTAAACTATGCGTCCTAGAGCGAAAAGGAGCTTAATTCATGACCACCACCAAAAAATCGAAAATTCCATCCAAATCCTGAAAAAATTGAAATTTTTATATGAAAAACTTGTTTTGCTCATATCTCCTAAACTATGCGTCCTACAGCGAAAAGGAGCTTAATTCATGACCACCACCAAAAAATCGAAAATTCCATCCAAATCCTGAAAAAATTTAAAATTTTTTATAAAAAACTTGTTTTGCTCATATCTCCTAAACTATGCGTCCTACAGCGAAAATGAGCTTAATTCATGACCACCCCCAAAAAATCGAAAATTCCATCCAAATCCTGAAAAAATTGAAATTTTTATATGAAAAACTTGTTTTGCTCATATCTCCTAAACTATGCGTCCTAGAGCGAAAAGGAGCTTAATTCATGACCACCACCAAAAAATCGAAAATTCCATCCAAATCCTGAAAAAATTTAAAATTTTTTATAAAAAACTTGTTTTGCTCATATCTCCTAAACTATGCGTCCTACAGCGAAAAGGAGCTTAATTCATGACCACCCCTAAAAAATCGAAAATTCCATCCAAATCCTGAAAAAATTGAAATTTTTATATGAAAAACTTGTTTTGCTCATATCTCCTAAACTATGCGTCCTAGAGCGAAAAGGAGCTTAATTCATGACCACCACCAAAAAATCGAAAATTCCATCCAAATCCTGAAAAAATTGAAATTTTTATATGAAAAACTTGTTTTGCTCATATCTCCTAAACTATGCGTCCTAGAGCGAAAGGAGCTTAATTCATGACAACCACCAAAAAATCGAAAATTCCATCCAAATCCTGGAAAAAATTGAAATTTTTAAATGAAAAACTTGTTTTGCTCATATCTCCTAAACTATGCGTCCTAGAGCGAAAAGGAGCTTAATTCATGACCACCCCCAAAAAATCGAAAATTCCATCCAAATCCTGGAAAAAATGAAATTTTTATATGAAAAACTTGTTTTACTCATATCTCCTAAACTATGCGTCCTACAGCGAAAATGAGCTTAATTCATGACCACCCCCAAAAAATCGAAAATTCTATCCAAATCCTGAAAAAATTGAAATTTTAATATGAAAAACTTGTTTTGCTCATATCTCCTAAACTATGCGTCCTAGAGCGAAAAGGAGCTTAATTCATGACCACCACCAAAAAATCGAAAATTCCATCCAAATCCTGAAAAAATTGAAATTTTTATATGAAAAACATGTTTTGCTCATATCTCCTAAACTATGCGTCCTAGAGCGAAAAGGAGCTTAATTCATGACCACCCCCAAAAAATCGAAAATTCTATCCAAATCCTGAAAACATTGAAATTTTTATATGAAAAACTTGTTTTGCTCATATCTCCTAAACTATGCGTCGTACAGCGAAAAGGAGCTTAATTCATGACCAGCCCCAAAAAATCGAAAATTCCATCCAAATCCTGAAAAAATTGAAATTTTAATATGAAAAACTTGTTTTGCTCATATCTCCTAAACTATGCGTCCTAGAGCGAAAAGGAGCTTAATTCATGACCACCACCAAAAAATCGAAAATTCCATCCAAATCCTGAAAAAATTGAAATTTTTATATGAAAAACTTGTTTTGCTCATATCTCCTAAACTATGCGTCCTAGAGCGAAAAGGAGCTTTATTCATGACCACCCCCAAAAAATCGAAAATTCCAACCAAATCCTGAAAAAATTGAAATTTTTATATGAAAAACTTGTTTTGCTCATATCTCCCAAACTATGCGTCCTACAGAGAAAAGGAGCTTAATTCATGACCACCCCTAAAAAATCGAAAATTCCATCCAAATCCTGAAAATTGAAATTGAAATTTTTATATGAAAAACTTGTTTTGCTCATATCTCCTAAACTATGCGTCCTACAGCGAAAAGGAGCTTAATTCATGACCACCCCCAAAAAATCGAAAATTCCATCCAAATCCTGAAAAAATTGAATTTTTTATATGAAAAACTTGTTTTGCTCATATCTCCTAAACTATGCGTCCTAGAGCGAAAAGGAGCTTAATTCATGACCACCACCAAAAAATCGAAAATTCCATCCAAATCCTGAAAAAATTGAAATTTTTATATGAAAAACTTGTTTTGCTCATATCTCCTAAACTATGCGTCCTAGAGCGAAAAGGAGCATAATTCATGACCACCCCCAAAAAATCGAAAATTCCATCCAAATCCTGAAAAAATTGAAATTTTTATATGAAAACTTGTTTTGCTCATATCTCCTAAACTATGCGTCCTACAGCGAAAAGGAGCTTAATTCATGACCACCCCCAAAAAGTCGAAAATTCCATCCAAATTCTGAAAAAATTGAAATTTTTATATGAAAAACTTGTTTTGCTCATATCTCCTAAACTATGCGTCCTACAGCGAAAAGGAGCTTAATTCATGACCACCCCCCAAAAAATCGAAAATTCCATCCAAATCCTGAAAAAATTGAAATTTTTATATGAAAAACTTGTTTTGCTCATATCTCCTAAACTATGCGTCCTAGAGCGAAAAGGAGCTTAATTCATGACCACCACCAAAAAATCGAAAATTCCATCCAAATCCTGAAAAAATTGAAATTTTTATATGAAAAACTTGTTTTGCTCATATCTCCTAAACTATGCGTCCTAGAGCGAAAAGGAGCCTAATTCATGACCACCCCCAAAAAATCGAAAATTCCATCCAAATCCTGAAAAAATTGAATTTTTTATATGAAAAACTTGTTTTGCTCATATCTCCTAAACTATGCGTCCTACAGCGAAAAGGAGCTTAATTCATGACCACCACCAAAAAATCGAAAATTCCAACCAAATCCTGAAAAAATTGAAATTTTTATATGAAAAACTTGTTTTGCTTATATCTCCCAAAATATGCGTCCTACAGCGAAAAGGAGCTTAATTCATGACCACCCCCAAAGAATCGAAAATTCCAACCGAATCCTGCAAAAATTTAAATTTTTATATGAAAAACTTGTTTTGCTCATATCTCCTAAACTATGCGTCCTACAGCGAAAAGGAGCTTAATTCATGACCACCCCCAAAAAATCGAAAATTTCATCCAAATCCTGAAAAAATTGAAATTTTTATATGAAAAAAATTTTTATATGAAAAACTTGTTTTGCTCATATCTCCTAAACTATGCGTCCTAGAGCGAAAGGAGCATAATTCATGACCACCCCCAAAAAATCGAAAATTCCATCCAAATCCTGAAAAAATTGAAATTTTTATATGAAAAACTTGTTTTGCTCATATTTCCTAAACTATGCGTCCTAGAGCGAAAAGGAGCTTAATTCACGACCACCCCCAAAAAATCGAAAATTCCAACCAAATCCTGAAAAAATTGAAATTTTTATATGAAAAACTTGTTTTGCTCATATCTCCTAAACTATGCGTCCTAGAGCGAAAAGGAGCTTAATTCATGCCCACCCCTAAAAAATCAAAAATTCCATCCAAATCCTGAAAAAATTGAAATTTTTATATGAAAAACTTGTTTTGCTCATATCTCCTAAACTATGCGTCCTAGAGCGAAAAGGAGCTTAATTCATGACCACCCCAAAAAATCGAAAATTCCATCCAAAACCTGAAAAAATTGAAATTTTTATATGAAAAACTTGTTTTGCTCATATCTCCTAAACTATGCGTCCTACAGCGAAAAGGAGCTTAATTCATGACCACCCCCAAAAAATCGAAAATTCCATCCAAATCCTGAAAAAAATTAAATTTTTATATGAAAAACTTGTTTTGCTCATACCTCCTAAACTATGCGTCCTACAGCGAAAAGGAGCTTAATTCATGACCAACCCCCAAAAAATCGAAAATTCCATCCAAATCCTGAAAAAATTGAAATTTTTATATGAAAAACTTGTTTTGCTCATATCTCCTAAACTATGCGTCCTACAGCGAAAAGGAGCTTAATTCATGACCACCCCCAAAAAATCGAAAATTCCATCCAAATCCTGAAAAAATTGAAATTTTTATATGAAAAACTTGTTTTGCTCATATCTCCTAAACTATGCGTCCTAGAGCGAAAAGGAGCTTAATTCATGACCACCACCAAAAAATCGAAAATTCCATCCAAATCCTGAAAAAATTGAAATTTTTATATGAAACTTGTTTTGCTCATATCTCCTAAACTATGCGTCCTAGAGCGAAAAGGAGCTTAATTCATGACCACCCCCAAAAAATCGAAAATTCCATCCAAATCCTGAAAAAATTGAAATTTTTATATGAAAAACTTGTTTTGCTCATATCTCCTAAACTATGCGTCCTACAGCGAAAAGGAGCTTAATTCATGACCACCCCCAAAAAATCGAAAATTCCATCCAAATCCTGAAAAAATTGAAATTTTTATATGAAAAAAATTTTTATATGGAAAACTTGTTTTGCTCATATCTCCTAAACTATGCGTCCTAGAGCGAAAAGGAGCTTAATTCATGACCACCCCCAAAAAATCGAAAATTCCAACCAAATCCTGAAAAAATTGAAATTTTTATATGAAAAACTTGTTTTGCTCATATCTCCCAAACTATGCGTCCTAGAGCGAAAAGGAGCTTAATTCATGACCACCACCAAAAAATCGAAAATTCCATCCAAATCCTGGAAAAAATTGAAATTTTTATATGAAAAACTTGTTTTGCTCATATCTCCTAAACTATGCGTCCTAGAGCGAAAAGGAGCTTAATTCATGACCACCACCAAAAAATCGAAAATTCCATCCAAATCCTGAAAAAATTTAAAATTTTTTATAAAAAACTTGTTTTGCTCATATCTACAGCGAAAATGAGCTTAATTCATGACCACCCCCAAAAAATCGAAAATTCCAACCAAATCCTGAAAAAATTGAAATTTTAATATGAATAACTTGTTTTGCTCATATCTCCTAAACTATGCGTCCTACAGCGAAAAGGAGCTTAATTCATGACCACCCCTAAAAAAATCGAAAATTCCATCGAAATCCTGAAAAAATTGAAATTTTTATATGAAAAACTTGTTTTGCTCATATCTTCTAAACTACGCGTCGTACAGCGAAAAGGAGCTTAATTCATGACCACCCCCAAAAAATCGAAAATTCCATCCAAATCCTGGAAAAAATGAAATTTTTATATGAAAAACTTGTTTTGCTCATATCTCCTAAACTATGCGTCCTAGAGCGAAAAGGAGCTTAATTCATGACCACCCCCAAAAAATCGAAAATTCCATCCAAATCCCGAAAAAATTGAAATTTTTATATGAAAAACTTGTTTTGCTCATATCTCCTAAACTATGCGTCCTAGAGCGAAAAGGAGCTTAATTCATGACCACCACCAAAAAATCGAAAATTCCATCCAAATCCTGAAAAAATTGAAATTTTTATATGAAAAACTTGTTTTGCTCATATCTCCTAAACTATGCGTCCTAGAGCGAAAAGGAGCTTAATTCATGACCACCCCCAAAAAATCGAAAATTCCAACCAAATCCTGAAAAAATTGAAATTTTTATATGAAAAACTAGTTTTGCTCATATCTCCTAAACTATGCGTCCTACAGCGAAAAGGAGCTTAATTCATGATCACCCCCAAAAAATCGAAAATTCCATCCAAATCCTGAAAAAATTGAAATTTTTATATGAAAAACTTGTTTTGCTCATATCTCCTAAACTATGCGTCCTACAGCGAAAAGGAGTTTAATTCATGACCACCCCCAAAAAATCGAAAATTCCATCCAAATCCTGAAAAAATTTAAAATTTTTTATAAAAAAACTTGTTTTGCTCATATCTCCTAAACTATGCGTCCTAGAGCGAAAAGGAGCTTAATTCATGACCACCCCCAAAAAATCGAAAATTCCAACCAAATCCTGAAAAAATTGAAATTTTGATATGAAAAACTTGTTTTGCTCATATCTCCTAAGCTATGCGTCCTACAGCGAAAAGGAGCTTAATTCATGACCACCACCAAAAAATCGAAAATTCCATCCAAATCCTGAAAAAATTGAAATTTTTATATGAAAAACTTGTTTTGCTCATATCTCCTAAACTATGCGTCCTAGAGCGAAAGGAGCTTAATTCATGACCACCCCCAAAAAATCGAAAATTCCATCCAAATCCTGAAAAAATTGAAATTTTTATATGAAAAACTTGTTTTGCTCATATCTCCTAAACTATGCGTCCTAGAGCGAAAAGGAGCTTAATTCATGACCACCCCCAAAAAATCGAAAATTCCATCCAAATCCTGGAAAAAATGAAATTTTTATATGAAAAACTTGTTTTGCTCATATCTCCTAAACTATGCGTCCTAGAGCGAAAAGGAGCTTAATTCATGACCACCACAAAAAAATAGAAAATTCCATCCAAATCCTGAAAAATTTAAAATTTTTTATAAAAAACTTGTTTTGCTCATATCTCCTAAACTATGCGTCCTACAGCGAAAAGGAGCTTAATTCATGACCACCCCCAAAAAATCGAAAATTCCATCCAAATCCTGAAAAAATTGAAATTTTTATATGAAAAACTTGTTTTGCTCATATCTCCTAAACTATGCGTCCTAGAGCGAAAAGGAGCTTAATTCATGACCACCCCCAAAAAATCGAAAATTCCAACCAAATCCTGAAAAAATTGAAATTTTTATATGAAAAACTTGTTTTGCTCATATCTCCTAAACTATGCGTCCTACAGCGAAAAGGAGCTTAATTCATGACCACCCCCAAAAAATCGAAAATTCCATCCAAATCCTGAAAAAATTGAAATTTTTATATGAAAAACTTGTTTTGCTCATATCTCCTAAACTATGGGTCCTACAGCGAAAAGCAGCTAATTCATGGCCACCCCCAAAAAATCGAAAATTCCATCCAAATCCTGAAAAAATTGAAATTTTGATATGAAAAACTTGTTTTGCTCATATCTCCTAAACTATGCGTCCTACAGCGAAAAGGAGCTTAATTCATGACCACCACCAAAAAATCGAAAATTCCATCCAAATCCTGAAAAAATTGAAATTTTTATATGAAAAACTTGTTTTGCTCATATCTCCTAAACTATGCGTCCTAGAGCGAAAAGGAGCTTAATTCATGACCACCACCAAAAAAGCGAAAATTCCATCCAAATCCTGAAAAAATTGAAATTTTTATATGAAAAACTTGTTTTGCTCATATCTCCTAAACTATGCGTCCTAGAGCGAAAAGGAGCTTAATTCATGACCACCCCCAAAAAATCGAAAATTCCAACCAAATCCTGAAAAAATTGAAATTTGTATATGAAAAACTTGTTTTGCTCATATCTCCTAAACTATGCGTCCTAGAGCGAAAGGAGCTTAATTCATGACCACCCCCAAAAAATCGAAAATTCCAACCAAATCCTGAAAAAATTGAAATTTTTATATGAAAAACTTGTTTTGCTCATATCTCCTAAACTATGCGTCCTAGAGCGAAAAGGAGCTTAATTCATGACCACCCCCAAAAAATCGAAAATTCCATCCAAATCCTGGAAAAAATGAAATTTTTATATGAAAAATTTGTTTTGCTCATATCTCCTAAACTATGCGTCCTAGAGCGAAAAGGAGCTTAATTCATGACCACCACAAAAAAATAGAAAATTCCATCCAAATCCTGAAAAATTTAAAATTTTTTATAAAAAACTTGTTTTGCTCATATCTCCTAAACTATGCGTCCTACAGCGAAAAGGAGCTTAATTCATGACCACCCCCAAAAAATCGAAAATTCCATCCAAATCCTGAAAAAATTGAAATTTTTATATGAAAAACTTGTTTTGCTCATATCTCCTAAACTATGCGTCCTAGAGCGAAAAGGAGCTTAATTCATGACCACCCCCAAAAAATCGAAAATTCCAACCAAATCCTGAAAAAATTGAAATTTTTATATGAAAAACTTGTTTTGCTCATATCTCCTAAACTATGCGTCCTACAGCGAAAAGGAGCTTAATTCATGACCACCCCCAAAAAATCGAAAATTCCATCCAAATCCTGAAAAAATTGAAATTTTTATATGAAAAACTTGTTTTGCTCATATCTCCTAAACTATGGGTCCTACAGCGAAAAGCAGCTTAATTCATGGCCACCCCCAAAAAATCGAAAATTCCATCCAAATCCTGAAAAAATTGAAATTTTGATATGAAAAACTTGTTTTGCTCATATCTCCTAAACTATGCGTCCTAGAGCGAAAAGGAGCTTAATTCATGACCACCACCAAAAAATCGAAAATTCCATCCAAATCCTGAAAAAATTGAAATTTTTATATGAAAAACTTGTTTTGCTCATATCTCCTAAACTATGCGTCCTAGAGCGAAAAGGAGCTTAATTCATGACCACCACCAAAAAAGCGAAAATTCCATCCAAATCCTGAAAAAATTGAAATTTTTATATGAAAAACTTGTTTTGCTCATATCTCCTAAACTATGCGTCCTAGAGCGAAAAGGAGCTTAATTCATGACCACCCCCAAAAAATCGAAAATTCCAACCAAATCCTGAAAAAATTGAAATTTGTATATGAAAAACTTGTTTTGCTCATATCTCCTAAACTATGCGTCCTAGAGCGAAAGGAGCTTAATTCATGACCACCCCCAAAAAATCGAAAATTCCAACCAAATCCTGAAAAAATTGAAATTTTTATATGAAAAACTTGTTTTGCTCATATCTCCTAAACTATGCGTCCTAGAGCGAAAAGGAGCTTAATTCATGACCACCCCCAAAAAATCGAAAATTCCATCCAAATCCTGGAAAAAATGAAATTTTTATATGAAAAACTTGTTTTGCTCATATCTCCTAAACTATGCGTCCTAGAGCGAAAAGGAGCTTAATTCATGACCACCACAAAAAAATAGAAAATTCCATCCTAATCCTGAAAAATTTAAAATTTTTTATAAAAAACTTGTTTTGCTCATATCTCCTAAACTATGCGTCCTACAGCGAAAAGGAGCTTAATTCATGACCACCCCCAAAAAATCGAAAATTCCATCCAAATCCTGAAAAAATTGAAATTTTTATATGAAAAACTTGTTTTGCTCATATCTCCTAAACTATGCGTCCTAGAGCGAAAAGGAGCTTAATTCATGACCACCCCCAAAAAATCGAAAATTCCAACCAAATCCTGAAAAAATTGAAATTTTTATATGAAAAACTTGTTTTGCTCATATCTCCTAAACTATGCGTCCTACAGCGAAAAGGAGCTTAATTCATGACCACCCCCAAAAAATCGAAAATTCCATCCAAATCCTGAAAAAATTGAAATTTTTATATGAAAAACTTGTTTTGCTCATATCTCCTAAACTATGGGTCCTACAGCGAAAAGCAGCTTAATTCATGGCCACCCCCAAAAAATCGAAAATTCCATCCAAATCCTGAAAAAATTGAAATTTTGATATGAAAAACTTGTTTTGCTCATATCTCCTAAACTATGCGTCCTACAGCGAAAAGGAGCTTAATTCATGACCACCACCAAAAAATCGAAAATTCCATCCAAATCCTGAAAAAATTGAAATTTTTATATGAAAAACTTGTTTTGCTCATATCTCCTAAACTATGCGTCCTAGAGCGAAAAGGAGCTTAATTCATGACCACCACCAAAAAAGCGAAAATTCCATCCAAATCCTGAAAAAATTGAAATTTTTATATGAAAAACTTGTTTTGCTCATATCTCCTAAACTATGCGTCCTAGAGCGAAAAGGAGCTTAATTCATGACCACCCCCAAAAAATCGAAAATTCCAACCAAATCCTGAAAAAATTGAAATTTGTATATGAAAAACTTGTTTTGCTCATATCTCCTAAACTATGCGTCCTAGAGCGAAAGGAGCTTAATTCATGACCACCCCCAAAAAATCGAAAATTCCAACCAAATCCTGAAAAAATTGAAATTTTTATATGAAAAACTTGTTTTGCTCATATCTCCTAAACTATGCGTCCTAGAGCGAAAAGGAGCTTAATTCATGACCACCCCCAAAAAATCGAAAATTCCATCCAAATCCTGGAAAAAATGAAATTTTTATATGAAAAACTTGTTTTGCTCATATCTCCTAAACTATGCGTCCTAGAGCGAAAAGGAGCTTAATTCATGACCACCACAAAAAAATAGAAAATTCCATCCAAATCCTGAAAAATTTAAAATTTTTTATAAAAAACTTGTTTTGCTCATATCTCCTAAACTATGCGTCCTACAGCGAAAAGGAGCTTAATTCATGACCACCCCCAAAAAATCGAAAATTCCAACCAAATCCTGAAAAAATTGAAATTTTTATATGAAAAACTTGTTTTGCTCATATCTCCTAAACTATGCGTCCTACAGCGAAAAGGAGCTTAATTCATGACCACCCCCAAAAAATCGAAAATTCCATCCAAATCCTGAAAAAATTGAAATTTTTATATGAAAAACTTGTTTTGCTCATATCTCCTAAACTATGGGTCCTACAGCGAAAAGCAGCTTAATTCATGGCCACCCCCAAAAAATCGAAAATTCCATCCAAATCCTGAAAAAATTGAAATTTTTATATGAAAAACTTGTTTTGCTCATATCTCCTAAACTATGCGTCCTAGAGCGAAAAGGAGCTTAATTCATGACCACCACCAAAAAAGCGAAAATTCCATCCAAATCCTGGAAAAAATTGAAATTTTTATATGAAAAACTTGTTTTGCTCATATCTCCTAAACTATGCGTCCTAAAGCGAAAAGGAGCTTAATTCATGACCACCCCCAAAAAATCGGAAATTCCAACCAAATCCTGAAAAAAATTAAATTTTTATATGAAAAACTTGTTTTGCTCATATCTCCTAAACTATGCGTCCTAGAGCGAAAAGGAGCTTAATTCATGACCACCCCCAAAAAATCGAAAATTCCAACCAAATCCTGAAAAAATTGAAATTTTTATACGAAAAACTTGTTTTGCTCATATCTCATAAACTATGCGTCCTAGAGCGAAAAGGAGCTTAATTCATGACCACCCCCAAAAAATCGAAAATTCCATCCAAATCCTGGAAAAAATGAAATTTTTATATGAAAAACTTGTTTTGCTCATATCTCCTAAACTATGCGTCCTAGAGCGAAAAGGAGCTTAATTGATGACCACCACAAAAAAATAGAAAATTCCATCCAAATCCTGAAAAATTTAAAATTTTTTATAAAAAACTTGTTTTGCTCATATCTCCTAAACTATGCGTCCTAGAGCGAAAAGGAGCTTAATTCATGACCACCCCCAAAAAATCGAAAATTCCATCCAAATCCTGAAAAAATTGAAATTTTTATATGAAAAACTTGTTTTGCTCATATCTCCTAAAATATGCGTCCTAGAGCGAAAAGGAGCTTAATTCATGACCACCACCAAAAAAGCGAAAATTCCATCCAAATCCTGGAAAAAATTGAAATTTTTATATGAAAAACTTGTTTTGCTCATATCTCCTAAACTATGCGTCCTAAAGCGAAAAGGAGCTTAATTCATGACCACCACAAAAAAATAGAAAATTCCATCCAAATCCTGAAAAAATTTAAAATTTTATATGAAAAACTTGTTTTGCTCATATCTCCTAAACTATGCGTCCTAGAGCGAAAAGGAGCTTAATTCATGACCACCCCCAAAAAATCGAAAATTCCAACCAAATCCTGAAAAAATTGAAATTTTTATATGAAAAACTTGTTTTGCTCATATCTCCTAAACTATGCGTCCTAGAGCGAAAAGCAGCTTAATTCATGACCACCCCCAAAAAATCGAAAATTCCATCCAAATCCTGAAAAAATTGAAATTTTTATATGAAAAACTTGTTTTGCTCATATCTCCTAAACTATGCGTCCTAGAGCGAAAAGGAGCTTAATTCATGACCACCCCCAAAAAATCGAAAATTCCAACCAAATCCTGAAAAAATTGAAATTTTTATATGAAAAACTTGTTTTGCTCATATCTCCTAAACTATGCGTCCTACAGCGAAAAGGAGCTTAATTCATGACCACCCCTAAAAAATCGAAAATTCCATCCAAATCCTGAAAAAATTGAAATTTTTATATGAAAAACTTGTTTTGCTCATATCTCCTAAACTATGCGTCCTACAGCGAAAAGGAGTTTAATTCATGACCACCACCAAAAAATCGAAAATTCCATCCAAATCCTGAAAAAATTGAAATTTTTATATGAAAAACTTGTTTTGCTCATATCTCCTAAACTATGCGTCCTAGAGCGAAAGGAGCTTAATTCATGACCACCCCCAAAAAATCGAAAATTCCAACCAAATCCTGAAAAAATTGAAATTTTTATATGAAAAACTTGTTTTGCTCATATCTCCTAAACTATGCGTCCTAGAGCGAAAAGGAGCTTAATTCATGACCACCCCCAAAAAATCGAAAATTCCATCCAAATCCTGGAAAAAATGAAATTTTTATATGAAAAACTTGTTTTGCTCATATCTCCTAAACTATGCGTCCTAGAGCGAAAAGGAGCTTAATTCATGACCACCACCAAAAAAGCGAAAATTCCATCCAAATCCTGAAAAAATTGAAATTTTTATATGAAAAACTTGTTTTGCTCATATCTCCTAAACTATGCGTCCTAGAGCGAAAAGGAGCTTAATTCATGACCACCCCCAAAAAATCGAAAATTCCAACCAAATCCTGAAAAAATTGAAATTTTTATATGAAAAACTTGTTTTGCTCATATCTCCTAAACTATGCATCCTACAGCGAAAAGGAGCTTAATTCATGACCACCCCCAAAAAATCGAAAATTCCATCCAAATCCTGAAAAAATTGAAATTTTTATATGAAAAACTTGTTTTGCTCATATCTCCTAAACTATGGGTCCTACAGCGAAAAGCAGCTTAATTCATGGCCACCCCCAAAAAATCGAAAATTCCATCCAAATCCTGAAAAAATTGAAATTTTTATATGAAAAACTTGTTTTGCTCATATCTCCTAAACTATGCGTCCTAGAGCGAAAAGGAGCTTAATTCATGACCACCACCAAAAAAGCGAAAATTCCATCCAAATCCTGGAAAAAATTGAAATTTTTATATGAAAAACTTGTTTTGCTCATATCTCCTAAACTATGCGTCCTAAAGCGAAAAGGAGCTTAATTCATGACCACCCCCAAAAAATCGAAAATTCCAACCAAATCCTGAAAAAATTGAAATTTTTATATGAAAAACTTGTTTTGCTCATATCTCCTAAACTATGCGTCCTAGAGCGAAAAGGAGCTTAATTCATGACCACCCCCAAAAAATCGAAAATTCCATCCAAATCCTGAAAAAATTGAAATTTTTATATGAAAAACTTGTTTTGCTCATATCTCCTAAACTATGCGTCCTAGAGCGAAAAGGAGCTTAATTCATGACCACCACCAAAAAAGCGAAAATTCCATCCAAATCCTGGAAAAAATTGAAATTTTTATATGAAAAACTTGTTTTGCTCATATCTCCTAAACTATGCGTCCTAAAGCGAAAAGGAGCTTAATTCATGACCACCACAAAAAAATAGAAAATTCCATCCAAATCCTGAAAAAATTTAAAATTTTATATGAAAAACTTGTTTTGCTCATATCTCCTAAACTATGCGTCCTAGAGCGAAAAGGAGCTTAATTCATGACCACCCCCAAAAAATCGAAAATTCCAACCAAATCCTGAAAAAATTGAAATTTTTATATGAAAAACTTGTTTTGCTCATATCTCCTAAACTATGCGTCCTAGAGCGAAAAGGAGCTTAATTCATGACCACCCCCAAAAAATCGAAAATTCCAACCAAATCCTGAAAAAATTGAAATTTTTATATGAAAAACTTGTTTTGCTCATATCTCCTAAACTATGCGTCCTAGAGCGAAAAGGAGCTTAATTCATGACCACCCCCAAAAAATCGAAAATTCCATCCAAATCCTGAAAAAATTGAAATTTTTATATGAAAAACTTGTTTTGCTCATATCTCCTAAACTATGGGTCCTACAGCGAAAAGCAGCTTAATTCATGGCCACCCCCAAAAAATCGAAAATTCCATCCAAATCCTGAAAAAATTGAAATTTTTATATGAAAAACTTGTTTTGCTCATATCTCCTAAACTATGCGTCCTAGAGCGAAAAGGAGCTTAATTCATGACCACCACCAAAAAAGCGAAAATTCCATCCAAATCCTGGAAAAAATTGAAATTTTTATATGAAAAACTTGTTTTGCTCATATCTCCTAAACTATGCGTCCTAAAGCGAAAAGGAGCTTAATTCATGACCACCCCCAAAAAATCGAAAATTCCAACCAAATCCTGAAAAAAATTAAATTTTTATATGAAAAACTTGTTTTGCTCATATCTCCTAAACTATGCGTCCTAGAGCGAAAAGGAGCTTAATTCATGACCACCCCCAAAAAATCGAAAATTCCAACCA
Source organism: Haematobia irritans (assembly GCF_050003625.1). NCBI lineage: Eukaryota > Metazoa > Arthropoda > Insecta > Diptera > Muscidae > Haematobia > Haematobia irritans. The sequence continues at coordinate 223,653,679 of NC_134397.1, read as the reverse complement.
AATCCTGAAAAAATTGAAATTTTTATACGAAAAACTTGTTTTGCTCATATCTCATAAACTATGCGTCCTAGAGCGAAAAGGAGCTTAATTCATGACCACCCCCAAAAAATCGAAAATTCCATCCAAATCCTGGAAAAAATGAAATTTTTATATGAAAAACTTGTTTTGCTCATATCTCCTAAACTATGCGTCCTAGAGCGAAAAGGAGCTTAATTCATGACCACCCCCAAAAAATCGAAAATTCCATCCAAATCCTGAAAAAATTGAAATTTTTATATGAAAAACTTGTTTTGCTCATATCTCCTAAACTATGCGTCCTAGAGCGAAAAGGAGCTTAATTCATGACCACCACCAAAAAAGCGAAAATTCCATCCAAATCCTGGAAAAAATTGAAATTTTTATATGAAAAACTTGTTTTGCTCATATCTCCTAAACTATGCGTCCTAAAGCGAAAAGGAGCTTAATTCATGACAACCACAAAAAAATAGAAAATTCCATCCAAATCCTGAAAAAATTTAAAATTTTTTATAAAAAACTTGTTTTGCTCATATCTCCTAAACTATGCGTCCTAGAGCGAAAAGGAGCTTAATTCATGACCACCCCCAAAAAATCGAAAATTCCATCCAAATCCTGAAAAAATTGAAATTTTTATATGAAAAACTTGTTTTGCTCATATCTCCTAAACTATGCGTCCTAGAGCGAAAAGGAGCTTAATTCATGACCACCCCCAAAAAATCGAAAATTCCAACCAAATCCTGAAAAAATTGAAATTTTTAAGCTCCTTTTCGCGTCCTAGAGCGAAAAGGAGCTTAATTCATGACCACCCCCAAAAAATCGAAAATTCCATCCAAATCCTGAAAAAATTTAAATTTTTATATGAAAAACTTGTTTTGCTCATATCTCCTAAACTATGCGTCCTAGAGCGAAAAGGAGCTTAATTCATGACCACCACCAAAAAAGCGAAAATTCCAACCAAATCCTGAAGAAATTGAAATTTTTATATGAAAAACTTGTTTTGCTCATATCTCCTAAACTATGCGTCCTAGAGCGAAAAGGAGCTTAATTCATGACCACCCCCAAAAAATCGAAAATTCCAACCAAATCCTGAAAAAATTGAAATTTTTATATGAAAAACTTGTTTTGCTCATATCTCCTAAACTATGCGTCCTAGAGCGAAAAGGAGCTTAATTCATGACCACCCCCAAAAAATCGAAAATTCCAACCAAATCCTGAAAAAATTGAAATTTTTATATGAAAAACTTGTTTTGCTCATATCTCCTAAACTATGCGTCCTACAGCGAAAAGGAGCTTAATTCATGACCACCCCCAAAAAATCGAAAATTCCATCCAAATCCTGAAAAAATTGAAATTTTTATATGAAAAACTTGTTTTGCTCATATCTCCTAAACTATGGGTCCTACAGCGAAAAGGAGCTTAATTCATGGCCACCCCCAAAAAATCGAAAATTCCATCCAAATCCTGAAAAAATTGAAATTTTTATATGAAAAACTTGTTTTGCTCATATCTCCTAAACTATGCGTCCTAGAGCGAAAAGGAGCTTAATTGATGACCACCACAAAAAAATAGAAAATTCCATCCAAATCCTGAAAAATTTAAAATTTTTTATAAAAAACTTGTTTTGCTCATATCTCCTAAACTATGCGTCCTAGAGCGAAAAGGAGCTTAATTCATGACCACCCCCAAAAAATCGAAAATTCCATCCAAATCCTGAAAAAATTGAAATTTTTATATGAAAAACTTGTTTTGCTCATATCTCCTAAAATATGCGTCCTAGAGCGAAAAGGAGCTTAATTCATGACCACCACCAAAAAAGCGAAAATTCCATCCAAATCCTGGAAAAAATTGAAATTTTTATATGAAAAACTTGTTTTGCTCATATCTCCTAAACTATGCGTCCTAAAGCGAAAAGGAGCTTAATTCATGACCACCACAAAAAAATAGAAAATTCCATCCAAATCCTGAAAAAATTTAAAATTTTATATGAAAAACTTGTTTTGCTCATATCTCCTAAACTATGCGTCCTAGAGCGAAAAGGAGCTTAATTCATGACCACCCCCAAAAAATCGAAAATTCCAACCAAATCCTGAAAAAATTGAAATTTTTATATGAAAAACTTGTTTTGCTCATATCTCCTAAACTATGCGTCCTAGAGCGAAAAGCAGCTTAATTCATGACCACCCCCAAAAAATCGAAAATTCCATCCAAATCCTGAAAAAATTGAAATTTTTATATGAAAAACTTGTTTTGCTCATATCTCCTAAACTATGCGTCCTAGAGCGAAAAGGAGCTTAATTCATGACCACCCCCAAAAAATCGAAAATTCCAACCAAATCCTGAAAAAATTGAAATTTTTATATGAAAAACTTGTTTTGCTCATATCTCCTAAACTATGCGTCCTACAGCGAAAAGGAGCTTAATTCATGACCACCCCTAAAAAATCGAAAATTCCATCCAAATCCTGAAAAAATTGAAATTTTTATATGAAAAACTTGTTTTGCTCATATCTCCTAAACTATGCGTCCTACAGCGAAAAGGAGTTTAATTCATGACCACCACCAAAAAATCGAAAATTCCATCCAAATCCTGAAAAAATTGAAATTTTTATATGAAAAACTTGTTTTGCTCATATCTCCTAAACTATGCGTCCTAGAGCGAAAGGAGCTTAATTCATGACCACCCCCAAAAAATCGAAAATTCCAACCAAATCCTGAAAAAATTGAAATTTTTATATGAAAAACTTGTTTTGCTCATATCTCCTAAACTATGCGTCCTAGAGCGAAAAGGAGCTTAATTCATGACCACCCCCAAAAAATCGAAAATTCCATCCAAATCCTGGAAAAAATGAAATTTTTATATGAAAAACTTGTTTTGCTCATATCTCCTAAACTATGCGTCCTAGAGCGAAAAGGAGCTTAATTCATGACCACCACCAAAAAAGCGAAAATTCCATCCAAATCCTGAAAAAATTGAAATTTTTATATGAAAAACTTGTTTTGCTCATATCTCCTAAACTATGCGTCCTAGAGCGAAAAGGAGCTTAATTCATGACCACCCCCAAAAAATCGAAAATTCCAACCAAATCCTGAAAAAATTGAAATTTTTATATGAAAAACTTGTTTTGCTCATATCTCCTAAACTATGCATCCTACAGCGAAAAGGAGCTTAATTCATGACCACCCCCAAAAAATCGAAAATTCCATCCAAATCCTGAAAAAATTGAAATTTTTATATGAAAAACTTGTTTTGCTCATATCTCCTAAACTATGGGTCCTACAGCGAAAAGCAGCTTAATTCATGGCCACCCCCAAAAAATCGAAAATTCCATCCAAATCCTGAAAAAATTGAAATTTTTATATGAAAAACTTGTTTTGCTCATATCTCCTAAACTATGCGTCCTAGAGCGAAAAGGAGCTTAATTCATGACCACCACCAAAAAAGCGAAAATTCCATCCAAATCCTGGAAAAAATTGAAATTTTTATATGAAAAACTTGTTTTGCTCATATCTCCTAAACTATGCGTCCTAAAGCGAAAAGGAGCTTAATTCATGACCACCCCCAAAAAATCGAAAATTCCAACCAAATCCTGAAAAAATTGAAATTTTTATATGAAAAACTTGTTTTGCTCATATCTCCTAAACTATGCGTCCTAGAGCGAAAAGGAGCTTAATTCATGACCACCCCCAAAAAATCGAAAATTCCATCCAAATCCTGAAAAAATTGAAATTTTTATATGAAAAACTTGTTTTGCTCATATCTCCTAAACTATGCGTCCTAGAGCGAAAAGGAGCTTAATTCATGACCACCACCAAAAAAGCGAAAATTCCATCCAAATCCTGGAAAAAATTGAAATTTTTATATGAAAAACTTGTTTTGCTCATATCTCCTAAACTATGCGTCCTAAAGCGAAAAGGAGCTTAATTCATGACCACCACAAAAAAATAGAAAATTCCATCCAAATCCTGAAAAAATTTAAAATTTTATATGAAAAACTTGTTTTGCTCATATCTCCTAAACTATGCGTCCTAGAGCGAAAAGGAGCTTAATTCATGACCACCCCCAAAAAATCGAAAATTCCAACCAAATCCTGAAAAAATTGAAATTTTTATATGAAAAACTTGTTTTGCTCATATCTCCTAAACTATGCGTCCTAGAGCGAAAAGGAGCTTAATTCATGACCACCCCCAAAAAATCGAAAATTCCAACCAAATCCTGAAAAAATTGAAATTTTTATATGAAAAACTTGTTTTGCTCATATCTCCTAAACTATGCGTCCTAGAGCGAAAAGGAGCTTAATTCATGACCACCCCCAAAAAATCGAAAATTCCATCCAAATCCTGAAAAAATTTAAATTTTTATATGAAAAACTTGTTTTGCTCATATCTCCTAAACTATGCGTCCTAGAGCGAAAAGGAGCTTAATTCATGACCACCCCCAAAAAATCGAAAATTCCAACCAAATCCTGAAAAAATTGAAATTTTTATATGAAAAACTTGTTTTGCTCATATCTCCTAAACTATGCGTCCTACAGCGAAAAGGAGCTTAATTCATGACCACCCCTAAAAAATCGAAAATTCCATCCAAATCCTGAAAAAATTGAAATTTTTATATGAAAAACTTGTTTTGCTCATATCTCCTAAACTATGCGTCCTAGAGCGAAAAGGAGCTTAATTCATGACCACCCCCAAAAAATCGAAAATTCCAACCAAATCCTGAAAAAATTGAAATTTTTATATGAAAAACTTGTTTTGCTCATATCTCCTAAACAATGCGCCCTACAGCGAAAAGGAGTTTAATTCATGACCACCACCAAAAAATCGAAAATTCCATCCAAATCCTGAAAAAATTGAAATTTTTATATGAAAAACTTGTTTTGCTCATATCTCCTAAACTATGCGTCCTAGAGCGAAAAGGAGCTTAATTCATGACCACCCCCAAAAAATCGAAAATTCCAACCAAATCCTGAAAAAATTGAAATTTTTATATGAAAAACTTGTTTTGCTCATATCTCCTAAACTATGCGTCCTAGAGCGAAAAGGAGCTTAATTCATGACCACCCCCAAAAAATCGAAAATTCCAACCAAATCCTGAAAAAATTGAAATTTTTATATGAAAAACTTGTTTTGCTCATATCTCCTAAACTATGCGTCCTAGAGCGAAAAGGAGCTTAATTCATGACCACCCCCAAAAAATCGAAAATTCCATCCAAATCCTGAAAAAATTGAAATTTTTATATGAAAAACTTGTTTTGCTCATATCTCCTAAACTATGCGTCCTAGAGCGAAAAGGAGCTTAATTCATGACCACCCCCAAAAAATCGAAAATTCCAACCAAATCCTGAAAAAATTGAAATTTTTATATGAAAAACTTGTTTTGCTCCTAGAGCGAAAAGGAGTTTAATTCATGACCACCCCCAAAAAATCGAAAATTCCAACCAAATCCTGAAAAAATTGAAATTTTTATATGAAAAACTTGTTTTGCTCATATCTCCTAAACTATGCGTCCTAGAGCGAAAAGGAGCTTAATTCATGACCACCCCCAAAAAATCGAAAATTCCAACCAAATCCTGAAAAAATTGAAATTTTTATATGAAAAACTTGTTTTGCTCATATCTCCTAAACTATGCGTCCTAGAGCGAAAAGGAGCTTAATTCATGACCACCCCCAAAAAATCGAAAATTCCAACCAAATACTGAAAAAATTGAAATTTTTATATGAAAAACTTGTTTTGCTCATATCTCCTAAACTATGCGTCCTAGAGCGAAAAGGAGCTTAATTCATGACCACCCCCAAAAAATCGAAAATTCCAACCAAATCCTGAAAAAATTGAAATTTGTATATGAAAAACTTGTTTTGCTCATATCTCCTAAACTATGCGTCCTAGAGCGAAAGGAGCTTAATTCATGACCACCCCAAAAAAATCGAAAATTCCAACCAAATCCTGAAAAAATTGAAATTTTTATATGAAAAACTTGTTTTGCTCATATCTCCTAAACTATGCGTCCTAGAGCGAAAAGGAGCTTAATTCATGACCACCCCCAAAAAATCGAAAATTCCATCCAAATCCTGGAAAAAATGAAATTTTTATATGAAAAACTTGTTTTGCTCATATCTCCTAAACTATGGGTCCTACAGCGAAAAGGAGCTTAATTCATGGCCACCCCCAAAAAAACCAAAAATTCCATCCAAATCCTGAAAAAATTGAAATTTTTATATGAAAAACTTGTTTTGCTCATATCTCCTAAACTATGCGTCCTAGAGCGAAAAGGAGCTTAATTCATGACCACCACCAAAAAATCGAAAATTCCAACCAAATCCAAATTATATGAAAAACTTGTTTTGCTCATATCTCCTAAACTATGCGTCCTACAGCGAAAAGGAGCTTAATTCATGACCACCACCAAAAAATCGAAAATTCCATCCAAATCCTGAAAAAATTGAAATTTTTATATGAAAAACTTGTTTTGCTCATATCTCCTAAACTATGCGTCCTAGAGCGAAAAGGAGCTTAATTCATGACCACCCCCAAAAAATCGAAAATTCCAACCAAATCCTGAAAAAATTGAAATTTTTATATGAAAAACTTGTTTTGCTCATATCTCCTAAACTATGCGTCCTAGAGCGAAAAGGAGCTTAATTCATGACCACCCCCAAAAAATCGAAAATTCCAACCAAATCCTGAAAAAATTGAAATTTTTATATGAAAAACTTGTTTTGCTCATATCTCCTAAACTATGCGTCCTAGAGCGAAAAGGAGCTTAATTCATGACCACCCCCAAGAAATCGAAAATTCCATCCAAATCCTGAAAAAATTGAAATTTTTATATGAAAAACTTGTTTTGCTCATATCTCCTAAACTATGCGTCCTAGAGCGAAAAGGAGCTTAATTCATGACCACCCCCAAAAAATCGAAAATTCCAACCAAATCCTGAAAAAATTGAAATTTTTATATGAAAAACTTGTTTTGCCTAAACTACGCGTCCTAGAGCGAAAAGGAGCTTAATTCATGACCACCCCCAAAAAATCGAAAATTCCATCCAAATCCTGAAAAAATTGAAATTTTTATATGAAAAACTTGTTTTGCTCATATCTCCTAAACTATGCGTCCTAGTTTAGGAGCTTAATTCATGACCACCACCAAAAAAGCGAAAATTCCATCCAAATCCTGGAAAAAATTGAAATTTTTATATGAAAAACTTGTTTTGCTCATATCTCCTAAACTATGCGTCCTAAAGCGAAAAGGAGCTTAATTCATGACCACCACAAAAAAATAGAAAATTCCATCCAAATCCTGAAAAAATTTAAAATTTTTTATAAAAAACTTGTTTTGCTCATATCTCCTAAACTATGCGTCCTAGAGCGAAAAGGAGCTTAATTCATGACCACCCCCAAAAAATCGAAAATTCCATCCAAATCCTGAAAAAAATGAAATTTTTATATGAAAAACTTGTTTTGCTCATATCTCCTAAACTATGCGTCCTAGAGCGAAAAGGAGCTTAATTCATGACCACCCCCAAAAAATCGAAAATTCCAACCAAATCCTGAAAAAATTGAAATTTTTATATGAAAAACTTGTTTTGCTCATATCTCCTAAACTATGCGTCCTAGAGCGAAAAGGAGTTTAATTCATGACCACCCCCAAAAAATCGAAAATTCCAACCAAATCCTGAAAAAATTGAAATTTTTATATGAAAAACTTGTTTTGCTCATATCTCCTAAACTATGCGTCCTAGAGCGAAAAGGAGCTTAATTCATGACCACCCCCAAAAAATCGAAAATTCCAACCAAATCCTGAAAAAATTGAAATTTTTATATGAAAAACTTGTTTTGCTCATATCTCCTAAACTATGCGTCCTAGAGCGAAAAGGAGCTTAATTCATGACCACCACCAAAAAATCGAAAATTCCATCCAAATCCTGAAAAAATTGAAATTTTTATATGAAAAACTTGTTTTGCTCATATCTCCTAAACTATGCGTCCTAGAGCGAAAAGGAGTTTAATTCATGACCACCCCCAAAAAATCGAAAATTCCAACCAAATCCTGAAAAAATTGAAATTTTTATATGAAAAACTTGTTTTGCTCATATCTCCTAAACTATGCGTCCTAGAGCGAAAAGGAGCTTAATTCATGACCACCCCCAAAAAATCGAAAATTCCAACCAAATCCTGAAAAAATTGAAATTTTTATATGAAAAACTTGTTTTGCTCATATCTCCTAAACTATGCGTCCTAGAGCGAAAAGGAGCTTAATTCATGACCACCCCCAAAAAATCGAAAATTCCAACCAAATACTGAAAAAATTGAAATTTTTATATGAAAAACTTGTTTTGCTCATATCTCCTAAACTATGCGTCCTACAGCGAAAAGGAGCTTAATTCATGACCACTCCCAAAAAATCGAAAATTCCATCCAAATCCTGAAAAAATTGAAATTTTTATATGAAAAACTTGTTTTGCTCATATCTCCTAAACTATGGGTCCTACAGCGAAAAGGAGCTTAATTCATGGCCACCCCCAAAAAAACCAAAAATTCCATCCAAATCCTGAAAAAATTGAAATTTTTATATGAAAAACTTGTTTTGCTCATATCTCCTAAACTATGCGTCCTAGAGCGAAAAGGAGCTTAATTCATGACCACCACCAAAAAATCGAAAATTCCAACCAAATCCAAATTATATGAAAAACTTGTTTTGCTCATATCTCCTAAACTATGCGTCCTACAGCGAAAAGGAGCTTAATTCATGACCACCACCAAAAAATCGAAAATTCCATCCAAATCCTGAAAAAATTGAAATTTTTATATGAAAAACTTGTTTTGCTCATATCTCCTAAACTATGCGTCCTAGAGCGAAAAGGAGCTTAATTCATGACCACCCCCAAAAAATCGAAAATTCCAACCAAATCCTGAAAAAATTGAAATTTTTATATGAAAAACTTGTTTTGCTCATATCTCCTAAACTATGCGTCCTAGAGCGAAAAGGAGCTTAATTCATGACCACCCCCAAAAAATCGAAAATTCCAACCAAATCCTGAAAAAATTGAAATTTTTATATGAAAAACTTGTTTTGCTCATATCTCCTAAACTATGCGTCCTACAGCGAAAAGGAGCTTAATTCATGACCACTCCCAAAAAATCGAAAATTCCATCCAAATCCTGAAAAAATTGAAATTTTTATATGAAAAACTTGTTTTGCTCATATCTCCTAAACTATGGGTCCTACAGCGAAAAGGAGCTTAATTCATGGCCACCCCCAAAAAAACCAAAAATTCCATCCAAATCCTGAAAAAATTGAAATTTTTATATGAAAAACTTGTTTTGCTCATATCTCCTAAACTATGCGTCCTAGAGCGAAAAGGAGCTTAATTCATGACCACCACCAAAAAATCGAAAATTCCAACCAAATCCTGAAAAAATTGAAATTTTTATATGAAAAACTTGTTTTGCTCATATCTCCTAAACTATGCGTCCTAGAGCGAAAAGGAGCTTAATTCATGACCACCCCCAAAAAATCGAAAATTCCATCCAAATCCTGAAAAAATTGAAATTTTTATATGAAAAACTTGTTTTGCTCATATCTCCTAAACTATGCGTCCTAGAGCGAAAAGGAGCTTAATTCATGACCACCCCCAAAAAATCGAAAATTCCAACCAAATCCTGAAAAAATTGAAATTTTTATATGAAAAACTTGTTTTGCTCATATCTCCTAAACTATGCGTCCTAGAGCGAAAAGGAGCTTAATTCATGACCACTCCCAAAAAATCGAAAATTCCATCCAAATCCTGGAAAAAATTGAAATTTTTATATGAAAAACTTGTTTTGCTCATATCTCCTAAACTATGCGTCCTAAAGCGAAAAGGAGCTTAATTCATGACCACCACAAAAAAATAGAAAATTCCATCCAAATCCTGAAAAAATTTAAAATTTTTTATAAAAAACTTGTTTTGCTCATATCTCCTAAACTATGCGTCCTAGAGCGAAAAGGAGCTTAATTCATGACCACCCCCAAAAAATCGAAAATTCCATCCAAATCCTGAAAAAAATGAAATTTTTATATGAAAAACTTGTTTTGCTCATATCTCCTAAACTATGCGTCCTAGAGCGAAAAGGAGCTTAATTCATGACCACCCCCAAAAAATCGAAAATTCCAACCAAATCCTGAAAAAATTGAAATTTTTATATGAAAAACTTGTTTTGCTCATATCTCCTAAACTATGCGTCCTACAGCGAAAAGGAGCTTAATTAATGACCACCACCAAAAAATCGAAAATTCCATCCAAATCCTGAAAAAATTGAAATTTTTATATGAAAAACTTGTTTTGCTCATATCTCCTAAACTATGCGTCCTAGAGCGAAAAGGAGCTTAATTCATGACCACCCCCAAAAAATCGAAAATTCCAACCAAATCCTGAAAATATTGAAATTTTTATATGAAAAACTTGTTTTGCTCATATCTCCTAAACTATGCGTCCTAGAGCGAAAAGGAGCTTAATTCATGACCACCCCCAAAAAATCGAAAATTCCAACCAAATCCTGAAAAAATTGAAATTTTTATATGAAAAACTTGTTTTGCTCATATCTCCTAAACTATGCGTCCTACACCGAAAAGGAGCTTAATTCATGGCCACCCCCAAAAAATCGAAAATTCCATCCAAATCCTGAAAAAATTGAAATTTTTATATGAAAAACTTGTTTTGCTCATATCTCCTAAACTATGCGTCCTAGAGCGAAAAGGAGCTTAATTCATGACCACCACCAAAAAATCGAAAATTCCAACCAAATCCTGAAAAAATTGAAATTTTTATATGAAAAACTTGTTTTGCTCATATCTCCTAAACTATGCGTCCTAGAGCGAAAAGGAGCTTAATTCATGACCACCCCCAAAAAATCGAAAATTCCATCCAAATCCTGAAAAAATTGAAATTTTTATATGAAAAACTTGTTTTGCTCATATCTCCTAAACTATGCGTCCTAGAGCGAAAAGGAGCTTAATTCATGACCACCCCCAAAAAATCGAAAATTCCAACCAAATCCTGAAAAAATTGAAATTTTTATATGAAAAACTTGTTTTGCTCATATCTCCTAAACTATGCGTCCTAGAGCGAAAAGGAGCTTAATTCATGACCACCACCAAAAAAGCGAAAATTCCATCCAAATCCTGGAAAAAATTGAAATTTTTATATGAAAAACTTGTTTTGCTCATATCTCCTAAACTATGCGTCCTAAAGCGAAAAGGAGCTTAATTCATGACCACCCCCAAAAAATCGAAAATTCCATCCCAATCCTGAAAAAATTGAAATTTTTATATGAAAAACTTGTTTTGCTCATATCTCCTAAACTATGCGTCCTAGAGCGAAAAGGAGCTTAATTCATGACCACCCCCAAAAAATCGAAAATTCCAACCAAATCCTGAAAAAATTGAAATTTTTATATGAAAAACTTGTTTTGCTCATATCTCCTAAACTATGCGTCCTAGAGCGAAAAGGAGCTTAATTCATGACCACCCCCAAAAAATCGAAAATTCCAACCAAATCCTGGAAAAATTGAAATTTTTATATGAAAAACTTGTTTTGCTCATATCTCCTAAACTATGCGTCCTAGAGCGAAAAGGAGCTTAATTCATGACCACCCCCAAAAAATCGAAAATTCCATCCAAATCCTGGAAAAAATGAAATTTTTATATGAAAAACTTGTTTTGCTCATATCTCCTAAACTATGCGTCCTACAGCGAAAAGGAGCTTAATTCATGACCACCACAAAAAAATAGAAAATTCCATCCAAATCCTGAAAAATTTAAAATTTTTTATAAAAAACTTGTTTTGCTCATATCTCCTAAACTATGCGTCCTAGAGCGAAAAGGAGCTTAATTCATGACCACCCCCAAAAAATCGAAAATTCCATCCAAATCCTGAAAAAATTGAAATTTTTATATGAAAAACTTGTTTTGCTCATATCTCCTAAACTATACGTCCTAGAGCGAAAAGGAGCTTAATTCATGACCACCACCAAAAAAGCGAAAATTCCATCCAAATCCTGGAAAAAATTGAAATTTTTATACGAAAAACTTGTTTTGCTCATATCTCCTAAACTATGCGTCCTAAAGCGAAAAGGAGCTTAATTCATGACCACCACAAAAAAATAGAAAATTCCATCCAAATCCTGACAACATTTAAAATTTTATATGAAAAACTTGTTTTGCTCATATCTCCTAAACTATGCGTTCTAGAGCGAAAAGGAGCTTAATTCATGACCACCCCCAAAAAATCGAAAATTCCATCCAAATCCTGAAAAAATTGAAATTTTTATATGAAAAACTTGTTTTGCTCATATCTCCTAAACTATGCGTCCTACAGCGAAAAGGAGCTTAATTCATGACCACCCCCAAAAAATCGAAAATTCCATCCAAATCCTGAAAAAATTGAAATTTTTATATGAAAAACTTGTTTTGCTCATATCTCCTAAACTATGCGTCCTAGAGCGAAAAGGAGCTTAATTCATGACCACCCCCAAAAAATCGAAAATTCCATCCAAATCCTGGAAAAAATGAAATTTTTATATGAAAAACTTGTTTTGCTCATATCTCCTAAACTATGCGTCCTACAGCGAAAAGGAGCTTAATTCATGACCACCACAAAAAAATAGAAAATTCCATCCAAATCCTGAAAAAATTTAAAATTTTTTATAAAAAACTTGTTTTGCTCATATCTCCTAAACTATGCGTCCTAGAGCGAAAAGGAGCTTAATTCATGACCACCCCCAAAAAATCGAAAATTCCATCCAAATCCTGAAAAAATTGAAATTTTTATATGAAAAACTTGTTTTGCTCATATCTCCTAAACTATGCGTCCTAGAGCGAAAAGGAAAAAATTTAAAATTTTTTATAAAAAACTTGTTTTGCTCATATCTCCTAAACTATGCGTCCTAGAGCGTAAAGGAGCTTAATTCATGACCACCCCCAAAAAATTGAAAATTCCATCCAAATCCTGAAAAAATTGAAATTTTTATATGAAAAACTTGTTTTGCTCATATCTCCTAAACTATGCGTCCTAGAGCGAAAAGGAGCTTAATTCATGACCACCCCCAAAAAATCGAAAATTCCAACCAAATCCTGAAAAAATTGAAATTTTTATATGAAAAACTTGTTTTGCTCATATCTCCTAAACTATGCGTCCTACAGCGAAAAGGAGCTTAATTCATGACCACCACCAAAAAATCGAAAATTCCATCCAAATCCTGAAAAAATTGAAATTTTTATATGAAAAACTTGTTTTGCTCATATCTCCTAAACTATGCGTCCTAGAGCGAAAAGGAGCTTAATTCATGACCACCCCCAAAAAATCGAAAATTCCAACCAAATCCTGAAAAAATTGAAATTTTTTTATGAAAAACTTGTTTTGCTCATATCTCCTAAACTATGCGTCCTAGAGCGAAAAGGAGCTTAATTCATGACCACCCCCAAAAAATCGAAAATTCCAACCAAATCCTGAAAAAATTGAAATTTGTATATGAAAAACTTGTTTTGCTCATATCTCCTAAACTATGCGTCCTACAGCGAAAAGGAGCTTAATTCATGACCACCACCAAAAAATCGAAAATTCCATCCAAATCCTGAAAAAATTGAAATTTTTATATGAAAAACTTGTTTTGCTCATATCTCCTAAACTATGCGTCCTAGAGCGAAAAGGAGCTTAATTCATGACCACCCCCAAAAAATCGAAAATTCCAACCAAATCCTGAAAAAATTTAAATTTTTATATGAAAAACTTGTTTTGCTCATATCTCCTAAACTATGCGTCCTAGAGCGAAAAGGAGCTTAATTCATGACCACCCCCAAAAAATCGAAAATTCCAACCAAATCCTGAAAAAATTGAAATTTTTATATGAAAAACTTTTTTTGCTCATATCTCCTAAACTATGCGTCCTACAGCGAAAAGGAGCTTAATTCATGACCACCCCCAAAAAATCGAAAATTCCATCCAAATCCTGAAAAAATTGAAATTTTTATATGAAAAACTTGTTTTGCTCATATCTCCTAAACTATGCGTCCTAGAGCGAAAAGGAGCTTAATTCATGACCACCCCCAAAAAATCGAAAATTCCAACCAAATCCTGAAAAAATTGAAATTTTTATATGAAAAACTTGTTTTGCTCATATCTCCTAAACTATGCGTCCTACAGCGAAAAGGAGCTTAATTCATGACCACCCCCAAAAAATCGAAAATTCCAACCAAATCCTGAAAAAATTGAAATTTTTATATGAAAAACTTGTTTTGCTCATATCTCCTAAACTATGGGTCCTACAGCGAAAAGGAGCTTAATTCATGGCCACCCCCAAAAAATCGAAAATTCCATCCAAATCCTGAAAAAATTGAAATTTTGATATGAAAAACTTGTTTTGCTCATATCTCCTAAACTATGCGTCCTAGAGCGAAAAGGAGCTTAATTCATGACCACCACCAAAAAATCGAAAATTCCAACCAAATCCTGAAAAAATTGAAATTTTTATATGAAAAACTTGTTTTGCTCATATCTCCTAAACTATGCGTCCTAGAGCGAAAAGGAGCTTAATTCATGACCACCCCCAAAAAATCGAAAATTCCATCCAAATCCTGAAAAAATTGAAATTTTTATATGAAAAACTTGTTTTGCTCATATCTCCTAAACTATGCGTCCTAGAGCGAAAAGGAGCTTATTTCATGACCACCCCCAAAAAATCGAAAATTCCAACCAAATCCTGAAAAAATTGAAATTTTTATATGAAAAACTTGTTTTGCTCATATCTCCTAAACTATGCGTCCTAGAGCGAAAAGGAGCTTAATTCATGACCACCCCCAAAAAATCGAAAATTCCATCCAAATCCTGAAAAAATTGAAATTTTTATATGAAAAACTTGTTTTGCTCATATCTCCTAAACTATGCGTCCTAGAGCGAAAAGGAGCTTAATTCATGACCACCACCAAAAAATCGAAAATTCCAACCAAATCCTGAAAAAATTGAAATTTTTATATGAAAAACTTGTTTTGCTCATATCTCCTAAACTATGCGTCCTAGAGCGAAAAGGAGCTTAATTCATGACCACCCCCAAAAAATCGAAAATTCCATCCAAATCCTGAAAAAATTGAAATTTTTATATGAAAAACATGTTTTGCTCATATCTCCTAAACTATGCGTCCTAGAGCGAAAAGGAGCTTAATTCATGACCACCCCCAAAAAATCGAAAATTCCATCCAAATCCTGAAAAAATTGAAATTTTTATATGAAAAACTTGTTTTGCTCATATCTCCTAAACTATGCGTCCTACAGCGAAAAGGAGCTTAATTCATAACCACTCCCAAAAAATCGAAAATTCCATCCAAATCCTGAAAAAATTGAAATTTTTATATGAAAAGCTTGTTTTGCTCATATCTCCTAAACTATGCGTCCTAGAGCGAAAAGGAGCTTAATTCATGACCACCACAAAAAAATAGAAAATTCCATCCAAATCCTGAAAAAATTTAAAATTTTTTATAAAAAACTTGTTTTGCTCATATCTCCTAAACTATGCGTCCTAGAGCGAAAAGGAGCTTAATTCATGACCACCCCCAAAAAATCGAAAATTCCATCCAAATCCTGAAAAAATTGAAATTTTTATATGAAAAACTTGTTTTGCTCATATCTCCTAAACTATGCGTCCTAGAGCGAAAAGGAGCTTAATTCATGACCACCCCCAAAAAATCGAAAATTCCAACCAAATCTTGAAAAAATTGAAATTTTTATATGAAAAACTTGTTTTGCTCATATCTCCTAAACTATGCGTCCTAGAGCGAAAAGGAGCTTAATTCATGACCGCCACCAAAAAATCGAAAATTCCATCCAAATCCTGAAAAAATTGAAATTTTTATATGAAAAACTTGTTTTGCTCATATCTCCTAAACTATGCGTCCTAGAGCGGAAAGGAGCTTAATTCATGACCACCCCCAAAAAATCGAAAATTCCATCCAAATCCTGAAAAAATTGAAATTTTTATATGAAAAACTTGTTTTGCTCATATCTCCTAAACTATGCGTCCTAGAGCGAAAAGGAGCTTAATTCATGACCACCCCCAAAAAATCGAAAATTCCATCCAAATCCTGAAAAAAATGAAATTTTTATATGAAAAACTTGTTTTGATCATATCTCCTAAACTATGCGTCCTAGAGCGAAAAGTAGCTTAATTCATGACCACCCCCAAAAAATCGAAAATTCCATCCAAATCCTGAAAAAATTGAAATTTTTATATGAAAAACTTGTTTTGCTCATATCTCCTAAACTATGCGTCCTAGAGCGAAAAGGAGCTTAATTCATGACCACCCCCAAAAAATCGAAAATTCCATCCAAATCCTGAAAAAATTGAAATTTTTATATGAAAAACTTGTTTTGCTCATATCTCCTAAACTATGCGTCCTACAGCGAAAAGGAGCTTAATTCATGGCCACCCCCAAAAAATCGAAAATTCCATCCAAATCCTGAAAAAATTGAAATTTTGATATGAAAAACTTGTTTTGCTCATATCTCCTAAACTATGCGTCCTAGAGCGAAAAGGAGCTTAATTCATGACCACCCCCAAAAAATCGAAAATTCCAACCAAATCCTGAAAAAATTGAAATTTTTATATGAAAAACTTGTTTTGCTCATATCTCCTAAACTATGCGTCCTAGAGCGAAAAGGAGCTTAATTCATGACCACCCCCAAAAAATCGAAAATTCCAACCAAATCCTGAAAAAATTGAAATTTTTATATGAAAAACTTGTTTTGCTCATATCTCCTAAACTATGCGTCCTAGAGCGAAAAGGAGCTTAATTCATGACCACCCCCAAAAAATCGAAAATTCCAACCAAATCCTGAAAAAACTGAAATTTTTATATGAAAAACTTGTTTTGCTCATATCTCCTAAACTATGCGTCCTACAGCGAAAAGGAGCTTAATTCATGACCACCCCCAAAAAATCGAAAATTCCATCCAAATCCTGAAAAAATTGAAATTTTTATATGAAAAACTTGTTTTGCTCATATCTCCTAAACTATGCGTCCTAGAGCGAAAAGGAGCTTAATTCATGACCACCCCCAAAAAATCGAAAATTCCATCCAAATCCTGGAAAAAATGAAATTTTTATATGAAAAACTTGTTTTGCTCATATCTCCTAAACTATGCGTCCTACAGCGAAAAGGAGCTTAATTCATGACCACCACAAAAAAATAGAAAATTCCATCCAAATCCTGAAAAAATTTTAAATTTTTTATAAAAAACTTGTTTTGCTCATATCTCCTAAACTATGCGTCCTAGAGCGAAAAGGAGCTTAATTCATGACCACCACAAAAAAATAGAAAATTCCATCCAAATCCTGAAAAAATTTAAAATTTTTTATAAAAAACTTGTTTTGCTCATATCTCCTAAACTATGCGTCCTAGAGCGAAAAGGAGCTTAATTCATGACCACCCCCAAAAAATCAAAAATTCCAACCAAATCCTGAAAAAATTGAAATTTTTATATGAAAAACTTGTTTTGCTCATATCTCCTAAACTATGCGTCCTAGAGCGAAAAGGAGCTTAATTCATGACCACCCCCAAAAAATCGAAAATTCCAACCAAATCCTGAAAAAACTGAAATTTTTATATGAAAAACTTGTTTTGCTCATATCTCCTAAACTATGCGTCCTACAGCGAAAAGGAGCTTAATTCATGACCACCCCCAAAAAATCGAAAATTCCATCCAAATCCTGAAAAAATTGAAATTTTTATATGAAAAACTTGTTTTGCTCATATCTCCTAAACTATGCGTCCTAGAGCGAAAAGGAGCTTAATTCATGACCACCCCCAAAAAATCGAAAATTCCATCCAAATCCTGGAAAAAATGAAATTTTTATATGAAAAAGTTGTTTTGCTCATATCTCCTAAACTATGCGTCCTAGAGCGAAAAGGAAAAAATTTAAAATTTTTTATAAAAAACTTGTTTTGCTCATATCTCCTAAACTATGCGTCCTAGAGCGAAAAGGAGCTTAATTCATGACCACCCCCAAAAAATCGAAAATTCCAACCAAATCCTGAAAAAATTGAAATTTGTATATGAAAAACTTGTTTTGCTCATATCTCCTAAACTATGCGTCCTACAGCGAAAAGGAGCTTAATTCATGACCACCACCAAAAAATCGAAAATTCCATCCAAATCCTGAAAAAATTGAAATTTTTATATGAAAAACTTGTTTTGCTCATATCTCCTAAACTATGCGTCCTACAGCGAAAAGGAGCTTAATTCATGACCACCACAAAAAAATAGAAAATTCCATCCAAATCCTGAAAAAATTTAAAATTTTTTATAAAAAACTTGTTTTGCTCATATCTCCTAAACTATGCGTCCTAGAGCGAAAAGGAGCTTAATTCATGACCACCCCCAAAAAATCGAAAATTCCATCCAAATCCTGAAAAAATTGAAATTTTTATATGAAAAAGTTGTTTTGCTCATATCTCCTAAACTATGCGTCCTAGAGCGAAAAGGAAAAAATTTAAAATTTTTTATAAAAAACTTGTTTTGCTCATATCTCCTAAACTATGCGTCCTAGAGCGAAAAGGAGCTTAATTCATGACCACCCCCAAAAAATCGAAAATTCCAACCAAATCCTGAAAAAATTGAAATTTGTATATGAAAAACTTGTTTTGCTCATATCTCCTAAACTATGCGTCCTACAGCGAAAAGGAGCTTAATTCATGACCACCACCAAAAAATCGAAAATTCCATCCAAATCCTGAAAAAATTGAAATTTTTATATGAAAAACTTGTTTTGCTCATATCTCCTAAACTATGCGTCCTAGAGCGAAAAGGAGCTTAATTCATGACCACCCCCAAAAAATCGAAAATTCCAACCAAATTCTGAAAAAATTGAAATTTTTATATGAAAAACTTGTTTTGCTCATATCTCCTAAACTATGCGTCCTAGAGCGAAAAGGAGCTTAATTCATGACCACCACCAAAAAATCGAAAATTCCATCCAAATCCTGGAAAAAATTGAAATTTTTATATGAAAAACTTGTTTTGCTCATATCTCCTAAACTATGTGTCCTAAAGCGAAAAGGAGCTTAATTCATGACCACCACAAAAAAATAGAAAATTCCATCCAAATCCTGAAAAAATTTAAAATTTTTTATGAAAAACTTGTTTTGCTCATATCTCCTAAACTATGCGTCCTAGAGCGAAAAGGAGCTTAATTCATGACCACCCCCAAAAAATCGAAAATTCCATCCAAATCCTGAAAAAATTGAAATTTTTATATGTAAAACTTGTTTTGCTCATATCTCCTAAACTATGCGTCCTAGAGCGAAAAGGAGCTTAATTCATGACCACCCCCAAAAAATCGAAAATTCCAACCAAATTCTGAAAAAATTGAAATTTTTATATGAAAAACTTGTTTTGCTCATATCTCCTAAACTATGCGTCCTACAGCGAAAAGGAGCTTAATTCATGACCACCCCCAAAAAATCGAAAATTCCAACCAAATCCTGAAAAAACTGAAATTTTTATATGAAAAACTTGTTTTGCTCATATCTCCTAAACTATGCGTCCTACAGCGAAAAGGAGCTTAATTCATGACCACCCCCAAAAAATCGAAAATTCCATCCAAATCCTGAAAAAATTGAAATTTTTATATGAAAAACTTGTTTTGCTCATATCTCCTAAACTATGCGTCCTAGAGCGAAAAGGAGCTTAATTCATGACCACCCCCAAAAAATCGAAAATTCCATCCAAAT
Source organism: Haematobia irritans (assembly GCF_050003625.1). Classification (NCBI taxonomy): domain Eukaryota; kingdom Metazoa; phylum Arthropoda; class Insecta; order Diptera; family Muscidae; genus Haematobia; species Haematobia irritans. The sequence continues at coordinate 223,633,909 of NC_134397.1, read as the reverse complement.
CCTGGAAAAAATGAAATTTTTATATGAAAAACTTGTTTTGCTCATATCTCCTAAACTATGCGTCCTACAGCGAAAAGGAGCTTAATTCATGACCACCACAAAAAAATAGAAAATTCCATCCAAATCCTGAAAAAATTTAAAATTTTTTATAAAAAACTTGTTTTGCTCATATCTCCTAAACTATGCGTCCTAGAGCGAAAAGGAGCTTAATTCATGACCACCACAAAAAAATAGAAAATTCCATCCAAATCCTGAAAAAATTTAAAATTTTTTATAAAAAACTTGTTTTGCTCATATCTCCTAAACTATGCGTCCTAGAGCGAAAAGGAGCTTAATTCATGACCACCCCCAAAAAATCGAAAATTCCAACCAAATCCTGAAAAAATTGAAATTTTTATATGAAAAACTTGTTTTGCTCATATCTCCTAAACTATGCGTCCTAGAGCGAAAAGGAGCTTAATTCATGACCACCCCCAAAAAATCGAAAATTCCAACCAAATCCTGAAAAAACTGAAATTTTTATATGAAAAACTTGTTTTGCTCATATCTCCTAAACTATGCGTCCTACAGCGAAAAGGAGCTTAATTCATGACCACCCCCAAAAAATCGAAAATTCCATCCAAATCCTGAAAAAATTGAAATTTTTATATGAAAAACTTGTTTTGCTCATATCTCCTAAACTATGCGTCCTAGAGCGAAAAGGAGCTTAATTCATGACCACCCCCAAAAAATCGAAAATTCCATCCAAATCCTGGAAAAAATGAAATTTTTATATGAAAAACTTGTTTTGCTCATATCTCCTAAACTATGCGTCCTACAGCGAAAAGGAGCTTAATTCATGACCACCACAAAAAAATAGAAAATTCCATCCAAATCCTGAAAAAATTTAAAATTTTTTATAAAAAACTTGTTTTGCTCATATCTCCTAAACTATGCGTCCTAGAGCGAAAAGGAGCTTAATTCATGACCACCCCCAAAAAATCGAAAATTCCATCCAAATCCTGAAAAAATTGAAATTTTTATATGAAAAACTTGTTTTGCTCATATCTCCTAAACTATGCGTCCTAGAGCGAAAAGGAAAAAATTTAAAATTTTTTATAAAAAACTTGTTTTGCTCATATCTCCTAAACTATGCGTCCTAGAGCGAAAAGGAGCTTAATTCATGACCACCCCCAAAAAATCGAAAATTCCAACCAAATCCTGAAAAAATTGAAATTTGTATATGAAAAACTTGTTTTGCTCATATCTCCTAAACTATGCGTCCTACAGCGAAAAGGAGCTTAATTCATGACCACCACCAAAAAATCGAAAATTCCATCCAAATCCTGAAAAAATTGAAATTTTTATATGAAAAACTTGTTTTGCTCATATCTCCTAAACTATGCGTCCTAGAGCGAAAAGGAGCTTAATTCATGACCACCCCCAAAAAATCGAAAATTCCAACCAAATTCTGAAAAAATTGAAATTTTTATATGAAAAACTTGTTTTGCTCATATCTCCTAAACTATGCGTCCTAGAGCGAAAAGGAGCTTAATTCATGACCACCACCAAAAAATCGAAAATTCCATCCAAATCCTGGAAAAAATTGAAATTTTTATATGAAAAACTTGTTTTGCTCATATCTCCTAAACTATGTGTCCTAAAGCGAAAGGAGCTTAATTCATGACCACCACAAAAAAATAGAAAATTCCATCCAAATCCTGAAAAAATTTAAAATTTTTTATGAAAAACTTGTTTTGCTCATATCTCCTAAACTATGCGTCCTAGAGCGAAAAGGAGCTTAATTCATGACCACCCCCAAAAAATCGAAAATTCCAACCAAATTCTGAAAAAATTGAAATTTTTATATGAAAAACTTGTTTTGCTCATATCTCCTAAACTATGCGTCCTACAGCGAAAAGGAGCTTAATTCATGACCACCCCCAAAAAATCGAAAATTCCATCCAAATCCTGAAAAAATTGAAATTTTTATATGAAAAACTTGTTTTGCTCATATCTCCTAAACTATGCGTCCTAGAGCGAAAAGGAGCTTAATTCATGACCACCACAAAAAAATAGAAAATTCCATCCAAATCCTGAAAAAATTTAAAATTTTTTATGAAAAACTTGTTTTGCTCATATCTCCTAAACTATGCGTCCTAGAGCGAAAAGGAGCTTAATTCATGACCACCCCCAAAAAATCGAAAATTCCATCCAAATCCTGAAAAAATTGAAATTTTTATATGTAAAACTTGTTTTGCTCATATCTCCTAAACTATGCGTCCTAGAGCGAAAAGGAGCTTAATTCATGACCACCCCCAAAAAATCGAAAATTCCAACCAAATTCTGAAAAAATTGAAATTTTTATATGAAAAACTTGTTTTGCTCATATCTCCTAAACTATGCGTCCTAGAGCGAAAAGGAGCTTAATTCATGACCACCCCCAAAAAATCGAAAATTCCATCCAAATCCTGAAAAAATTGAAATTTTTATATGAAAAACTTGTTTTGCTCATATCTCCTAAACTATGCGTCCTAGAGCGAAAAGTAGCTTAATTCATGACCACCCCCAAAAAATCGAAAATTCCATCCAAATCCTGAAAAAATTGAAATTTTTATATGAAAAACTTGTTTTGCTCATATCTCCTAAACTATGCGTCCTAGAGCGAAAAGGAGCTTAATTCATGACTACCCCCAAAAAATCGAAAATTCCATCCAAATCCTGAAAAAATTGAAATTTTTATATGAAAAACTTGTTTTGCTCATATCTCCTAAACTATGCGTCCTACAGCGAAAAGGAGCTTAATTCATGGCCACCCCCAAAAAATCGAAAATTCCATCCAAATCCTGAAAAAATTGAAATTTTTATATGAAAAACTTGTTTTGCTCATATCTCCTAAACTATGCGTCCTAGAGCGAAAAGGAGCTTAATTCATGACCACCCCCAAAAAATCGAAAATTCCAACCAAATCCTGAAAAAATTGAAATTTTTATATGAAAAACTTGTTTTGCTCATATCTCCTAAACTATGCGTCCTAGAGCGAAAAGGAGCTTAATTCATGACCACCCCCAAAAAATCGAAAATTCCAACCAAATCCTGAAAAAATTGAAATTTTTATATGAAAAACTTGTTTTGCTCATATCTCCTAAACTATGCGTCCTAGAGCGAAAAGGAGCTTAATTCATGACCACCCCCAAAAAATCGAAAATTCCAACCAAATCCTGAAAAAACTGAAATTTTTATATGAAAAACTTGTTTTGCTCATATCTCCTAAACTATGCGTCCTACAGCGAAAAGGAGCTTAATTCATGACCACCCCCAAAAAATCGAAAATTCCATCCAAATCCTGAAAAAATTGAAATTTTTATATGAAAAACTTGTTTTGCTCATATCTCCTAAACTATGCGTCCTAAAGCGAAAAGGAGCTTAATTCATGACCACCACAAAAAAATAGAAAATTCCATCCAAATCCTGAAAAAATTTAAAATTTTTTATAAAAAACTTGTTTTGCTCATATCTCCTAAACTATGCGTCCTACAGCGAAAATGAGCTTAATTCATGACCACCCCCAAAAAATCGAAAATTCCATCCAAATCCTGAAAAAATTGAAATTTTTATATGAAAAACTTGTTTTGCTCATATCTCCTAAACTATGCGTCCTACAGCGAAAAGGAGCTTAATTCATGACCACCCCCAAAAAATCGAAAATTCCATCCAAATCCTGAAAAAATTGAAATTTTTATATGAAAAACTTGTTTTGCTCATATCTCCTAAACTATGCGTCCTACAGCGAAAAGGAGCTTAATTCATGACCACCCCCAAAAAATCGAAAATTCCATCCAAATCCTGAAAAAATTGAAATTTTTATATGTAAAACTTGTTTTGCTCATATCTCCTAAACTATGCGTCCTAGAGCGAAAAGGAGCTTAATTCATGACCACCCCCAAAAAATCGAAAATTCCAACCAAATTCTGAAAAAATTGAAATTTTTATATGAAAAACTTGTTTTGCTCATATCTCCTAAACTATGCGTCCTAGAGCGAAAAGGAGCTTAATTCATGACCACCCCCAAAAAATCGAAAATTCCATCCAAATCCTGAAAAAATTGAAATTTTTATATGAAAAACTTGTTTTGCTCATATCTCCTAAACTATGCGTCCTAGAGCGAAAAGTAGCTTAATTCATGACCACCCCCAAAAAATCGAAAATTCCATCCAAATCCTGAAAAAATTGAAATTTTTATATGAAAAACTTGTTTTGCTCATATCTCCTAAACTATGCGTCCTAGAGCGAAAAGGAGCTTAATTCATGACCACCCCCAAAAAATCGAAAATTCCATCCAAATCCTGAAAAAATTGAAATTTTTATATGAAAAACTTGTTTTGCTCATATCTCCTAAACTATGCGTCCTACAGCGAAAAGGAGCTTAATTCATGGCCACCCCCAAAAAATCGAAAATTCCATCCAAATCCTGAAAAAATTGAAATTTTTATATGAAAAACTTGTTTTGCTCATATCTCCTAAACTATGCGTCCTAGAGCGAAAAGGAGCTTAATTCATGACCACCCCCAAAAAATCGAAAATTCCAACCAAATCCTGAAAAAATTGAAATTTTTATATGAAAAACTTGTTTTGCTCATATCTCCTAAACTATGCGTCCTAGAGCGAAAAGGAGCTTAATTCATGACCACCCCCAAAAAATCGAAAATTCCAACCAAATCCTGAAAAAATTGAAATTTTTATATGAAAAACTTGTTTTGCTCATATCTCCTAAACTATGCGTCCTAGAGCGAAAAGGAGCTTAATTCATGACCACCCCCAAAAAATCGAAAATTCCAACCAAATCCTGAAAAAACTGAAATTTTTATATGAAAAACTTGTTTTGCTCATATCTCCTAAACTATGCGTCCTACAGCGAAAAGGAGCTTAATTCATGACCACCCCCAAAAAATCGAAAATTCCATCCAAATCCTGAAAAAATTGAAATTTTTATATGAAAAACTTGTTTTGCTCATATCTCCTAAACTATGCGTCCTAGAGCGAAAAGGAGCTTAATTCATGACCACCCCCAAAAAATCGAAAATTCCATCCAAATCCTGGAAAAAATGAAATTTTTATATGAAAAACTTGTTTTGCTCATATCTCCTAAACTATGCGTCCTAGAGCGAAAAGGAGCTTAATTCATGACCACCACAAAAAAATAGAAAATTCCATCCAAATCCTGAAAAATTTAAAATTTTTTATAAAAAACTTGTTTTGCTCATATCTCCTAAACTATGCGTCCTAGAGCGAAAAGGAGCTTAATTCATGACCACCCCCAAAAAATCGAAAATTCCATCCAAATCCTGAAAAAATTGAAATTTTTATATGAAAAACTTGTTTTGCTCATATCTCCTAAAGTATGCGTCCTAAAGCGAAAAGGAGCTTAATTCATGACCACCACAAAAAAATAGAAAATTCCATCCAAATCCTGAAAAAATTTAAAATTTTTTATAAAAAACTTGTTTTGCTCATATCTCCTAAACTATGCGTCCTACAGCGAAAATGAGCTTAATTCATGACCACCCCCAAAAAATCGAAAATTCCATCCAAATCCTGAAAAAATTGAAATTTTTATATGAAAAACTTGTTTTGCTCATATCTCCTAAACTATGCGTCCTAGAGCGAAAAGGAGCTTAATTCATGACCACCCCCAAAAAATCGAAAATTCCAACCAAATCCTGAAAAAATTGAAATTTTTATATGAAAAACTTGTTTTGCTCATATCTCCTAAACTATGCGTCCTACAGCGGAAATTAATTCATGACCACCACCAAAAAATCGAAAATTCCATCCAAATCCTGAAAAATTTAAAATTTTTTATAAAAAACTTGTTTTGCTCATATCTCCTAAACTATGCGTCCTAGAGCGAAAAGGAGCTTAATTCATGACCACCCCCAAAAAATCGAAAATTCCAACCAAATCCTGAAAAAATTGAAATTTTTATATGAAAAACTTGTTTTGCTCATATCTCCTAAACTATGCGTCCTAGAGCGAAAAGGAGCTTAATTCATGACCACCCCCAAAAAATCGAAAATTCCATCCAAATCCTGAAAAAATTGAAATTTTTATATGAAAAACTTGTTTTGCTCATATCTCCTAAACTATGCGTCCTACAGCGAAAAGGAGCTTAATTCATGGCCACCCCCAAAAAATCGAAAATTCCATCCAAATCCTGAAAAAATTGAAATTTTTATATGAAAAACTTGTTTTGCTCATATCTCCTAAACTATGCGTCCTAGAGCGAAAAGGAGCTTAATTCATGACCACCCCCAAAAAATCGAAAATTCCAACCAAATCCTGAAAAAATTGAAATTTTTATATGAAAAACTTGTTTTGCTCATATCTCCTAAACTATGCGTCCTAGAGCGAAAAGGAGCTTAATTCATGACCACCCCCATAAAATCGAAAATTCCAACCAAATCCTGAAAAAATTGAAATTTTTATATGAAAAACTTGTTTTGCTCATATCTCCTAAACTATGCGTCCTAGAGCGAAAAGGAGCTTAATTCATGACCACCCCCAAAAAATCGAAAATTCCAACCAAATCCTGAAAAAACTGAAATTTTTATATGAAAAACTTGTTTTGCTCATATCTCCTAAACTATGCGTCCTACAGCGAAAAGGAGCTTAATTCATGACCACCCCCAAAAAATCGAAAATTCCATCCAAATCCTGAAAAAATTGAAATTTTTATATGAAAAACTTGTTTTGCTCATATCTCCTAAACTATGCGTCCTAGAGCGAAAAGGAGCTTAATTCATGACCACCCCCAAAAAATCGAAAATTCCATCCAAATCCTGGAAAAAATGAAATTTTTATATGAAAAACTTGTTTTGCTCATATCTCCTAAACTATGCGTCCTACAGCGAAAAGGAGCTTAATTCATGACCACCACAAAAAAATAGAAAATTCCATCCAAATCCTGAAAAAATTTAAAATTTTTTATAAAAAACTTGTTTTGCTCATATCTCCTAAACTATGCGTCCTAGAGCGAAAAGGAGCTTAATTCATGACCACCCCCAAAAAATCGAAAATTCCATCCAAATCCTGAAAAAATTGAAATTTTTATATGAAAAACTTGTTTTGCTCATATCTCCTAAACTATGCGTCCTAGAGCGAAAAGGAAAAAATTTAAAATTTTTTATAAAAAACTTGTTTTGCTCATATCTCCTAAACTATGCGTCCTAGAGCGAAAAGGAGCTTAATTCATGACCACCCCCAAAAAATCGAAAATTCCATCCAAATCCTGAAAAAATTGAAATTTTTATATGAAAAACTTGTTTTGCTCATATCTCCTAAACTATGCGTCCTAGAGCGAAAAGGAGCTTAATTCATGACCACCTCCAAAAAATCGAAAATTCCATCCAAATCCTGAAAAAATTGAAATTTTTATATGAAAAACTTGTTTTGCTCATATCTCCTAAACTATGCGTCCTACAGCGAAAAGGAGCTTAATTCATGACCACCCCAAAAAAATCGAAAATTCCATCCAAATCCTGGAAAAAATTGAAATTTTTATATGAAAAACTTGTTTTGCTCATATCTCCTAAACTATGCGTCCTAGAGCGAAAAGGAGCTTAATTCATGACCACCCCCAAAAAATCGAAAATTCCATCCAAATCCTGGAAAAAATGAAATTTTTATATGAAAAACTTGTTTTGCTCATATCTCCTAAACTATGCGTCCTAGAGCGAAAAGGAGCTTAATTCATGACCACCACAAAAAAATAGAAAATTCCATCCAAATCCTGAAAAATTTAAAATTTTTTATAAAAAACTTGTTTTGCTCATATCTCCTAAACTATGCGTCCTAGAGCGAAAAGGAGCTTAATTCATGACCACCACCAAAAAAGCGAAAATTCCATCCAAATCCTGGAAAAAATTGAAATTTTTATATGAAAAACTTGTTTTGCTCATATCTCCTAAACTATGCGTCCTAAAGCGAAAAGGAGCTTAATTCATGACCACCACAAAAAAATAGAAAATTCCATCCAAATCCTGAAAAAATTTAAAATTTTTTATAAAAAACTTGTTTTGCTCATATCTCCTAAACTATGCGTCCTACAGCGAAAATGAGCTTAATTCATGACCACCCCCAAAAAATCGAAAATTCCATCCAAATCCTGAAAAAATTGAAATTTTTATATGAAAAACTTGTTTTGCTCATATCTACTAAACTATGCGTCCTAGAGCGAAAAGGAGCTTAATTCATGACCACCCCCAAAAAATCGAAAATTCCAACCAAATCCTGAAAAAATTGAAATTTTTATATGAAAAACTTGTTTTGCTCATATCTCCTAAACTATGCGTCCTACAGCGGAAATTAATTCATGACCACCACCAAAAAATCGAAAATTCCATCCAAATCCTGAAAAATTTAAAATTTTTTATAAAAAACTTGTTTTGCTCATATCTCCTAAACTATGCGTCCTAGAGCGAAAAGGAGCTTAATTCATGACCACCCCCAAAAAATCGAAAATTCCAACCAAATCCTGAAAAAATTGAAATTTTTATATGAAAAACTTGTTTTGCTCATATCTCCTAAACTATGCGTCCTAGAGCGAAAAGTAGCTTAATTCATGACCACCCCCAAAAAATCGAAAATTCCATCCAAATCCTGAAAAAATTGAAATTTTTATATGAAAAACTTGTTTTGCTCATATCTCCTAAACTATGCGTCCTAGAGCGAAAAGGAGCTTAATTCATGACCACCACCAAAAAATCGAAAATTCCATCCAAATCCTGGAAAAAATTGAAATTTTTATATGAAAAACTTGTTTTGCTCATATCTCCTAAACTATGTGTCCTAAAGCGAAAAGGAGCTTAATTCATGACCACCACAAAAAAATAGAAAATTCCATCCAAATCCTGAAAAAATTTAAAATTTTTATATGAAAAACTTGTTTTGCTCATATCTCCTAAACTATGCGTCCTAGAGCGAAAAGGAGCTTAATTCATGACCACCCCCAAAAAATCGAAAATTCCAACCAAATCCTGAAAAAATTGAAATTTTTATATGAAAAACTTGTTTTGCTCATATCTCCTAAACTATGCGTCCTAGAGCGAAAAGGAGCTTAATTCATGACCACCCCCAAAAAATCGAAAATTCCAACCAAATTCTGAAAAAATTGAAATTTTTATATGAAAAACTTGTTTTGCTCATATCTCCTAAACTATGCGTCCTACAGCGAAAAGGAGCTTAATTCATGGCCACCCCCAAAAAATCGAAAATTCCATCCAAATCCTGAAAAAATTGAAATTTTTATATGAAAAACTTGTTTTGCTCATATCTCCTAAACTATGCGTCCTACAGCGAAAAGGAGCTTAATTCATGACCACCACAAAAAAATAGAAAATTCCATCCAAATCCTGAAAAAATTTAAAATTTTTTATAAAAAACTTGTTTTGCTCATATCTCCTAAACTATGCGTCCTAGAGCGAAAAGGAGCTTAATTCATGACCACCCCCAAAAAATCGAAAATTCCAACCAAATCCTGAAAAAATTGAAATTTTTATATGAAAAACTTGTTTTGCTCATATCTCCTAAACTATGCGTCCTACAGCGAAAAGGAGCTTAATTCATGACCACTCCCAAAAAATCGAAAATTCCATCCAAATCCTGAAAAAATTGAAATTTTTATATGAAAAACTTGTTTTGCTCATATCTCCTAAACTATGCGTCCTAGAGCGAAAGGGAGCTTAATTCATGACCACCCCCAAAAAATCGAAAATTCCAACCAAATCCTGAAAAAATTGAAATTTTTATATGAAAAACTTGTTTTGCTCATATCTCCTAAACTATGCGTCCTACAGCGAAAAGGAGCTTAATTCATGACCACCCCCAAAAAATCGAAAATTCCATCCAAATCCTGAAAAAATTGAAATTTTTATATGAAAAACTTGTTTTGCTCATATCTCCTAAACTATGCGTCCTAGAGCGAAAAGGAGCTTAATTCATGACCACCACAAAAAAATAGAAAATTCCATCCAAATCCTGAAAAAATTTAAAATTTTTTATAAAAAACTTGTTTTGCTCATATCTCCTAAACTTTGCGTCCTAGAGCGAAAAGGAGCTTAATTCATGACCACCCCCAAAAAATCGAAAATTCCATCCAAATCCTGAAAAAATTGAAATTTTTATATGAAAAACTTGTTTTGCTCATATCTCCTAAACTATGCGTCCTAGAGCGAAAAGGAGCTTAATTCATGACCACCCCCAAAAAATCGAAAATTCCATCCAAATCCTGAAAAAATTGAAATTTTTATATGAAAAACTTGTTTTGATCATATCTCCTAAACTATGCGTCCTAGAGCGAAAAGTAGCTTAATTCATGACCACCCCCAAAAAATCGAAAATTCCATCCAAATCCTGAAAAAATTGAAATTTTTATATGAAAAACTTGTTTTGCTCATATCTCCTAAACTATGCGTCCTAGAGCGAAAAGGAGCTTAATTCATGACCACCTCCAAAAAATCGAAAATTCCATCCAAATCCTGAAAAAATTGAAATTTTTATATGAAAAACTTGTTTTGCTCATATCTCCTAAACTATGCGTCCTACAGCGAAAAGGAGCTTAATTCATGACCACCCCAAAAAAATCGAAAATTCCAACCAAACCCTGAAAAAATTGAAATTTTTATATGAAAAACTTGTTTTGCTCATATCTCCTAAACTATGCGTCCTAGAGCGAAAAGGAGCTTAATTCATGACCACCACCAAAAAAGCGAAAATTCCATCCAAATCCTGGAAAAAATTGAAATTTTTATATGAAAAACTTGTTTTGCTCATATCTCCTAAACTATGCGTCCTAAAGCGAAAAGGAGCTTAATTCATGACCACCACAAAAAAATAGAAAATTCCATCCAAATCCTGAAAAAATTTAAAATTTTTTATAAAAAACTTGTTTTGCTCATATCTCCTAAACTATGCGTCCTACAGCGAAAATGAGCTTAATTCATGACCACCCCCAAAAAATCGAAAATTCCATCCAAATCCTGAAAAAATTGAAATTTTTATATGAAAAACATGTTTTGCTCATATCTCCTAAACTATGCGTCCTAGAGCGAAAAGGAGCTTAATTCATGACCACCCCCAAAAAATCGAAAATTCCAACCAAATCCTGAAAAAATTGAAATTTTTATATGAAAAACTTGTTTTGCTCATATCTCCTAAACTATGCGTCCTACAGCGGAAATTAATTCATGACCACCACCAAAAAATCGAAAATTCCATCCAAATCCTGAAAAATTTAAAATTTTTTATAAAAAACTTGTTTTGCTCATATCTCCTAAACTATGCGTCCTAGAGCGAAAATGAGCTTAATTCATGACCACCCCCAAAAAATCGAAAATTCCAACCAAATCCTGAAAAAATTGAAATTTTTATATGAAAAACTTGTTTTGCTCATATCTCCTAAACTATGCGTCCTAGAGCGAAAAGTAGCTTAATTCATGACCACCCCCAAAAAATCGAAAATTCCATCCAAATCCTGAAAAAATTGAAATTTTTATATGAAAAACTTGTTTTGCTCATATCTCCTAAACTATGCGTCCTAGAGCGAAAACGAGCTTAATTCATGACCACCCCCAAAAAATCGAAAATTCCAACCAAATCCTGAAAAAATTGAAATTTTTATATGAAAAACTTGTTTTGCTCATATCTCCTAAACTATGCGTCCTAGAGCGAAAAGGAGCTTAATTCATGACCACCCCCAAAAAATCGAAAATTCCAACCAAATCCTGAAAAAATTGAAATTTTTATATGAAAAACTTGTTTTGCTCATATCTCCTAAACTATGCGTCCTAGAGCGAAAAGGAGCTTAATTCATGACCACCCCCAAAAAATCGAAAATTCCAACCAAATCCTGAAAAAATTGAAATTTTTATATGAAAAACGTGTTTTGCTCATATCTCCTAAACTATGCGTCCTAGAGCGAAAAGGAGCTTAATTCATGACCACCCCCAAAAAATCGAAAATTCCAACCAAATCCTGAAAAAATTGAAATTTTTATATGAAAAACTTGTTTTGCTCATATCTCCTAAACTATGCGTCCTACAGCGAAAAGGAGCTTAATTCATGACCACCCCCAAAAAATCGAAAATTCCATCCAAATCCTGAAAAAATTGAAATTTTTATATGAAAAACTTGTTTTGCTCATATCTCCTAAACTATGCGTCCTACAGCGAAAAGGAGCTTAATTCATGACCACCCCCAAACAATCGAAAATTCCATCCAAATCCTGAAAAAATTGAAATTTTGATATGAAAAACTTTTTTTGCTCATATCTCCTAAACTATGGGTCCTACAGCGAAAAGGAGCTTAATTCATGGCCACCCCCAAAAAATCGAAAATTCCATCCAAATCCTGAAAAAATTGAAATTTTTATATGAAAAACTTGTTTTGCTCATATCTCCTAAACTATGCGTCCTAGAGCGAAAAGGAGCTTAATTCATGACCACCACCAAAAAATCGAAAATTCCAACCAAATCCTGAAAAAATTGAAATTTTTATATGAAAAACTTGTTTTGCTCATATCTCCTAAACTATGCGTCCTAGAGCGAAAAGGAGCTTAATTCATGACCACCCCCAAAAAATCGAAAATTCCATCCAAATCATGAAAAAATTGAAATTTTTATATGAAAAACTTGTTTTGCTCATATCTCCTAAACTATGCGTCCTAGAGCGAAAAGGAGCTTAATTCATGACCACCCCCAAAAAATCGAAAATTCCAACCAAATCCTGAAAAAATTGAAATTTTTATATGAAAAACTTGTTTTGCTCATATCTCCTAAACTATGCGTCCTAGAGCGAAAAGGAGCTTAATTCATGACCACCCCCAAAAAATCGAAAATTCCATCCAAATCCTGAAAAAATTGAAATTTTTATATGAAAAACTTGTTTTGCTCATATCTCCTAAACTATGCGTCCTAGAGCGAAAAGGAGCTTAATTCATGACCACCCCCAAAAAATCGAAAATTCCATCCAAATCCTGGAAAAAATGAAATTTTTATATGAAAAACTTGTTTTGCTCATATCTCCTAAACTATGCGTCCTACAGCGAAAAGGAGCTTAATTCATGACCACCACAAAAAATAGAAAATTCCATCCAAATCCTGAAAAAATTTAAAATTTTTTATAAAAAACTTGTTTTGCTCATATCTCCTAAACTATGCGTCCTAGAGCGAAAAGGAGCTTAATTCATGACCACCCCCAAAAAAATCGAAAATTCCATCCAAATCCTGAAAAATTTAAAATTTTTTATAAAAAACTTGTTTTGCTCATATCTCCTAAACTATGCGTCCTAGAGCGAAAAGGAGCTTAATTCATGACCACCCCCAAAAAATCGAAAATTCCATCCAAATCCTGAAAAAATTGAAATTTTTATATGAAAAACTTGTTTTGCTCATATCTCCTAAACTATGCGTCCTAGAGCGAAAAGGAGCTTAATTCATGACCACCCCCAAAAAATCGAAAATTCCAACCAAATCCTGAAAAAATTGAAATTTTTATATGAAAAACTTGTTTTGCTCATATCTCCTAAACTATGCGTCCTACAGCGGAAATTAATTCATGACCACCACCAAAAAATCGAAAATTCCATCCAAATCCTGAAAAATTTAAAATTTTTTATAAAAAACTTGTTTTGCTCATATCTCCTAAACTATGCGTCCTAGAGCGAAAAGGAGCTTAATTCATGACCACCCCCAAAAAATCGAAAATTCCAACCAAATCCTGAAAAAATTGAAATTTTTATATGAAAAACTTGTTTTGCTCATATCTCCTAAACTATGCGTCCTAGAGCGAAAAGTAGCTTAATTCATGACCACCCCCAAAAAATCGAAAATTCCATCCAAATCCTGAAAAAATTGAAATTTTTATATGAAAAACTTGTTTTGCTCATATCTCCTAAACTATGCGTCCTAGAGCGAAAACGAGCTTAATTCATGACCACCCCCAAAAAATCGAAAATTCCAACCAAATCCTGAAAAAATTGAAATTTTTATATGAAAAACTTGTTTTGCTCATATCTCCTAAACTATGCGCCCTAGAGCGAAAAGGAGCTTAATTCATGACCACCCCCAAAAAATCGAAAATTCCAACCAAATCCTGAAAAAATTGAAATTTTTATATGAAAAACTTGTTTTGCTCATATCTCCTAAACTATGCGTCCTAGAGCGAAAAGGAGCTTAATTCATGACCACCCCCAAAAAATCGAAAATTCCAACCAAATCCTGAAAAAATTGAAATTTTTATATGAAAAACGTGTTTTGCTCATATCTCCTAAACTATGCGTCCTAGAGCGAAAAGGAGCTTAATTCATGACCACCACCAAAAAATCGAAAATTCCAACCAAATCCTGAAAAAATTGAAATTTTTATATGAAAAACTTGTTTTGCTCATATCTCCTAAACTATGCGTCCTAGAGCGAAAAGGAGCTTAATTCATGACCACCCCCAAAAAATCGAAAATTCCATCCAAATCATGAAAAAATTGAAATTTTTATATGAAAAACTTGTTTTGCTCATATCTCCTAAACTATGCGTCCTAGAGCGAAAAGGAGCTTAATTCATGACCACCCCCAAAAAATCGAAAATTCCAACCAAATCCTGAAAAAATTGAAATTTTTATATGAAAAACTTGTTTTGCTCATATCTCCTAAACTATGCGTCCTAGAGCGAAAAGGAGCTTAATTCATGACCACCCCCAAAAAATCGAAAATTCCATCCAAATCCTGAAAAAATTGAAATTTTTATATGAAAAACTTGTTTTGCTCATATCTCCTAAACTATGCGTCCTAGAGCGAAAAGGAGCTTAATTCATGACCACCCCCAAAAAATCGAAAATTCCATCCAAATCCTGGAAAAAATGAAATTTTTATATGAAAAACTTGTTTTGCTCATATCTCCTAAACTATGCGTCCTACAGCGAAAAGGAGCGTAATTCATGACCACCACAAAAAATAGAAAATTCCATCCAAATCCTGAAAAAATTTAAAATTTTTTATAAAAAACTTGTTTTGCTCATATCTCCTAAACTATGCGTCCTAGAGCGAAAAGGAGCTTAATTCATGACCACCCCCAAAAAATCGAAAATTCCATCCAAATCCTGAAAAAATTGAAATTTTTATATGAAAAACTTGTTTTGCTCATATCTCCTAAACTATGCGTCCTAGAGCGAAAAGGAGCTTAATTCATGACCACCACCAAAAAAGCGAAAATTCCATCCAAATCCTGGAAAAAATTGAAATTTTTATATGAAAAACTTGTTTTGCTCATATCTCCTAAACTATGCGTCCTACAGCGAAAAGGAGCTTAATTCATGACCACCACCAAAAAATCGAAAATTCCATCCAAATCCCGAAAAAATTGAAATTTTTATATGAAAAACTTGTTTTGCTCATATCTCCTAAACTATGCGTCCTAGAGCGAAAAGGAGCTTAATTCATGACCACCCCCAAAAAATCGAAAATTCCAACCAAATCCTGAAAAAATTGAAATTTTAATATGAAAAACTTGTTTTGCTCATATCTCCTAAACTATGCGTCCTAGAGCGAAAAGGAGCTTAATTCATGACCACCCCCAAAAAATCGAAAATTCCAACCAAATCCTGAAAAAATTGAAATTTTTATATGAAAAACTTGTTTTGCTCATATCTCCTAAACTATGCGTCCTAGAGCGAAAAGGAGCTTAATTCATGACCACCCCCAAAAAATCGAAAATTCCATCCAAATCCTGAAAAAATTTAAAATTTTTTATTAAAAACTTGTTTTGCTCATATCTCCTAAACTATGCGTCCTACAGCGAAAAGGAGCTTAATTCATGACCACCCCCAAAAAATCGAAAATTCCATCCAAATCCTGAAAAAATTGAAATTTTTATATGAAAAACTTGTTTTGCTCATATCTCCTAAACTATGCGTCCTAGAGCGAAAATGAGCTTAATTCATGACCACCACCAAAAAATCGAAAATTCCAACCAAATCCTGAAAAAATTGCAATTTTTATATGAAAAACTTGTTTTGCTCATATCTCCTAAACTATGCGTCCTAGAGCGAAAAGGAGCTTAATTCATGACCACCACCAAAAAATCGAAAATTCCATCCAAATCCTGAAAAAATTGAAATTTTTATATGAAAAACTTGTTTTGCTCATATCTCCTAAACTATGCGTCCTAGAGCGAAAAGGAGCTTAATTCATGACCACCCCCAAAAAATCGAAAATTCCAACCAAATCCTGAAAAAATTGACATTTTTATATGAAAAACTTGTTTTGCTCATATCTCCTAAACTATGCGTCCTACAGCGAAAAGGAGCTTAATTCATGACCACCCCCAAAAAATCGAAAATTCCATCCAAATCCTGAAAAAATTGAAATTTTTATATGAAAAACTTGTTTTGCTCATATCTCCTAAACTATGCGTCCTAGAGCGAAAAGGAGCTTAATTCATGACCACCCCCAAAAAATCGAAAATTCCATCCAAATCCTGGAAAAAATGAAATTTTTATATGAAAAACTTGTTTTGCTCATATCTCCTAAACTATGCGTCCTACAGCGAAAAGGAGCTTAATTCATGACCACCACAAAAAAATAGAAAATTCCATCCAAATCCTGAAAAAATTTAAAATTTTTTATAAAAAACTTGTTTTGCTCATATCTCCTAAACTATGCGTCCTAGAGCGAAAAGGAGCTTAATTCATGACCACCCCCAAAAAATCGAAAATTCCATCCAAATCCTGAAAAAATTGAAATTTTTATATGAAAAACTTGTTTTGCTCATATCTCCTAAACTATGCGTCCTAGAGCGAAAAGGAGCTTAATTCATGACCACCCCCAAAAAAATCGAAAATTCCATCCAAATCCTGAAAAAATTGAAATTTTTATATGAAAAACTTGTTTTGCTCATATCTCCTAAACTATGCGTCCTACAGCGAAAAGGAGCTTAATTCATGACCACCCCCAAAAAATCGAAAATTCCAACCAAATCCTGAAAAAATTGAAATTTTTATATGAAAAACTTGTTTTGCTCATATCTCCTAAACTATGCGTCCTACAGCGAAAAGGAGCTTAATTCATGACCACCCCCAAAAAATCGAAAATTCCATCCAAATCCTGAAAAAATTGAAATTTTTATATGAAAAACTTGTTTTGCTCATATCTCCTAAACTATGGGTCCTACAGCGAAAAGGAGCTTAATTCATGGCCACCCCCAAAAAATCGAAAATTCCATCCAAATCCTGAAAAAATTTAAATTTTTATATGAAAAACTTGTTTTGCTCATATCTCCTAAACTATGCGTCCTAGAGCGAAAAGGAGCTTAATTCATGACCACCACCAAAAAATCGAAAATTCCAACCAAATCCTGAAAAAATTGAAATTTTTATATGAAAAACTTGTTTTGCTCATATCTCCTAAACTATGCGTCCTAGAGCGAAAAGGAGCTTAATTCATGACCACCCCCAAGAAGTCGAAAATTCCATCCAAATCCTGAAAAAATTGAAATTTTTATATGAAAAACTTGTTTTGCTCATATCTCCTAAACTATGCGTCCTAGAGCGAAAAGGAGCTTAATTCATGACCACCCCCAAAAAATCGAAAATTCCAACCAAATCCTGAAAAAATTGAAATTTTTATATGAAAAACTTGTTTTGCTCATATCTCCTAAACTATGCGTCCTAGAGCGAAAAGGAGCTTAATTCATGACCACCCCCAAAAAATCGAAAATTCCATCCAAATCCTGAAAAAATTGAAATTTTTATATGAAAAACTTGTTTTGCTCATATCTCCTAAACTATGGGTCCTACAGCGAAAAGGAGCTTAATTCATGGCCACCCCCAAAAAATCGAAAATTCCATCCAAATCCTGAAAAAATTGAAATTTTTATATGAAAAACTTGTTTTGCTCATATCTCCTAAACTATGCGTCCTAGAGCGAAAACGAGCTTAATTCATGACCACCCCCAAAAAATCGAAAATTCCAACCAAATCCTGAAAAAATTGAAATTTTTATATGAAAAACTTGTTTTGCTCATATCTCCTAAACTATGCGTCCTACAGCGAAAAGGAGCTTAATTCATGACCACCCCCAAAAAATCGAAAATTCCATCCAAATCCTGAAGAAATTGAAATTTTTATATGAAAAACTTGTTTTGCTCATATCTCCTAAACTATGCGTCCTAGAGCGAAAAGGAGCTTAATTCATGACCACCCCCAAAAAATCGAAAATTCCAACCAAATCCTGAAAAAATTGAAATTTTTATATGAAAAACTTGTTTTGCTCATATCTCCTAAACTATGCGTCCTAGAGCGAAAAGGAGCTTAATTCATGACCACCCCCAAAAAATCGAAAATTCCAACCAAATCCTGAAAGAAATTGAAATTTTTATATGAAAAACTTGTTTTGCTCATATCTCCTAAACTATGCGTCCTAGAGCGAAAAGGAGCTTAATTCATGACCACCCCCAAGAAATCGAAAATTCCATCCAAATCCTGAAAAAAATGAATTTTTTATATGAAAAACTTGTTTTGCTCATATCTCCTAAACTATGCGTCCTACAGCGAAAAGGAGCTTAATTCATGACCACGCCCAAAAAAATCGAAAATTCCATCCAAATCCTGAAAAAATTGAAATTTTTATATGAAAAACTTGTTTTGCTCATATCTCCTAAACTATGCGTCCAAGAGCGAAAAGGAGCTTAATTCATGACCACCCCCAAAAAATCGAAAATTCCTTCCAAATCCTGGAAAAAATGAAATTTTTATATGAAAAACTTGTTTTGCTCATATCTCCTAAACTATGCGTCCTACAGCGAAAAGGAGCTTAATTCATGACCACCACAAAAAAATAGAAAATTCCATCCAAATCCTGATGAATTTAAAATTTTTTATAAAAAACTTGTTTTGCTCATATCTCCTAAACTATGCGTCCTAGAGCGAAAACGAGCTTAATTCATGACCACCCCCAAAAAACGAAAATTCCATCCAAATCCTGAAAAAATTGAAATTTTTATATGAAAAACTTGTTTTGCTCATATCTCCTAAACTATGCGTCCTAGAGCGAAAAGGAGCTTAATTCATGACCACCCCCAAAAAATCGAAAATTCCAACCAAATCCTGAAAAAATTGAAATTTTTATATGAAAAACTTGTTTTGCTCATATCTCCTAAACTATGCGTCCTAGAGCGAAAAGGAGCTTAATTCATGACCACCACCAAAAAATCGAAAATTCCATCCAAATCCTGAAAAAATTGAAATTTTTATATGAAAAACTTGTTTTGCTCATATCTCCTAAACTATGCGTCCTAGAGCGAAAAGGAGCTTAATTCATGACCACCCCCAAAAAATCGAAAATTCCAACCAAATCCTGAAAAAATTGTAATTTTTATATGAAAAACTTGTTTTGCTCATATCTCCTAAACTATGCGTCCTAGAGCGAAAAGGAGCTTAATTCATGACCACCCCCAAAAAATCGAAAATTCCAACCAAATCCTGAAAAAATTGAAATTTTTATATGAAAAACTTGTTTTGCTCATATCTCCTAAACTATGCGTCCTACAGCGAAAAGGAGCTTAATTCATGACCACCCCCAAAAACTCGAAAATTCCATCCAAATCCTGAAAAAATTGAAATTTTTATATGAAAAACTTGTTTTGCTCATATCTCCTAAACTAGGGGCCTACAGCGAAAAGGAGCTTAATTCATAGCCACCCCCAAAAAATCGAAAATTCCATCCAAATCCTGAAAAAATTGAAATTTTTATATGAAAAACTTGTTTTGCTCATATCTCCTAAACTATGCGTCCTAGAGCGAAAAGGAGCTTAATTCATGACCACCACCAAAAATTCGAAAATTCCAACCAAATCCTGAAAAAATTGAAATTTTTATATGAAAAACTTGTTTTGCTCATATCTCCTAAACTATGCGTCCTAGAGCGAAAAGGAGCTTAATTCATGACCACCCCCAAAAAATCGAAAATTCCATCCAAATCCTGAAAAAATTGAAATTTTTATATGAAAAACTTGTTTTGCTCATATCTCCTAAACTATGCGTCCTAGAGCGAAAAGGAGCTTAATTCATGACCACCCCCAAAAAATCGAAAATTCCAACCAAATCCTGAAAAAATTGAAATTTTTATATGAAAAACTTGTTTTGCTCATATCTCCTAAACTATGCGTCCTACAGCGAAAAGGAGCTTAATTCATGACCACCCCCAAAAAATCGAAAATTCCATCCAAATCCTGAAAAAATTGAAATTTTTATATGAAAAACTTGTTTTGCTCATATCTCCTAAACTATGCGTCCTAGAGCGATAAGGAGCTTAATTCATGACCACCACCAAAAAAGCGAAAATTCCATCCAAATCCTGGAAAAAATTGAAATTTTTATATGAAAAACTTGTTTTGCTCATGTCTCCTAAACTATGCGTCCTAAAGCGAAAAGGAGCTTAATTCATGACCACCACAAAAAAATAGAAAATTCCATCCAAATCCTGAAAAAATTTAAAATTTTTATATGAAAAACTTGTTTTGCTCATATCTCCTAAACTATGCGTCCTAGAGCGAAAAGGAGCTTAATTCATGACCACCCCCAAAAAATCGAAAATTCCAACCAAATCCTGAAAAAATTGAAATTTTTATATGAAAAACTTGTTTTGCTCATATCTCCTAAACTATGCGTCCTACAGCGAAAAGGAGCTTAATTCATGACCACCCCCAAAAAATCGAAAATTCCAACCAAATCCTGAAAAAATTGAAATTTTTATATGAAAAACTTGTTTTGCTCATATCTCCTAAACTATGCGTCCTACAGCGAAAAGGAGCTTAATTCATGACCACCCCCAAAAAATCGAAAATTCCATCCAAATCCTGAAAAAATTGAAATTTTTATATGAAAAACTTGTTTTGCTCATATCTCCTAAACTATGGGTCCTACAGCGAAAAGGAGCTTAATTCATGGCCACCCCCAAAAAATCGAAAATTCCATCCAAATCCTGAAAAAATTGAAATTTTTATATGAAAAACTTGTTTTGCTCATATCTCCTAAACTATGCGTCCTACAGCGAAAAGGAGCTTAATTCATGACCACCCCCAAAAAATCGAAAATTCCATCCAAATCCTGAAAAAATTGAAATTTTTATATGAAAAACTTGTTTTGCTCATATCTCCTAAACTATGCGTCCTAAAGCGAAAAGGAGCTTAATTCATGACCACTCCCTAAAAATCGAAAATTCCATCCAAATCCTGGAAAAAATAAAATTTTTATATGAAAAACTTGTTTTGCTCATATCTCCTAAACTATGCGTCCTACAGCGAAAAGGAGCTTAATTCATGACCACCACAAAAAAATAGAAAATTCCATCCAAATCCTGAAAAAATTTAAAATTTTTTATAAAAAACTTGTTTTGCTCATATCTCCTAAACTATGCGTCCTAGAGCGAAAAGGAGCTTAATTCATGACCACCCCCAAAAAATCGAAAATTCCATCCAAATCCTGAAAAAATTGAAATTTTTATATGAAAAACTTGTTTTGCTCATATCTCCTAAACTATGCGTCCTAGAGCGAAAAGGAGCTTAATTCATGACCACCACCAAAAAAGCGAAAATTCCATCCAAATCCTGGAAAAAATTGAAATTTTTATATGAAAAACTTGTTTTGCTCATATCTCCTAAACTTTGCTCATATCTCCTAAACTATGCGTCCTACAGCGAAAAGGAGCTTAATTCATGACCACCCCCAAAAAATCGAAAATTCCATCCAAATCCTGAAAAAATTGAAATTTTTATATGAAAAACTTGTTTTGCTCATATCTCCTAAACTATGCGTCCTAAAGCGAAAAGGAGCTTAATTCATGACCACTCCCAAAAAATCGAAAATTCCATCCAAATCCTGGAAAAAATAAAATTTTTATATGAAAAACTTGTTTTGCTCATATCTCCTAAACTATGCGTCCTACGGCGAAAAGGAGCTTAATTCATGACCACCACAAAAAAATAGAAAATTCCATCCAAATCCTGAAAAAATTTAAAATTTTTTATAAAAAACTTGTTTTGCTCATATCTCCTAAACTATGCGTCCTAGAGCGAAAAGGAGCTTAATTCATGACCACCCCCAAAAAATCGAAAATTCCAACCAAATCCTGAAAAAATTGAAATTTTTATATGAAAAACTTGTTTTGCTCATATCTCCTAAACTATGCGTCCTAGAGCGAAAAGGAGCTTAATTCATGACCACCACCAAAAAAGCGAAAATTCCATCCAAATCCTGGAAAAAATTGAAATTTTTATATGAAAAACTTGTTTTGCTCATATCTCCTAAACTATGCGTCCTAAAGCGAAAAGGAGCTTAATTCATGACCACCACAAAAAAATAGAAAATTCCATCCAAATCCTGAAAAAATTTAAAATTTTTTATAAAAAACTTGTTTTGCTCATATCTCCTAAACTATGCGTCCTAGAGCGAAAAGGAGCTTAATTCATGACCACCCACAAAAAATCGAAAATTCCATCCAAATCCTGAAAAAATTGAAATTTTTATATGAAAAACTTGTTTTGCTCATATCTCCTAAACTTTGCGTCCTAGAGCGAAATGGAGCTTAATTCATGACCACCCCCAAAAAATCGAAAATTCCAACCAAATCCTGAAAAAATTGAAATTTTTATATGAAAAACTTGTTTTGCTCATATCTCCTAAACTATGCGTCCTAGAGCGAAAGGGAGCTTAATTCATGACCACCACCAAAAAATCGAAAATTCCATCCAAATCCTGAAAAAATTGAAATTTTTATATGAAAAACTTGTTATGCTCATATCTCCTAAACTATGCGTCCTAGAGCGAAAAGGAGCTTAATTCATGACCACCCCCAAAAAATCGAAAATTCCAACCAAATCCTGAAAAAAATGAAATTTTTATATGAAAAACTTGTTTTGCTCATATCTCCTAAACTATGCGTCCTAGAGCGAAAAGGAGCTTAATTCATGACCAACCCCAAAAAATCGAGAATTCCAACCAAATCCTGAAAAAATTGAAATTTTTATATGAAAAACTTGTTTTGCTCATATCTCCTAAACTATGCGTCCTACAGCGAAAAGGAGCTTCATTCATGACCACCCCCAAAAAATCGAAAATTCCATCCAAATCCTGAAAAAATTGAAATTTTTATATGAAAAACTTGTTTTGCTCATATCTCCTAAACTATGGGTCCTACAGCGAAAAGGAGCTTAATTCATGGCCACCCCCAAAAAATCGAAAATTCCATCCAAATCCTGGAAAAAATGAAATTTTTATATGAAAAACTTGTTTTGCTCATATCTCCTAAACTATGCGTCCTAGAGCGAAAAGGAGCTTAATTCATGACCACCACCAAAAAATCGAAAATTCCATCCAAATCCTGAAAAAATTGAAATTTTTATATGAAAAACTTGTTTTGCTCATATCTCCTAAACTATGCGTCCTAGAGCGAAAAGGAGCTTAATTCATGACCACCCCCAAAAAATCGAAAATTCCATCCAAATCCTGGAAAAAATGAAATTTTTATATGAAAAACTTGTTTTGCTCATATCTCCTAAACTATGCGTCCTACAGCGAAAAGGAGCTTAATTCATGACCACCACAAAAAAAATAGAAAATTCCATCCAAATCCTGAAAAAATTTAAAATTTTTTATAAAAAACTTGTTTTGCTCATATCTCCTAAACTATGCGTCCTAGAGCGAAAAGGAGCTTAATTCATGACCACCCCCAAAAAATCGAAAATTCCATCCAAATCCTGAAAAAATTGAAATTTTTATATGAAAAACTTGTTTTGCTCATATCTCCTAAACTATGCGTCCTAGAGCGAAAAGGAGCTTAATTCATGACCACCCCCAAAAAATCGAAAATTCCATCCAAATCCTGGAAAAAATGAAATTTTTATATGAAAAACTTGTTTTGCTCATATCTCCTAAACTATGCGTCCTAGAGCGAAAAGGAGCTTAATTCATGACCACCACAAAAAAATAGAAAATTCCATCCAAATCCTGAAAAAATTTAAAATTTTTTATAAAAAACTTGTTTTGCTCATATCTCCTAAACTATGCGTCCTAGAGCGAAAAGGAGCTTAATTCATGACCACCCCCAAAAAATCGAAAATTCCATCCAAATCCTGAAAAAATTGAAATTTTTATATAAAAAACTTGTTTTGCTCATATCTCCTAAACTATGCGTCCTAGAGCGAAAAGGAGCTTAATTCATGACCACCCCCAAAAAATCGAAAATTCCATCCAAATCCTGAAAAAATTGAAATTTTTATATGAAAAACTTGTTTTGCTCATATCTCCTAAACTATGCGTCCTAGAGCGAAAAGGAGCTTAATTCATGACCACCCGAAAAAAATCGAAAATTCCATCCAAATCCTGAAAAAATTGAAATTTTTATATGAAAAACTTGTTTTGCTCATATCTCCTAAACAATGCGTCCTAGAGCGAAAAGGAGCTTAATTCATGACCACCCCCAAAAAATCGAAAATTCCAACCAAATCCTGAAAAAATTGAAATTTTTATATGAAAAACTTGTTTTGCTCATATCTCCTAAACTATGCGTCCTAGAGCGAAAAGGAGCTTAATTCATGACCACCCCCAAAAAATCGAAAATTCCAACCAAATCCTGAAAAAATTGAAATTTTTATATGAAAAACTTGTTTTGCTCATATCTCCTAAACTATGCGTCCTACAGCGAAAAGGAGCTTAATTCATGACCACCCCCAAAAAATCGAAAATTCCATCCAAATCCTGAAAAAATTGAAATTTTTATATGAAAAACTTGTTTTGCTCATATCTCCTAAACTATGCGTCCTAGAGCGAAAAGGAGCTTAATTCATGACCACCCCCAAAAAATCGAAAATTCCATCCAAATCCTGAAAAAATTGAAATTTTTATATGAAAAACTTGTTTTGCTCATATCTCCTAAACTATGCGTCCTAGAGCGAAAAGGAGCTTAATTCATGACCACCACAAAAAAATAGAAAATTCCATCCAAATCCTGAAAAAATTTAAAATTTTTTATAAAAAACTTGTTTTGCTCATATCTCCTAAACTATGCGTCCTAGAGCGAAAAGGAGCTTAATTCATGACCACCCCCAAAAAATCGAAAATTCCACCCAAATCCTGAAAAAATTGAAATTTTTATATGAAAAACTTGTTTTGCTCATATCTCCTAAACTATGCGTCCTAGAGCGAAAAGGAGCTTAATTCATGACCACCACCAAAAAAGCGAAAATTCCATCCAAATCCTGGAAAAAATTGAAATTTTTATATGAAAAACTTGTTTTGCTCATTTTTCCTAAACTATGCGTCCTAAAGCGAAAAGGAGCTTAATTCATGACCACCACAAAAAAATAGAAAATTCCATCCAAATCCTGAAAAAATTTAAAATTTTTTTATAAAAAACTTGTTTTGCTCATATCTCCTAAACTATGCGTCCTAGAGCGAAAAGGAGCTTAATTCATGACCACCCCCAAAAAATCGAAAATTCCATCCAAATCCTGGAAAAAATGAAATTTTTATATGAAAAACTTGTTTTGCTCATATCTCCTAAACTATGCGTCCTACAGCGAAAAGGAGCTTAATTCATGACCACCACAAAAAAATAGAAAATTCCATCCAAATCCTGAAAAAATTTAAAATTTTTTATAAAAAACTTGTTTTGCTCATATCTCCTAAACTATGCGTCCTAGAGCGAAAAGGAGCTTAATTCATGACCACCCCCAAAAAATCGAAAATTCCACCCAAATCCTGAAAAAATTGAAATTTTTATATGAAAAACTTGTTTTGCTCATATCTCCTAAACTATGCGTCCTAGAGCGAAAAGGAGCTTAATTCATGACCACCACCAAAAAAGCGAAAATTCCATCCAAATCCTGGAAAAAATTGAAATTTTTATATGAAAAACTTGTTTTGCTCATATCTCCTAAACTATGCGTCCTAAAGCGAAAAGAAGCTTAATTCATGACCACCACAAAAAAATAGAAAATTCCATCCAAATCCTGAAAAAATTTAAAATTTTTTATAAAAAACTTGTTTTGCTCATATCTCCTAAACTATGCGTCCTACAGCGAAAAGGAGCTTAATTCATGACCACCCCCAAAAAATCGAAAATTCCATCCAAATCCTGAAAAAATTTAAAATTTTTTATAAAAAACTTGTTTTGCTCATATCTCCTAAACTATGCGTCCTAGAGCGAAAAGGAGCTTAATTCATGACCACCCCCAAAAAATCGAAAATTCCATCCAAATCCTGAAAAAATTGAAATTTTTATATGAAAAACTTGTTTTGCTCATATCTCCTAAACTATGCGTCCACAGCGAAAAGGAGCTTAATTCATGACCACCACCAAAAAATCGAAAATTCCAACCAAATCCTGAAAAAATTGAAATTTTTATATGAAAAACTTGTTTTGCTCATATCTCCTAAACTATGCGTCCTAGAGCGAAAAGGAGCTTAATTCATGACCACCCCCAAAAAATCGAAAATTCCATCCAAATCCTGAAAAAATTGAAATTTTTATATGAAAAACTTGTTTTGCTCATATCTCCTAAACTATGCGTCCTAGAGCGAAAAGGAGCTTAATTCATGACCACCCCCAAAAAATCGAAAATTCCAACCAAATCCTGAAAAAATTGAAATTTTTATATGAAAAACTTGTTTTGCTCATATCTCCTAAACTATGCGTCCTAGAGCGAAAAGGAGCTTCATGACCACCCCCAAAAAATCGAAAATTCCAACCAAATCCTGAAAAAATTGAAATTTTTATATGAAAAACTTGTTTTGCTCATATCTCCTAAACTATGCGTCCTACAGCGAAAAAGAGCTTAATTCATGACCACCCCCAAAAAATCGAAAATTCCATCCAAATCCTGAAAAAATTGAAATTTTTATATGAAAAACTTGTTTTGCTCATATCTCCTAAACTATGGGTCCTACAGCGAAAAGGAGCTTAATTCATGGCCACCCCCAAAAAATCGAAAATTCCAACCAAATCCTGAAAAAATTGAAATTTTTATATGAAAAACTTGTTTTGCTCATATCTCCTAAACTATGCGTCCTAGAGCGAAAAGGAGCTTAATTCATGACCACCCCCAAAAAATCGAAAATTCCAACCAAATCCTGAAAAAATTGAAATTTTTATATGAAAAACTTGTTTTGCTCATATCTCCTAAACTATGCGTCCTACAGCGAAAAGGAGCTTAATTCATGACCACCCCCAAAAAATCGAAAATTCCATCCAAATCCTGAAAAAATTGAAATTTTTATATGAAAAACTTGTTTTGCTCATATCTCCTAAACTATGCGTCCTAGAGCGAAAAGGAGCTTAATTCATGACCGCCCCCAAAAAATCGAAAATTCCAACCAAATCCTGAAAAAATTGAAATTTTTATATGAAAAACTTGTTTTGCTCATATCTCCTAAACTATGCGTCCTAGAGCGAAAAGGAGCTTAATTCATGACCACCCCCAAAAAATCGAAAATTCCAACCAAATCCTGAAAAAATTGAAATTTTTATATGAAAAACTTGTTTTGCTCATATCTCCTAAACTATGCGCCCTAGAGCGAAAAGGAGCTTAATTCATGACCACCCCCAAGAAATCGAAAATTCCAACCAAATCCTGAAAAAATTGAAAAACTTGTTTTGCTCATATCTCCTAAGCTATGCGTCCTACAGCGAAAAGGAGCTTAATTCATGACCACCCCCAAAAAATCGAAAATTCCAT
The DNA here is from genome assembly GCF_050003625.1 of Haematobia irritans. NCBI lineage: Eukaryota > Metazoa > Arthropoda > Insecta > Diptera > Muscidae > Haematobia > Haematobia irritans. The sequence continues at coordinate 223,606,154 of NC_134397.1, read as the reverse complement.
CCAAATCCTGAAAAAATTGAAATTTTTATATGAAAAACTTGTTTTGCTCATATCTCCTAAACTATGCGTCCTACAGCGAAAAGGAGCTTAATTCATGACCACCACCAAAAAAGCGAAAATTCCATCCAAATCCTGGAAAAAATTGAAATTTTTATATGAAAAACTTGTTTTGCTCATATCTCCTAAACTATGCGTCCTACAGCGAAAAGGAGCTTAATTCATGACCACCCCCAAAAAATCGAAAATTCCAACCAAATCCTGAAAAAATTGAAATTTTTATATGAAAAACTTGTTTCGCTCATATCTCCTAAGCTATGCGTCCTACAGCGAAAAGGAGCTTAATTCATGACCACCCCCAAAAAATCGAAAATTCCAACCAAATCCTGAAAAAATTGAAATTTTTATATGAAAAACTTGTTTTGCTCATATCTCCTAAACTATGGGTCCTACAGCGAAAAGGAGCTTAATTCATGGCCATCCCCAAAAAATCGAAAATTCCATCCAAATCCTGAAAAAATTTAAATTTTTATATGAAAAACTTGTTTTGCTCATATCTCCTATACTATGCGTCCTAGAGCGAAAAGGAGCTTAATTCATGACCACCACCAAAAAATCGAAAATTCCAACCAAGTCCTGAAAAAATTGAAATTTTTATATGAAAAACTTGTTTTGCTCATATCTCCTAAACTATGCGTCCTAGAGCGAAAAGGAGCTTAATCCATGACCACCCCCAAAAAATCGAAAAATCCATCCAAATCCTGAAAAAATTGAAATTTTTATATGAAAAACTTGTTTTGCTCATATCTCCTAAACTATGCGTCCTAGAGCGAAAAGGAGCTTAATTCATGACCACCCCCAAAAAATCGAAAATTCCAACCAAATCCTGAAAAAATTGAAATTTTTATATGAAAAACTTGTTTTGCTCATATCTCCTAAACTATGCGTCCTACAGCGAAAAGGAGCTTAATTCATGACCACCCCCAAAAAATCGAAAATTCCATCCAAATCCTGAAAAAATTGAAATTTTTATATGAAAAACTTGTTTTGCTCATATCTCCTAAACTATGCGTCCTAGAGCGAAAAGGAGCTTAATTCATGACCACCCCCAAAAAATCGAAAATTCCATCCAAATCCTGGAAAAAATGAAATTTTTATATGAAAAACTTGTTTTGCTCATATCTCCTAGACTATGCGTCCTACAGCGAAAAGGAGCTTAATTCATGACCACCACAAAAAATAGAAAATTCCATCCAAATCCTGAAAAAATTTAAAATTTTTTATAAAAAACTTGTTTTGCTCATATCTCCTAAACTATGCGTCCTAGAGCGAAAAGGAGCTTAATTCATGACCACCCCCAAAAAATCGAAAATTCCATCCAAATCCTGAAAAAATTGAAATTTTTATATGAAAAACTTGTTTTGCTCATATCTCCTAAACTATGCGTCCTAGAGCGAAAAGGAGCTTAATTCATGACCACCACCAAAAAAGCGAAAATTCCATCCAAATCCTGGAAAAAATTGAAATTTTTATATGAAAAACTTGTTTTGCTCATATCTCCTAAACTATGCGTCCTAGAGCGAAAAGGAGCTTAATTCATGACCACCCCCAAAAAATCGAAAATTCCAACCAAATCCTTAAAAAATTGAAATTTTTATATGAAAAACTTGTTTTGCTCATATCTCCTAAACTATGCGTCCTACAGCGAAAAGGAGCTTAATTCATGACCACCACCAAAAAATCGAAAATTCCAACCAAATCCTGAAAAAATTGAAATTTTTATATGAAAAACTTGTTTTGCTCATATCTCCTAAACTATGCGTCCTACAGCGAAAAGGAGCTTAATTCATGACCACCCCCAAAAAATCGAAAATTCCATCCAAATCCTGAAAAAATTGAAATTTTTATATGAAAAACTTGTTTTGCTCATATCTCCTAAACTATGCGTCCTAGAGCGAAAAGGAGCTTAATTCATGACCACCCCCAAAAAATCGAAAATTCCAACCAAATCCTGAAAAAATTGAAACTTTTATATGAAAAACTTGTTTTGCTCATATCTCCTAAACTATGCGTCCTACAGCGAAAAGGAGCTTAATTCATGACCACCCCCAAAAAATCGAAGATTCCATCCAAATCCTGAAAAAATTTAAATTTTTATATGAAAAACTTGTTTTGCTCATATCTCCTAAACTATGCGTCCTAGAGCGAAAAGGAGCTTAATTCATGACCACCCCCAAACAATCGAAAATTCCATCCAAATCCTGGAAAAAATGAAATTTTTATATGAAAAACTTGTTTTGCTCATATCTCCTAAACTATGCGTCCTACAGCGAAAAGGAGCTTAATTCATGACCACCCCCAAAAAATCGAAAATTCCAACCAAATCCTGAAAAAATTGAAAATTTTATATGAAAAACTTGTTTTGCTCATATCTCCTAAACTATGCGTCCTACAGCGAAAAGGAGCTTAATTCATGACCACCACCAAAAAATCGAAAATTCCAACTAAATCCTGAAAAAATTGAAATTTTTATATGAAAAACTTGTTTTGCTCATATCTCCTAAACTATGCGTCCTAGAGCGAAAAGGAGCTTAATTCATGACCACCCCCAAAAAATCTATGCGTCCTAGAGCGAAAAGGAGCTTAATTCATGACCACCCCCAAAAAATCGAAAATTCCATCCAAATCCTGGAAAAAATGAAATTTTTATATGAAAAACTTGTTTTGCTCATATCTCCTAAACTATGCGTCCTACAGCGAAAAGGAGCTTAATTCATGACCACCACAAAAAAATAGAAAATTCCATCCAAATCCTGAAAAAATTTAAAATTTTTTATAAAAAACTTGTTTTGCTCATATCTCCTAAACTATGCGTCCTAGAGCGAAAAGGAGCTTAATTCATGACCACCCCCAAAAAATCGAAAATTCCATCCAGATCCTAAAAAAATTGAAATTTTTATATGAAAAACTTGTTTTGCTCATATCTCCTAAACTATGCGTCCTAGAGCGAAAAGGAGCTTATTTCATGACCACCACCAAAAAAGCGAAAATTCCATCCAAATCCTGAAAAAATTTAAAATTTTTTATAAAAAACTTGTTTTGCTCATATATCCTAAACTATGCGTCTTAGAGCGAAAAGGAGCTTAATTCATGACCACCCCCAAAAAATCGAAAATTCCATCCAAATCCTGAAAAAATTGAAATTTTTATATGAAAAACTTGTTTTGCTCATATCTCCTAAACTATGCGTCCTAGAGCGAAAAGGAGCTTATTTCATGACCACCACCAAAAAAGCGAAAATTCCATCCAAATCCTGGAAAAAATTGAAATTTTTATATGAAAAACTTGTTTTGCTCATATCTCCTAAACTATGCGTCCTACAGCGAAAAGGAACTTAATTCATGACCACCCCCAAAAAATCGAAAATTCCATCCAAATCCTGAAAAAATTGAAATTTTTATATGAAAAACTTGTTTTGCTCATATCTCCTAAACTATGCGTCCTAGAGCGAAAAGGAGCTTAATTCATGACCACCCCCAAAAAATCGAAAATTCCATCCAAATCCTGGAAAAAATGAAATTTTTATATGAAAAACTTGTTTTGCTCATATCTCCTAAACTATGCGTCCTACAGCGAAAAGGAGCTTAATTCATGACCACCACAAAAAAATAGAAAAGTCCATCCAAATCCTGAAAAAATTTAAAATTTTTTATAAAAAACTTGTTTTGCTCAAATCTCCTAAACTATGCGTCCTAGAGCGAAAAGGAGCTTAATTCATGACCACCCCCAAAAAATCGAAAATTCCATCCAAATCCTGAAAAAATTGAAATTTTTATATGAAAAACTTGTTTTGCTCATATCTCCTAAACTATGCGTCCTAGAGCGAAAAGGAGCTTAATTCATGACCACCCCCAAAAAATCGAAAATTCCAACCAAATCCTGAAAAAATTGAAATTTTTATATGAAAAACTTGTTTTGCTCATATCTCCTAAACTATGCGTCCTATAGCGAAAAGGAGCTTAATTCATGACCACCACAAAAAAATAGAAAAGTCCATCCAAATCCTGAAAAAATTTAAAATTTTTTATAAAAAACTTGTTTTGCTCAAATCTCCTAAACTATGCGTCCTAGAGCGAAAAGGAGCTTAATTCATGACCACCCCCAAAAAATCGAAAATTCCATCCAAATCCTGAAAAAATTGAAATTTTTATATGAAAAACTTGTTTTACTCATATCTCCTAAACTATGCGTCCTAGAGCGAAAAGGAGCTTAATTCATGACCACCACCAAAAAAGCGAAAATTCCATCCAAATCCTGGAAAAAATTGAAATTTTTATATGAAAAACTTGTTTTGCTCATATCTCCTAAACTATGCGTCCTAAAGCGAAAAGGAGCTTAATTCATGACCACCACAAAAAAATAGAAAAGTCCATCCAAATCCTGAAAAAATTTAAAATTTTTTATAAAAAACTTGTTTTGCTCAAATCTCCTAAACTATGCGTCCTAGAGCGAAAAGGAGCTTAATTCATGACCACCCCCAAAAAATCGAAAATTCCATCCAAATCCTGAAAAAATTGAAATTTTTATATGAAAAACTTGTTTTGCTCATATCTCCTAAACTATGCGTCCTAGAGCGAAAAGGAGCTTAATTCATGACCACCCCCAAAAAATCGAAAATTCCAACCAAATCCTGAAAAAATTGAAATTTTTATATGAAAAACTTGTTTTGCTCATATCTCCTAAACTATGCGTCCTACAGCGAAAAGGAGCTTAATTTATGACCACCCGCAAAAAATCGAAAATTCCATCCAAATCCTGAAAAATTTGAAATTTTTATATGAAAAACTTGTTTTGCTCATATCTCCTAAACTATGCGTCCTACAGCGAAAAGGAGCTTAATTCATGACCACCACAAAAAAATAGAAAATTCCATCCAAATCCTGAAAAAATTTAAAATTTTTTATAAAAAACTTGTTTTGCTCATATCTCCTAAACTATGGGTCCTACAGCGAAAAGGAGCTTAATTCATGGCCACCCCCAAAAAATCGAAAATTCCATCCAAATCCTGAAAAAATTGAAATTTTTATATGAAAAACTGTTTTGCCCATATCTCCTAAACTATGCGTCCTAGAGCGAAAAGGAGCTTAATTCATGACCACCACCAAAAAATCGAAAATTCCAACCAAATCCTGAAAAAATTGAAATTTTTATATGAAAAACTTGTTTTGCTCATATCTCCTAAACTATGCGTCCTAAAGCGAAAAGGAGCTTAATTCATGACCACCACAAAAAAATAGAAAATTCCATCCAAATCCTGAAAAAATTTAAAATTTTTTATAAAAAACTTGTTTTGCTCATATCTCCTAAACTATGCGTCCTAGAGCGAAAAGGAGCTTAATTCATGACCACCCCCAAAAAATCGAAAATTCCATCCAAATCCTGAAAAAATTGAAATTTTTATATGAAAAACTTGTTTTGCTCATATCTCCTAAACTATGCGTCCTACAGCGAAAAGAAGCTTAATTCATGACCACCCCCAAAAAATCGAAAATTCCATCCAAATCCTGAAAAAATTGAAATTTTTATATGAAAAACTTGTTTTGCTCATATCTCCTAAACTATGCGTCCTAGAGCGAAAAGGAGCTTAATTCATGACCACCCCCAAAAAATCGAAAATTCCATCCAAATCCTGAAAAAATTGAAATTTTTATATGAAAAACTTGTTTTGCTCATATCTCCTAAACTATGCGTCCTAGAGCGAAAAGGAGCTTAATTCATGACCACCCCCAAAAAATCGAAAATTCCAACCAAATCCTGAAAAACTAAACTATGCGTCCTAGAGCGAAAAGGTGCTTAATTCATGACCACCCCCAAAAAATCGAAAATTCCAACCAAATCCTGAAAAAATTGAAATTTTTATATGAAAAACTTGTTTTGCTCATATCTCCTAAACTATGCGTCCTAGAGCGAAAAGGAGCTTAATTCATGACCACCCCCAAAAAATCGAAAATTCCAACCAAATCCTGAAAAAATTGAAATTTTTATATGAAAAACTTGTTTTGCTCATATCTCCTAAACTATGCGTCCTAGAGCGAAAAGGAGCTTAATTCATGACCACCACAAAAAAATAGAAAATTCCATCCAAATCCTGAAAAAATTTAAAATTTTTTATAAAAAACTTGTTTTGCTCATATCTCCTAAACTATGCGTCCTACAGCGAAAAGGAGCTTAATTCATGGCCACCCCCAAAAAATCGAAAATTCCATCCAAATCCTGAAAAAATTGAAATTTTTATATGAAAAACTGTTTTGCTCATATCTCCTAAACTATGCGTCCTAGAGCGAAAAGGAGCTTAATTCATGACCACCACCAAAAAATCGAAAATTCCAACCAAATCCTGAAAAAATTGAAATTTTTATATGAAAAACTTGTTTTGCTCATATCTCCTAAACTATGCGTCCTAAAGCGAAAAGGAGCTTAATTCATGACCACCACAAAAAAATAGAAAATTCCATCCAAATCCTGAAAAAATTTAAAATTTTTTATAAAAAACTTGTTTTGCTCATATCTCCTAAACTATGCGTCCTAGAGCGAAAAGGAGCTTAATTCATGACCACCCCCAAAAAATCGAAAATTCCATCCAAATCCTGAAAAAATTGAAATTTTTATATGAAAGACTTGTTTTGCTCATATCTCCTAAACTATGCGTCCTACAGCGAAAAGAAGCTTAATTCATGACCACCCCCAAAAAATCGAAAATTCCATCCAAATCCTGAAAAAATTGAAATTTTTATATGAAAAACTTGTTTTGCTCATATCTCCTAAACTATGCGTCCTAGAGCGAAAAGGAGCTTAATTCATGACCACCCCCAAAAAATCGAAAATTCCATCCAAATCTTGAAAAAATTGAAATTTTTATATGAAAAACTTGTTTTGCTCATATCTCCTAAACTATGCGTCCTAGAGCGAAAAGGAGCTTAATTCATGACCACCCCCAAAAAATCGAAAATTCCAACCAAATCCTGAAAAACTAAACTATGCGTCCTAGAGCGAAAAGGAGCTTAATTCATGACCACCCCCAAAAAATCGAAAATTCCAACCAAATCCTGAAAAAAAATGAAATTTTTATATGAAAAACTTGTTTTGCTCATATCTCCTAAACTATGCGTCCTAGAGCGAAAAGGAGCTTAATTCATGACCACCCCCAAAAAATCGAAAATTCCAACCAAATCCTGAAAAAATTGAAATTTTTATATGAAAAACTTGTTTTGCTCATATCTCCTAAACTATGCGTCCTAGAGCGAAAAGGAGCTTAATTCATGACCACCACCAAAAAATCGAAAATTCCAACCAAATCCTGAAAAAATTGAAATTTTTATATGAAAAACTTGTTTTGCTCATATCTCCTAAACTATGCGTCCTAGAGCGAAAAGGAGCTTAATTCATGACCACCCCCAAAAAATCGAAAATTCCATCCAAATCCTGAAAAAAATGAAATTTTTATATGAAAAACTTGTTTTGCTCATATCTCCTAAACTATGCGTCCTAGAGCGAAAAGGAGCTTAATTCATGACCACCCCCAAAAAATCGAAAATTCCAACCAAATCCTGAAAAAATTGAAATTTTTATATGAAAAACTTGTTTTGCTCATATCTCCTAAACTATGCGTCCTACAGCGAAAAGGAGCTTAATTCATGACCACCCCCAAAAAATCGAAAATTCCATCCAAATCCTGAAAAAATTGAAATTTTTATATGAAAAACTTGTTTTGCTCATATCTCCTAAACTATGCGTCCTAGAGCGAAAAGGAGCTTAATTCATGACCACCCCCAAAAAATCGAAAATTCCATCCAAATCCTGAAAAAATTGAAATTTTTATATGAAAAACTTGTTTTGCTCATATCTTCTAAACTATGCGTCCTAGAGCGAAAAGGAGCTTAATTCATGACCACCCCCAAAAAATCGAAAATTCCATCCAAATCCTGAAAAAATGGAAATTTTTATATGAAAAACTTGTTTTGCTCATATCTCCTAAACTATGGGTCCTACAGCGAAAAGGAGCTTAATTCATGACCACCACAAAAAATCGAAAATTCCATCCAAATCCTGAAAAAATTGAAATTTTTATATGAAAAACTTGTTTTGCTCATATCTCCTAAACTATGGGTCCTACAGCGAAAAGGAGCTTAATTCATGGCCACCCCCAAAAAATCGAAAATTCCATCCAAATCCTGAAAAAATTGAAATTTTTATATGAAAAACTTGTTTTGTTCATATCTCCTAAACTATGCGTCCTAGAGCGAAAAGGAGCTTAATTCATGACCACCACCAAAAAATCGAAAATTCCAACCAAATCCTGAAAAAATTGAAATTTTTATATGAAAAACTTGTTTTGCTCATATCTCCTAAGCTATGCGTCCTACAGCGAAAAGGAGCTTAATTCATGACCACCACCAAAAAATCGAAAATTCCATCCAAATCCTGAAAAAATTGAAATTTTTATATGAAAAACTTGTTTTGCTCATATCTCCTAAACTATGCGTCCTAGAGCGAAAAGGAGCTTAATTCATGACCACCCCCAAAAAATCGAAAATTCCATCCAAATCCTGAAAAAATTAAATTTTTATATGAAAAACTTGTTTTGCTCATATCTCCTAAACTATGCGTCCTAGAGCGAAAAGGAGCTTAATTCATGACCACCCCCAAAAAATCGAAAATTCCATCCAAATCCTGAAAAAATGGAAATTTTTATATGAAAAACTTGTTTTGCTCATATCTCCTAAACTATGCGTCCTAGAGCGAAAAGGAGCTTAATTCATGACCACCACAAAAAAATCGAAAATTCCATCCAAATCCTGAAAAAATGGAAATTTTTATATGAAAAACTTGTTTTGCTCATATCTCCTAAGCTATGCGTCCTACAGCGAAAAGGAGCTTAATTCATGACCACCACCAAAAAATCGAAAATTCCATCCAAATCCTGAAAAAATTGAAATTTTTATATGAAAAACTTGTTTTGCTCATATCTCCTAAACTATGCGTCCTAGAGCGAAAAGGAGATTAATTCATGACCACCCCCAAAAAATCGAAAATTCCATCCAAATCCTGAAAAAATGGAAATTTTTATATGAAAAACTTGTTTTGCTCATATCTCCTAAACTATGCGTCCTAGAGCGAAAAGGAGCTTAATTCATGACCACCACAAAAAAATCGAAAATTCCATCCAAATCCTGAAAAAATTTAAAATTTTTTATAAAACACTTGTTTTGCTCATATCTCCTAAACTATGCGTCCTAGAGCGAAAAGGAGCTTAATTCATGACCACCCCCAAAAAATCGAAAATTCCATCCAAATCCTGAAAAAATTGAAATTTTTATATGAAAAACTTGTTTTGCTCATATCTTCTAAACTATGCGTCCTAGAGCGAAAAGGAGCTTAATTCATGACCCCCCCCAAAAAATCGAAAATTCCAACCAAATCCTGAAAAAATTGAAATTTTAATATGAAAAACTTGTTTTGCTCATATCTCCTAAACTATGCGTCCTACAGCGAAAAGGAGCTTAATTCATGACCACCCCCAAAAAATCGAAAATTCCATCCAAATCCTGAAAAAATTGAAATTTTTATATGAAAAACTTGTTTTGCTCATATCTCCTAAACTATGGGTCCTACAGCGAAAAGGAGCTTAATTCATGGCCACCCCCAAAAAATCGAAAATTCCATCCAAATCCTGAAAAAATGGAAATTTTTATATGAAAAACTTGTTTTGCTCATATCTCCTAAACTATGCGTCCTAGAGCGAAAAGGAGCTTAATTCATGACCACCACCAAAAAATCGAAAATTCCAACCAAATCCTGAAAAAATTGAAATTTTTATATGAAAAACTTGTTTTGCTCATATCTCCTAAACTATGCGTCCTAGAGCGAAAAGGAGCTTCATGACCACCCCCAAAAAATCGAAAATTCCAACCAAATCCTGAAAAAATTGAAATTTTTATATGAAAAACTTGTTTTGCTCATATCTCCTAAACTATGCGTCCTACAGCGAAAAGGAGCTTAATTCATGACCACCCCCAAAAAATCGAAAATTCCATCCAAATCCTGAAAAAATTGAAATTTTTATATGAAAAACTTGTTTTGCTCATATCTCCTAAACTATGCGTCCTAGAGCGAAAAGGAGCTTAATTCATGACCACCACCAAAAAATCGAAAATTCCAACCAAATCCTGAAAAAATTGAAATTTTTATATGAAAAACTTGTTTTGCTCATATCTCCTAAACTATGCGTCCTAGAGCGAAAAGGAGCTTAATTCATGACCACCCCCAAAAAATCGAAAATTCCATCCAAATCCTGAAAAAATTGAAATTTTTATATGAAAAACTTGTTTTGCTCATATCTCCTAAACTATGCGTCCTACAGCGAAAAGGAGCTTAATTCATGACCACCCCCAAAAAATCTAAAATTCCAACCAAATCCTGAAAAAATTGAAATTTTTATATGAAAAACTTGTTTTGCTCATATCTCCTAAACTATGCGTCCTACAGCGAAAAGGAGCTTAATTCATGACCACCCCCAAAAAATCGAAAATTCCATCCAAATCCTGAAAAAATTGAAATTTTTATATGAAAAACTTGTTTTGCTCATATCTCGTAAACTATGGGTCCTACAGCGAAAAGGAGCTTAATTCATGGCCACCCCCAAAAAATCGAAAATTCCATCCAAATCCTGAAAAAATTTGGAAATTTTTATATGAAAAACTTGTTTTGCTCATATCTCCTAAACTATGCGTCCTAGAGCGAAAAGGAGCTTAATTCATGACCACCACCAAAAAATCGAAAATTCCAACCAAATCCTGAAAAAATTGAAATTTTTATATGAAAAACTTGTTTTGCTCATATCTCCTAAACTATGCGTCCTAGAGCGAAAAGGAGCTTCATGACCACCCCCAAAAAATCGAAAATTCCAACCAAATCCTGAAAAAATTGAAATTTTTATATGAAAAACTTGTTTTGCTCATATCTCCTAAACTATGCGTCCTACAGCGAAAAGGAGCTTAATTCATGACCACCCCCAAAAAATCGAAAATTCCATCCAAATCCTGAAAAAATTGAAATTTTTATATGAAAAACTTGTTTTGCTCATATCTCCTAAACTATGCGTCCTAGAGCGAAAAGGAGCTTAATTCCACCACCAAAAAATCGAAAATTCCAACCAAATCCTGAAAAAATTGAAATTTTTATATGAAAAACTTGTTTTGCTCATATCTCCTAAACTATGCGTCCTAGAGCGAAAAGGAGCTTAATTCATGACCACCCCCAAAAAATCGAAAATTCCATCCAAATCCTGAAAAAATTGAAATTTTTATATGAAAAACTTGTTTTGCTCATATCTCCTAAACTATGCGTCCTACAGCGAAAAGGAGCTTAATTCATGACCACCCCCAAAAAATCGAAAATTCCAACCAAATCCTGAAAAAATTGAAATTTTTATATGAAAAACTTGTTTTGCTCATATCTCCTAAACTATGCGTCCTAGAGCGAAAAGGAGCTTAATTCATGACCACCCCCAAAAAATCGAAAATTCCAACCAAATCCTGAAAAAATTGAAATTTTTATATGAAAAACTTGTTTTGCTCATATCTCCTAAACTATGCGTCCTAGAGCGAAAAGGAGCTTAATTCATGACCACCACCAAAAAAGCGAAAATTCCATCCAAATCCTGGAAAAAATTGAAATTTTTATATGAAAAACTTGTTTTGCTCATATCTCCTAAACTATGCGTCCTACAGCGAAAAGGAGCTTAATTCATGACCACCACCAAAAAATCGAAAATTCCATCCAAATCCAGAAAAAATTGAAATTTTTATATGAAAAACTTGTTTTGCTCATATCTCCTAAACTATGCGTCCTAGAGCGAAAAGGAGCTTAATTCATGACCACCCCAAAAAATCGAAAATTCCAACCAAATCCTGAAAAAATTGAAATTTTTATATGAAAAACTTGTTTTGCTCATATCTCCTAAACTATGCGTCCTACAGCGAAAAGGAGCTTAATTCATGACCACCCCCAAAAAATCGAAAATTCCATCCAAATCCTGAAAAAATTGAAATTTTTATATGAAAAACTTGTTTTGCTCATATCTCCTAAACTATGGGTCCTACAGCGAAAAGGAGCTTAATTCATGGCCACCCCCAAAAAATCGAAAATTCCATCCAAATCCTGAAAAAATTGAAATTTTTATATGAAAAACTTGTTTTGCTCATATCTCCTAAACTATGCGTCCTACAGCGAAAAGGAGCTTAATTCATGACCACCCCCAAAAAATCGAAAATTCCATCCAAATCCTGAAAAAATTGAAATTTTTATATGAAAAACTTGTTTTGCTCATATCTCCTAAACTATGCGTCCTAGAGCGAAAAGGAGCTTAATTCATGACCACCCCCAAAAAATCGAAAATTCCATCCAAATCCTGAAAATTTTTATATGAAAAACTTGTTTTGCTCATATCTCCTAAACTATGCGTCCTAGAGCGAAAAGGAGCTTCATGACCACCCCCAAAAAATCGAAAATTCCAACCAAATCCTGAAAAAATTGAAATTTTTATATGAAAAACTTGTTTTGCTCATATCTCCTAAACTATGCGTCCTAGAGCGAAAAGGAGATTAATTCATGACCACCCCCAAAAAATCGAAAATTCCAACCAAATCCTGAAAAAATTGAAATTTTTATATGAAAAACTTGTTTTGCTCATATCTCCTAAACTATGCGTCCTACAGCGAAAAGGAGCTTAATTCATGACCACCCCCAAAAAATCGAAAATTCCATCCAAATCCTGAAAAAATTGAAATTTTTATATGAAAAACTTGTTTTGCTCATATCTCCTAAACTATGGGTCCTACAGCGAAAAGCAGCTTAATTCATGGCCACCCCCAAAAAATCGAAAATTCCATCCAAATCCTGAAAAAATTGAAATTTTTATATGAAAAACTTGTTTTGCTCATATCTCCTAAACTATGCGTCCTAGAGCGAAAAGGAGCTTAATTCATGACCACCCCCAAAAAATCGAAAATTCCATCCAAATCCTGAAAATTTTTATATGAAAAACTTGTTTTGCTCATATCTCCTAAACTATGCGTCGTAGAGCGAAAAGGAGCTTAATTCATGACCACCCCCAAAAAATTGAAAATTCCAACCAAATCCTGAAAAAATTGAAATTTTTATATAAAAAACTTGTTTTGCTCATATCTCCTAAACTATGCGTCCTACAGCGAAAAGGAGCTTAATTCATGACCACCCCCAAAAAATCGAAAATTCCATCCAAATCCTGAAAAAATTGAAATTTTTATATGAAAAACTTGTTTTGCTCATATCTCCTAAACTATGCGTCCTAGAGCGAAAAGGAGCTTAATTCATGACCACCCCCAAAAAATCGAAAATTCCATCCAAATCCTGAAAAAATGAAATTTTTATATGAAAAACTTGTTTTCCTCATATCTCCTAAACTATGCGTCCTAGAGCGAAAAGGAGCTTAATTCATGACCACCCCCAAAAAATCGAAAATTCCATCCAAATCCTGAAAAAATTGAAATTTTTATATGAAAAACTTGTTTTGCTCATATCTCCTAAACTATGCGTCCTAGAGCGAAAAGGAGCTTAATTCATGACCACCACCAAAAAAGCGAAAATTCCATCCAAATTCTGAAAAAATTGAAATTTTTATATGAAAAACTTGTTTTGCTCATATCTCCTAAACTATGCGTCCTAGAGCGAAAAGGAGCTTAATTCATGACCACCCCCAAAAAATCGAAAATTCCATCCGTATCCTGAAAAAATTGAAATTTTTATATGAAAAACTTGTTTTGCTCATATCTCCTAAACTATGCGTCCTAGAGCGAAAAGGAGCTTAATTCATGACCACCCCCAAAAAATCGAAAATTCCATCCAAATCCTGAAAAAATTGAAATTTTTATATGAAAAACTTGTTTTGCTCATATCTCCTAAACTATGCGTCCTAGAGCGAAAAGGAGCTTAATTCATGACCACCACCAAAAAAGCGAAAATTCCATCCAAATCCTGGAAAAAATTGAAATTTTTATATGAAAAACTTGTTTTGCTCATATCTCCTAAACTATGCGTCCTAGAGCGAAAAGGAGCTTAATTCATGACCACCCCCAAAAAATCGAAAATTCCATCCAAATCCTGAAAAAATTGAAATTTTTATATGAAAAACTTGTTTTGCTCATATCTCCTAAGCTATGCGACCTACAGCGAAAAGGAGCTTAATTCATGACCACCACCAAAAAATCGAAAATTCCATCCAAATCCTGAAAAAATTGAAATTTTTATATGAAAAACTTGTTTTGCTCATATCTCCTAAACTATGCGTCCTAGAGCGAAAAGGAGCTTAATTCATGACCACCCCCAAAAAATCGAAAATTCCATCCAAATCCTGAAAATTTTTATATGAAAAACTTGTTTTGCTCATATCTCCTAAACTATGCGTCGTAGAGCGAAAAGGAGCTTAATTCATGACCACCCCCAAAAAATTGAAAATTCCAACCAAATCCTGAAAAAATTGAAATTTTTATATAAAAAACTTGTTTTGCTCATATCTCCTAAACTATGCGTCCTACAGCGAAAAGGAGCTTAATTCATGACCACCCCCAAAAAATCGAAAATTCCATCCAAATCCTGAAAAAATTGAAATTTTTATATGAAAAACTTGTTTTGCTCATATCTCCTAAACTATGCGTCCTAGAGCGAAAAGGAGCTTAATTCATGACCACCCCCAAAAAATCGAAAATTCCATCCAAATCCTGAAAAAATGAAATTTTTATATGAAAAACTTGTTTTCCTCATATCTCCTAAACTATGCGTCCTAGAGCGAAAAGGAGCTTAATTCATGACCACCCCCAAAAAATCGAAAATTCCATCCAAATCCTGAAAAAATTGAAATTTTTATATGAAAAACTTGTTTTGCTCATATCTCCTAAACTATGCGTCCTAGAGCGAAAAGGAGCTTAATTCATGACCACCACCAAAAAAGCGAAAATTCCATCCAAATCCTGGAAAAAATTGAAATTTTTATATGAAAAACTTGTTTTGCTCATATCTCCTAAACTATGCGTCCTAGAGCGAAAAGGAGCTTAATTCATGACCACCCCCAAAAAATCGAAAATTCCATCCAAATCCTGAAAAAATTGAAATTTTTATATGAAAAACTTGTTTTGCTCATATCTCCTAAACTATGCGTCCTAGAGCGAAAAGGAGCTTAATTCATGACCACCCCCAAAAAATCGAAAATTCCATCCAAATCCTGAAAATTTTTATATGAAAAACTTGTTTTGCTCATATCTCCTAAACTATGCGTCCTAGAGCGAAAAGGAGCTTAATTCCACCACCAAAAAATCGAAAATTCCAACCAAATCCTGAAAAAATTGAAATTTTTATATGAAAAACTTGTTTTGCTCATATCTCCTAAACTATGCGTCCTAGAGCGAAAAGGAGCTTAATTCATGACCACCCCCAAAAAATCGAAAATTCCATCCAAATCCTGAAAAAATTGAAATTTTTATATGAAAAACTTGTTTTGCTCATATCTCCTAAACTATGCGTCCTACAGCGAAAAGGAGCTTAATTCATGACCACCCCCAAAAAATCGAAAATTCCATCCAAATCCTGAAAAAATTGAAATTTTTATATGAAAAACTTGTTTTGCTCATATCTCCTAAACTATGCGTCCTACAGCGAAAAGGAGCTTAATTCATGACCACCCCCAAAAAATCGAAAATTCCATCCAAATCCTGAAAAAATTGAAATTTTTATATGAAAAACTTGTTTTGCTCATATCTCCTAAACTATGCGTCCTAGAGCGAAAAGGAGCTTAATTCATGACCACCCCCAAAAAATCGAAAATTCCATCCAAATCCTGAAAATTTTTATATGAAAAACTTGTTTTGCTCATATCTCCTAAACTATGCGTCCTAGAGCGAAAAGGAGCTTCATGACCACCCCCAAAAAATCGAAAATTCCAACCAAATCCTGAAAAAATTGAAATTTTTATATGAAAAACTTGTTTTGCTCATATCTCCTAAACTATGCGTCCTAGAGCGAAAAGGAGATTAATTCATGACCACCCCCAAAAAATCGAAAATTCCAACCAAATCCTGAAAAAATTGAAATTTTTATATGAAAAACTTGTTTTGCTCATATCTCCTAAACTATGCGTCCTACAGCGAAAAGGAGCTTAATTCATGACCACCCCCATAAAATCGAAAATTCCATCCAAATCCTGAAAAAATTGAAATTTTTATATGAAAAACTTGTTTTGCTCATATCTCCTAAACTATGGGTCCTACAGCGAAAAGGAGCTTAATTCATGGCCACCCCCAAAAAATCGAAAATTCCATCCAAATCCTGAAAAAATTGAAATTTTTATATGAAAAACTTGTTTTGCTCATATCTCCTAAACTATGCGTCCTAGAGCGAAAAGGAGCTTAATTCATGACCACCCCCAAAAAATCGAAAATTCCATCCAAATCCTGAAAATTTTTATATGAAAAACTTGTTTTGCTCATATCTCCTAAACTATGCGTCGTAGAGCGAAAAGGAGCTTAATTCATGACCACCCCCAAAAAATTGAAAATTCCAACCAAATCCTGAAAAAATTGAAATTTTTATATAAAAAACTTGTTTTGCTCATATCTCCTAAACTATGCGTCCTACAGCGAAAAGGAGCTTAATTCATGACCACCCCCAAAAAATCGAAAATTCCATCCAAATCCTGAAAAAATTGAAATTTTTATATGAAAAACTTGTTTTGCTCATATCTCCTAAACTATGCGTCCTAGAGCGAAAAGGAGCTTAATTCATGACCACCCCCAAAAAATCGAAAATTCCATCCAAATCCTGAAAAAATGAAATTTTTATATGAAAAACTTGTTTTCCTCATATCTCCTAAACTATGCGTCCTAGAGCGAAAAGGAGCTTAATTCATGACCACCCCCAAAAAATCGAAAATTCCATCCAAATCCTGAAAAAATTGAAATTTTTATATGAAAAACTTGTTTTGCTCATATCTCCTAAACTATGCGTCCTAGAGCGAAAAGGAGCTTAATTCATGACCACCACCAAAAAAGCGAAAATTCCATCCAAATCCTGAAAAAATTGAAATTTTTAAATGAAAAACTTGTTTTGCTCATATCTCCTAAACTATGCGTCCTAGAGCGAAAAGGAGCTTAATTCATGACCACCCCCAAAAAATCGAAAATTCCATCCGTATCCTGAAAAAATTGAAATTTTTATATGAAAAACTTGTTTTGCTCATATCTCCTAAACTATGCGTCCTAGAGCGAAAAGGAGCTTAATTCATGACCACCCCCAAAAAATCGAAAATTCCATCCAAATCCTGAAAAAATTGAAATTTTTATATGAAAAACTTGTTTTGCTCATATCTCCTAAACTATGCGTCCTAGAGCGAAAAGGAGCTTAATTCATGACCACCACCAAAAAAGCGAAAATTCCATCCAAATCCTGGAAAAAATTGAAATTTTTATATGAAAAACTTGTTTTGCTCATATCTCCTAAACTATGCGTCCTAGAGCGAAAAGGAGCTTAATTCATGACCACCCCCAAAAAATCGAAAATTCCATCCAAATCCTGAAAAAATTGAAATTTTTATATGAAAAACTTGTTTTGCTCATATCTCCTAAGCTATGCGTCCTACAGCGAAAAGGAGCTTAATTCATGACCACCACCAAAAAATCGAAAATTCCATCCAAATCCTGAAAAAATTGAAATTTTTATATGAAAAACTTGTTTTGCTCATATCTCCTAAACTATGCGTCCTAGAGCGAAAAGGAGCTTAATTCATGACCACCCCCAAAAAATCGAAAATTCCATCCAAATCCTGAAAAAATGAAATTTTTATATGAAAAACTTGTTTTCCTCATATCTCCTAAACTATGCGTCCTAGAGCGAAAAGGAGCTTAATTCATGACCACCCCCAAAAAATCGAAAATTCCATCCAAATCCTGAAAAAATTGAAATTTTTATATGAAAAACTTGTTTTGCTCATATCTCCTAAACTATGCGTCCTAGAACGAAAAGGAGCTTAATTCATGACCACCACCAAAAAAGCGAAAATTCCATCCAAATCCTGGAAAAAATTGAAATTTTTATATGAAAAACTTGTTTTGCTCATATCTCCTAAACTATGCGTCCTAAAGCGAAAAGGAGCTTAATTCATGACAACCACAAAAAAATAGAAAATTCCATCCAAATCCTGAAAAAATTTAAAATTTTTTATAAAAAACTTGTTTTGCTCATATCTCCTAAACTATGCGTCCTAGAGCGAAAAGGAGCTTAATTCATGACCACCCCCAAAAAATCGAAAATTCCATCCAAATCCTGAAAAAATTGAAATTTTTATATGAAAAACTTGTTTTGCTCATATCTCCTAAACTATGCGTCCTAGAGCGAAAAGGAGCTTAATTCATGACCACCCCCAAAAAATCGAAAATTCCAACCAAATCCTGAAAAAATTGAAATTTTTATATGAAAAACTTGTTTTGCTCATATCTCCTAAACTATGCGTCCTAGAGCGAAAAGGAGCTTAATTCATGACCACCCCCAAAAAATCGAAAATTCCAACCAAATCCTGAAAAAATTGAAATTTTTATATGAAAAACTTGTTTTGCTCATATCTCCTAAACTATGCGTCCTACAGCGAAAAGGAGCTTAATTCATGGCCACCCCCAAAAAATCGAAAATTCCATCCAAATCCTGAAAAAATTGAAATTTTTATATGAAAAACTTGTTTTGCTCATATCTCCTAAACTATGCGTCCTAGAGCGAAAAGGAGCTTAATTCATGACCACCCCCAAAAAATCGAAAATTCCATCCAAATCCTGAAAAAATTTAAATTTTTATATGAAAAACTTGTTTTGCTCATATCTCATAAACTATGCGTCCTACAGCGAAAAGGAGCTTAATTCATGACCACCCCCAAAAAATCGAAAATTCCATCCAAATCCTGAAAAAATTGAAATTTTTATATGAAAAACTTGTTTTGCTCATATCTCTTAAACTATGCGTCCTAGAGCGAAAAGGAGCTTAATTCATGACCACACCCAAAAAATCGAAAATTCCATCCAAATCCTGAAAAAATTGAAATTTTTATATGAAAAACTTGTTTTGCTCATATCTCCTAAACTATGCGTCCTAGAGCGAAAAGGAGCTTAATTCATGACCACCCCCAAAAAATCGAAAATTCCAACCAAATCCTGAAAAAATTAAAATTTTTATATGAAAAACTTGTTTTGCTCATATCTCCTAAACTATGCGTCCTAGAGCGAAAAGGAGCTTAATTCATGACCACCCTCAAAAAATCGAAAATTCCAACCAAATCCTGAAAAAATTGAAATTTTTATATGAAAAACTTGTTTTGCCTAAACTATGCGTCCTAGAGCGAAAAGGAGCTTAATTCATGACCACCCCCAAAAAATCGAAAATTCCATCCAAATCCTGAAAAAATTGAAATTTTTATATGAAAAACTTGTTTTGCTCATATCTCCTAAACTATGCGTCCTAGAGCGAAAAGGAGCTTAATTCATGACCACCACCAAAAAAGCGAAAATTCCATCCAAATCCTGGAAAAAATTGAAATTTTTATATGAAAAACTTGTTTTGCTCATATCTCCTAAACTATGCGTCCTAAAGCGAAAAGGAGCTTAATTCATGACCACCACAAAAAAATAGAAAATTCCATCCAAATCCTGAAAAAATTTAAAATTTTTTATAAAAAACTTGTTTTGCTCATATCTCCTAAACTATGCGTCCTAGAGCGAAAAGGAGCTTAATTCATGACCACCCCCAAAAAATCGAAAATTCCAACCAAATCCTGAAAAAATTGAAATTTTTATATGAAAAACTTGTTTTGCTCATATCTCCTAAACTATGCGTCCTACAGCGAAAAGGAGCTTAATTAATGACCACCACCAAAAAATCGAAAATTCCATCCAAATCCTGAAAAAATTGAAATTTTTATATGAAAAACTTGTTTTGCTCATATCTCCTAAACTATGCGTCCTAGAGCGAAAAGGAGCTTAATTCATGACCACCCCCAAAAAATCGAAAATTCCAACCAAATCCTGAAAATATTGAAATTTTTATATGAAAAACTTGTTTTGCTCATATCTCCTAAACTATGCGTCCTAGAGCGAAAAGGAGCTTAATTCATGACCACCACCAAAAAAGCGAAAATTCCAACCAAATCCTGAAAAAATTGAAATTTTTATATGAAAAACTTGTTTTGCTCATATCTCCTAAACTATGCGTCCTAGAGCGAAAAGGAGCTTAATTCATGACCACCCCCAAAAAATCGAAAATTCCATCCAAATCCTGAAAAAATTGAAATTTTTATATGAAAAACTTGTTTTGCTCATATCTCCTAAACTATGCGTCCTAGAGCGAAAAGGAGCTTAATTCATGACCACCCCCAAAAAATCGAAAATTCCATCCAAATCCTGAAAAAATTGAAATTTTTATATGAAAAACTTGTTTTGCTCATATCTCCTAAACTATGCGTCCTACAGCGAAAAGGAGCTTAATTCATGACCACCCCCAAAAAATCGAAAATTCCATCCAAATCATGAAAAAATTGAAATTTTTATATGAAAAACTTGTTTTGCTCATATCTCCTAAACTATGCGTCCTAGAGCGAAAAGGAGCTTAATTCATGACCACCCCCAAAAAATCGAAAATTCCATCCAAATCCTGGAAAAAATGAAATTTTTATATGAAAAACTTGTTTTGCTCATATCTCCTAAACTATGCGTCCTACAGCGAAAAGGAGCTTAATTCATGACCACCACAAAAAAATAGAAAATTCCATCCAAATCCTGAAAAAATTTAAAATTTTTTATAAAAAACTTGTTTTGCTCATATCTCCTAAACTATGCGTCCTAGAGCGAAAAGGAGCTTAATTCATGACCACCCCCAAAAAATCGAAAATTCCATCCAAATCCTGAAAAAATTGAAATTTTTATATGAAAAACTTGTTTTGCTCATATCTCCTAAACTATGCGTCCTAGAGCGAAAAGGAAAAAATTTAAAATTTTTTATAAAAAACTTGTTTTGCTCATATCTCCTAAACTATGCGTCCTAGAGCGTAAAGGAGCTTAATTCATGACCACCCCCAAAAAATCGAAAATTCCATCCAAATCCTGAAAAAATTGAAATTTTTATATGAAAAACTTGTTTTGCTCATATCTCCTAAACTATGCGTCCTAGAGCGAAAAGGAGCTTAATTCATGACCACCCCCATAAAATCGAAAATTCCAACCAAATCCTGAAAAAATTGAAATTTTTATATGAAAAACTTGTTTTGCTCATATCTCCTAAACTATGCGTCCTACAGCGAAAAGGAGCTTAATTCATGACCACCACCAAAAAATCGAAAATTCCATCCAAATCCTGAAAAAATTGAAATTTTTATATGAAAAACTTGTTTTGCTCATATCTCCTAAACTATGCGTCCTAGAGCGAAAAGGAGCTTAATTCATGACCACCCCCAAAAAATCGAAAATTCCAACCAAATCCTGAAAAAATTGAAATTTTTATATGAAAAACTTGTTTTGCTCATATCTCCTAAACTATGCGTCCTAGAGCGAAAAGGAGCTTAATTCATGACCACCCCCAAAAAATCGAAAATTCCAACCAAATCCTGAAAAAATTGAAATTTGTATATGAAAAACTTGTTTTGCTCATATCTCCTAAACTATGCGTCCTACAGCGAAAAGGAGCTTAATTCATGACCACCACCAAAAAATCGAAAATTCCATCCAAATCCTGAAAAAATTGAAATTTTTATATGAAAAACTTGTTTTGCTCATATCTCCTAAACTATGCGTCCTAGAGCGAAAAGGAGCTTAATTCATGACCACCCCCAAAAAATCGAATATTCCAACCAAATCCTGAAAAAATTTAAATTTTTATATGAAAAACTTGTTTTGCTCATATCGCCTAAACTATGCGTCCTAGAGCGAAAAGGAGCTTAATTCATGACCACCCCCAAAAAATCGAAAATTCCAACCAAATCCTGAAAAAATTGAAATTTTTATATGAAAAACTTTTTTTGCTCATATCTCCTAAACTATGCGTCCTACAGCGAAAAGGAGCTTAATTCATGACCACCCCCAAAAAATCGAAAATTCCATCCAAATCCTGAAAAAATTGAAATTTTTATATGAAAAACTTGTTTTGCTCATATCTCCTAAACTATGCGTCCTAGAGCGAAAAGGAGCTTAATTCATGACCACCCCCAAAAAATCGAAAATTCCATCCAAATCCTGAAAAAATTGAAATTTTTATATGAAAAACTTGTTTTGCTCATATCTCCTAAACTATGCGTCCTAGAGCGAAAAGGAGCTTAATTCATGACCACCCCCAAAAAATCGAAAATTCCATCCAAATCCTGAAAAAATTGAAATTTTTATATGAAAAACTTGTTTTGCTCATATCTCCTAAACTATGCGTCCTACAGCGAAAAGGAGCTTAATTCATGACCACCCCCAAAAAATCGAAAATTCCATCCAAATCATGAAAAAATTGAAATTTTTATATGAAAAACTTGTTTTGCTCATATCTCCTAAACTATGCGTCCTAGAGCGAAAAGGAGCTTAATTCATGACCACCCCCAAAAAATCGAAAATTCCATCCAAATCCTGGAAAAAATGAAATTTTTATATGAAAAACTTGTTTTGCTCATATCTCCTAAACTATGCGTCCTACAGCGAAAAGGAGCTTAATTCATGACCACCACAAAAAAATAGAAAATTCCATCCAAATCCTGAAAAAATTTAAAATTTTTTATAAAAAACTTGTTTTGCTCATATCTCCTAAACTATGGGTCCTACAGCGAAAAGGAGCTTAATTCATGGCCACCCCCAAAAAATCGAAAATTCCATCCAAATCCTGAAAAAATTGAAATTTTTATATGAAAAACTTGTTTTGCTCATATCTCCTAAACTATGCGTCCTAGAGCGAAAAGGAAAAAATTTAAAATTTTTTATAAAAAACTTGTTTTGCTCATATCTCCTAAACTATGCGTCCTAGAGCGTAAAGGAGCTTAATTCATGACCACCCCCAAAAAATCGAAAATTCCATCCAAATCCTGAAAAAATTGAAATTTTTATATGAAAAACTTGTTTTGCTCATATCTCCTAAACTATGCGTCCTAGAGCGAAAAGGAGCTTAATTCATGACCACCCCCAAAAAATCGAAAATTCCAACCAAATCCTGAAAAAATTGAAATTTTTATATGAAAAACTTGTTTTGCTCATATCTCCTAAACTATGCGTCCTACAGCGAAAAGGAGCTTAATTCATGACCACCACCAAAAAATCGAAAATTCCATCCAAATCCTGAAAAAATTGAAATTTTTATATGAAAAACTTGTTTTGCTCATATCTCCTAAACTATGCGTCCTAGAGCGAAAAGGAGCTTAATTCATGACCACCCCCAAAAAATCGAAAATTCCAACCAAATCCTGAAAAAATTGAAATTTTTATATGAAAAACTTGTTTTGCTCATATCTCCTAAACTATGCGTCCTACAGCGAAAAGGAGCTTAATTCATGACCACCACCAAAAAATCGAAAATTCCATCCAAATCCTGAAAAAATTGAAATTTTTATATGAAAAACTTGTTTTGCTCATATCTCCTAAACTATGCGTCCTAGAGCGAAAAGGAGCTTAATTCATGACCACCCCCAAAAAATCGAAAACTCCAACCAAATCCTGAAAAAATTGAAATTTGTATATGAAAAACTTGTTTTGCTCATATCTCCTAAACTATGCGTCCTACAGCGAAAAGGAGCTTAATTCATGACCACCACCAAAAAATCGAAAATTCCATCCAAATCCTGAAAAAATTGAAATTTTTATATGAAAAACTTGTTTTGCTCATATTTCCTAAACTATGCGTCCTAGAGCGAAAAGGAGCTTAATTCATGACCACCCCCAAAAAATCGAAAATTCCAACCAAATCCTGAAAAAATTTAAATTTTTATATGAAAAACTTGTTTTGCTCATATCTCCTAAACTATGCGTCCTAGAGCGAAAAGGAGCTTAATTCATGACCACCCCCAAAAAATCGAAAATTCCAACCAAATCCTGAAAAAATTGAAATTTTTATATGAAAAACTTTTTTTGCTCATATCTCCTAAACTATGCGTCCTACAGCGAAAAGGAGCTTAATTCATGACCACCCCCAAAAAATCGAAAATTCCATCCAAATCCTGAAAAAATTGAAATTTTTATATGAAAAACTTGTTTTGCTCATATCTCCTAAACTATGCGTCCTAGAGCGAAAAGGAGCTTAATTCATGACCACCCCCAAAAAATCGAAAATTCCAACCAAATCCTGAAAAAATTGAAATTTTTATATGAAAAACTTGTTTTGCTCATATCTCCTAAACTATGCGTCCTACAGCGAAAAGGAGCTTAATTCATGACCACCCCCAAAAAATCGAAAATTCCAACCAAATCCTGAAAAAATTGAAATTTTTATATGAAAAACTTGTTTTGCTCATATCTCCTAAACTATGGGTCCTACAGCGAAAAGGAGCTTAATTCATGGCCACCCCCAAAAAATCGAAAATTCCATCCAAATCCTGAAAAAATTGAAATTTTGATATGAAAAACTTGTTTTGCTCATATCTCCTAAACTATGCGTCCTAGAGCGAAAAGGAGCTTAATTCATGACCACCACCAAAAAATCGAAAATTCCAACCAAATCCTGAAAAAATTGAAATTTTTATATGAAAAACTTGTTTTGCTCATATCTCCTAAACTATGCGTCCTAGAGCGAAAAGGAGCTTAATTCATGACCACCCCCAAAAAATCGAAAATTCCATCCAAATCCTGAAAAAATTGAAATTTTTATATGAAAAACTTGTTTTGCTCATATCTCCTAAACTATGCGTCCTAGAGCGAAAAGGAGCTTAATTCATGACCACCCCCAAAAAATCGAAAATTCCAACCAAATCCTGACAAAATTGAAATTTTTATATGAAAAACTTGTTTTGCTCATATCTCCTAAACTATGCGTCCTACAGCGAAAAGGAGCTTAATTCATGACCACCCCCAAAAAATCGAAAATTCCATCCAAATCCTGAAAAAATTGAAATTTTTATATGAAAAACTTGTTTTGCTCATATCTCCTAAACTATGCGTCCTAGAGCGAAAAGGAGCTTAATTCATGACCACCACAAAAAAATAGAAAATTCCATCCAAATCCTGAAAAAATTTAAAATTTTTTATAAAAAACTTGTTTTGCTCATATCTCCTAAACTATGCGTCCTAGAGCGAAAAGGAGCTTAATTCATGACCACCCCCAAAAAATCGAAAATTCCATCCAAATCCTGAAAAAATTGAAATTTTTATATGAAAAACTTGTTTTGCTCATATCTCCTAAACTATGCGTCCTAGAGCGAAAAGGAGCTTAATTCATGACCACCCCCAAAAAATCGAAAATTCCATCCAAATCCTGAAAAAATTGAAATTTTTATATGAAAAACTTGTTTTGCTCATATCTCCTAAACTATGCGTCCTAGAGCGAAAAGGAGCTTAATTCATGACCACCCCCAAAAAATCGAAAATTCCATCCAAATCCTGAAAAAAATGAAATTTTTATATGAAAAACTTGTTTTGATCATATCTCCTAAACTATGCGTCCTAGAGCGAAAAGTAGCTTAATTCATGACCACCCCCAAAAAATCGAAAATTCCATCCAAATCCTGAAAAAATTGAAATTTTTATATGAAAAACTTGTTTTGCTCATATCTCCTAAACTATGCGTCCTACAGCGAAAAGGAGCTTAATTCATAACCACTCCCAAAAAATCGAAAATTCCATCCAAATCCTGAAAAAATTGAAATTTTTATATGAAAAACTTGTTTTGCTCATATCTCCTAAACTATGGGTCCTAAACTATGCGTCCTAGAGCGAAAAGGAGCTTAATTCATGACCACCACCAAAAAATCGAAAATTCCAACCAAATCCTGAAAAAATTGAAATTTTTATATGAAAAACTTGTTTTGCTCATATCTCCTAAACTATGCGTCCTACAGCGAAAAGGAGCTTAATTCATGACCACCCCCAAAAAATCGAAAATTCCATCCAAATCCTGAAAAAATTGAAATTTTTATATGAAAAACTTGTTTTGCTCATATCTCCTAAACTATGCGTCCTAGAGCGAAAAGGAGCTTAATTCATGACCACCACAAAAAAATAGAAAATTCCATCCAAATCCTGAAAAAATTTAAAATTTTTTATAAAAAACTTGTTTTGCTCATATCTCCTAAACTATGCGTCCTAGAGCGAAAAGGAGCTTAATTCATGACCACCCCCAAAAAATCGAAAATTCCATCCAAATCCTGAAAAAATTGAAATTTTTATATGAAAAACTTGTTTTGCTCATATCTCCTAAACTATGCGTCCTAGAGCGAAAAGGAGCTTAATTCATGACCACCCCCAAAAAATCGAAAATTCCATCCAAATCCTGAAAAAAATGAAATTTTTATATGAAAAACTTGTTTTGATCATATCTCCTAAACTATGCGTCCTAGAGCGAAAAGTAGCTTAATTCATGACCACCCCCAAAAAATCGAAAATTCCATCCAAATCCTGAAAAAATTGAAATTTTTATATGAAAAACTTGTTTTGCTCATATCTCCTAAACTATGCGTCCTAGAGCGAAAAGGAGCTTAATTCATGACCACCCCCAAAAAATCGAAAATTCCATCCAAATCCTGAAAAAATTGAAATTTTTATATGAAAAACTTGTTTTGCTCATATCTCCTAAACTATGCGTCCTACAGCGAAAAGGAGCTTAATTCATGGCCACCCCCAAAAAATCGAAAATTCCATCCAAATCCTGAAAAAATTGAAATTTTGATATGAAAAACTTGTTTTGCTCATATCTCCTAAACTATGCGTCCTAGAGCGAAAAGGAGCTTAATTCATGACCACCCCCAAAAAATCGAAAATTCCAACCAAATCCTGAAAAAATTGAAATTTTTATATAAAAAACTTGTTTTGCTCATATCTCCTAAACTATGCGTCCTACAGCGAAAAGGAGCTTAATTCATGACCACCCCCAAAAAATCGAAAATTCCATCCAAATCCTGAAAAAATTGAAATTTTTATATGAAAAACTTGTTTTGCTCATATCTCCTAAACTATGCGTCCTAGAGCGAAAAGGAGCTTAATTCATGACCACCCCCAAAAAATCGAAAATTCCATCCAAATCCTGAAAAAATTGAAATTTTTATATGAAAAACTTGTTTTGCTCATATCTCCTAAACTATGCGTCCTAGAGCGAAAAGGAGCTTAATTCATGACCACCCCCAAAAAATCGAAAATTCCAACCAAATCCTGAAAAAATTGAAATTTTTATATGAAAAACTTGTTTTGCTCATATCTCCTAAACTATGCGTCCTAGAGCGAAAAGGAGCTTAATTCATGACCACCCCCAAAAAATCGAAGATTCCATCCAAATCCTGAAAAAATTGAAATTTTTATATGAAAAACTTGTTTTGCTCATATCTCCTAAACTATGCATCCTAGAGCGAAAAGGAGCTTAATTCATGACCACCCCCAAAAAATCGAAAATTCCAACCAAATCCTGAAAAAATTTAAATTTTTATATGAAAAACTTGTTTTGCTCATATCTCCTAAACTATGCGTCCTAGAGCGAAAAGGAGCTTAATTCATGACCACCCCCAAAAAATCGAAAATTCCAACCAAATCCTGAAAAAATTGAAATTTTTATATGAAAAACTTGTTTTGCTCATATCTCCTAAACTATGCGTCCTAGAGCGAAAAGGAGCTTAATTCATGACCACCCCCAAAAAATCGAAAATTCCAACCAAATCCTGAAAAAACTGAAATTTTTATATGAAAAACTTGTTTTGCTCATATCTCCTAAACTATGCGTCCTACAGCGAAAAGGAGCTTAATTCATGACCACCCCCAAAAAATCGAAAATTCCATCCAAATCCTGAAAAAATTGAAATTTTTATATGAAAAACTTGTTTTGCTCATATCTCCTAAACTATGCGTCCTAGAGCGAAAAGGAGCTTAATTCATGACCACCACCAAAAAATCGAAAATTCCATCCAAATCCTGGAAAAAATGAAATTTTTATATGAAAAACTTGTTTTGCTCATATCTCCTAAACTATGCGTCCTACAGCGAAAAGGAGCTTAATTCATGACCACCACAAAAAAATAGAAAATTCCATCCAAATCCTGAAAAAATTTAAAATTTTTTATAAAAAACTTGTTTTGCTCATATCTCCTAAACTATGCGTCCTAGAGCGAAAAGGAGCTTAATTCATGACCACCCCCAAAAAATCGAAAATTCCATCCAAATCCTGAAAAAATTGAAATTTTTATATGAAAAACTTGTTTTGCTCATATCTCCTAAACTATGCGTCCTAGAGCGAAAAGGAGCTTAATTCATGACCACCCCCAAAAAATCGAAAATTCCAACCAAATCCTGAAAAAACTGAAATTTTTATATGAAAAACTTGTTTTGCTCATATCTCCTAAACTATGCGTCCTAGAGCGAAAAGGAGCTTAATTCATGACCACCCCCAAAAAATCGAAAATTCCAACCAAATCCTGAAAAAATTGAAATTTGTATATGAAAAACTTGTTTTGCTCATATCTCCTAAACTATGCGTCCTACAGCGAAAAGGAGCTTAATTCATGACCACCACCAAAAAATCGAAAATTCCATCCAACTCCTGAAAAAATTGAAATTTTTATATGAAAAACTTGTTTTGCTCATATCTCCTAAACTATGCGTCCTAGAGCGAAAAGGAGCTTAATTCATGACCACCCCCAAAAAATCGAAAATTCCAACCAAATCCTGAAAAAATTGAAATTTTTATATGAAAAACTTGTTTTGCTCATATCTCCTAAACTATGCGTCCTAGAGCGAAAAGGAGCTTAATTCATGACCACCACCAAAAAATCGAAAATTCCATCCAAATCCTGGAAAAAATTGAAATTTTTATATGAAAAACTTGTTTTGCTCATATCTCCTAAACTATGTGTCCTAAAGCGAAAAGGAGCTTAATTCATGACCACCACAAAAAAATAGAAAATTCCATCCAAATCCTGAAAAAATTTAAAATTTTTTATAAAAAACTTGTTTTGCTCATATCTCCTAAACTATGCGTCCTAGAGCGAAAAGGAGCTTAATTCATGACCACCCCCAAAAAATCGAAAATTCCATCCAAATCCTGAAAAAATTGAAATTTTTATATGAAAAACTTGTTTTGCTCATATCTCCTAAACTATGCGTCCTAGAGCGAAAAGGAGCTTAATTCATGACCACCCCCAAAAAATCGAAAATTCCATCCAAATCCTGAAAAAATTGAAATTTTTATATGAAAAACTTGTTTTGCTCATATCTCCTAAACTATGCGTCCTAGAGCGAAAAGGAGCTTAATTCATGACCACCCCCAAAAAATCGAAAATTCCAACCAAATTCTGAAAAAATTGAAATTTTTATATGAAAAACTTGTTTTGCTCATATCTCCTAAACTATGCGTCCTAGAGCGAAAAGGAGCTTAATTCATGACCACCCCCAAAAAATCGAAAATTCCATCCAAATCCTGAAAAAATTGAAATTTTTATATGAAAAACTTGTTTTGCTCATATCTCCTAAACTATGCGTCCTAGAGCGAAAAGGAGCTTAATTCATGACCACCCCCAAAAAATCGAAAATTCCAACCAAATCCTGAAAAAATTGAAATTTTTATATGAAAAACTTGTTTTGCTCATATCTCCTAAACTATGCGTCCTACAGCGAAAAGGAGCTTAATTCATGACCACCCCCAAAAAATCGAAAATTCCATCCAAATCCTGAAAAAATTGAAATTTTTATATGAAAAACTTGTTTTGCTCATATCTCCTAAACTATGCGTCCTAGAGCGAAAAGGAGCTTAATTCATGACCACCACAAAAAAATAGAAAATTCCATCCAAATCCTGAAAAAATTTAAAATTTTTTATAAAAAACTTGTTTTGCTCATATCTCCTAAACTATGCGTCCTAGAGCGAAAAGGAGCTTAATTCATGACCACCCCCAAAAAATCGAAAATTCCATCCAAATCCTGAAAAAATTGAAATTTTTATATGAAAAACTTGTTTTGCTCATATCTCCTAAACTATGCGTCCTAGAGCGAAAAGGAGCTTAATTCATGACCACCCTCAAAAAATCGAAAATTCCAACCAAATCCTGAAAAAATTGAAATTTTTATATGAAAAACTTGTTTTGCTCATATCTCCTAAACTATGCGTCCTAGAGCGAAAAGGAGCTTAATTCATGACCACCACCAAAAAATCGAAAATTCCATCCAAATCCTGAAAAAATTGAAATTTTTATATGAAAAACTTGTTTTGCTCATATCTCCTAAACTATGCGTCCTAGAGCGAAAAGGAGCTTAATTCATGACCACCCCCAAAAAATCGAAAATTCCATCCAAATCCTGAAAAAATTGAAATTTTTATATGAAAAACTTGTTTTGCTCATATCTCCTAAACTATGCGTCCTAGAGCGAAAAGGAGCTTAATTCATGACCACCCCCAAAAAATCGAAAATTCCATCCAAATCCTGAAAAAAATGAAATTTTTATATGAAAAACTTGTTTTGATCATATCTCCTAAACTATGCGTCCTAGAGCGAAAAGTAGCTTAATTCATGACCACCCCCAAAAAATCGAAAATTCCATCCAAATCCTGAAAAAATTGAAATTTTTATATGAAAAACTTGTTTTGCTCATATCTCCTAAACTATGCGTCCTACAGCGAAAAGGAGCTTAATTCATAACCACTCCCAAAAAATCGAAAATTCCATCCAAATCCTGAAAAAATTGAAATTTTTATATGAAAAACTTGTTTTGCTCATATCTCCTAAACTATGGGTCCTAAACTATGCGTCCTAGAGCGAAAAGGAGCTTAATTCATGACCACCACCAAAAAATCGAAAATTCCAACCAAATCCTGAAAAAATTGAAATTTTTATATGAAAAACTTGTTTTGCTCATATCTCCTAAACTATGCGTCCTAGAGCGAAAAGGAGCTTAATTCATGACCACCCCCAAAAAATCGAAAATTCCATCCAAATCCTGAAAAAATTGAAATTTTTATATGAAAAACTTGTTTTGCTCATATCTCCTAAACTATGCGTCCTAGAGCGAAAAGGAGCTTAATTCATGACCACCCCCAAAAAATCGAAAATTCCAACCAAATCCTGAAAAAATTGAAATTTTTATATGAAAAACTTGTTTTGCTCATATCTCCTAAACTATGCGTCCTACAGCGAAAAGGAGCTTAATTCATGACCACCCCCAAAAAATCGAAAATTCCATCCAAATCCTGAAAAAATTGAAATTTTTATATGAAAAACTTGTTTTGCTCATATCTCCTAAACTATGCGTCCTAGAGCGAAAAGGAGCTTAATTCATGACCACCACAAAAAAATAGAAAATTCCATCCAAATCCTGAAAAAATTTAAAATTTTTTATAAAAATCTTGTTTTGCTCATATCTCCTAAACTATGCGTCCTAGAGCGAAAAGGAGCTTAATTCATGACCACCCCCAAAAAATCGAAAATTCCATCCAAATCCTGAAAAAATTGAAATTTTTATATGAAAAACTTGTTTTGCTCATATCTCCTAAACTATGCGTCCTAGAGCGAAAAGGAGCTTAATTCATGACCACCCCCAAAAAATCGAAAATTCCATCCAAATCCTGAAAAAAATGAAATTTTTATATGAAAAACTTGTTTTGATCATATCTCCTAAACTATGCGTCCTAGAGCGAAAAGTAGCTTAATTCATGACCACCCCCAAAAAATCGAAAATTCCATCCAAATCCTGAAAAAATTGAAATTTTTATATGAAAAACTTGTTTTGCTCATATCTCCTAAACTATGCGTCCTAGAGCGAAAAGGAGCTTAATTCATGACCACCCCCAAAAAATCGAAAATTCCATCCAAATCCTGAAAAAATTGAAATTTTTATATGAAAAACTTGTTTTGCTCATATCTCCTAAACTATGCGTCCTACAGCGAAAAGGAGCTTAATTCATGGCCACCCCCAAAAAATCGAAAATTCCATCCAAATCCTGAAAAAATTGAAATTTTGATATGAAAAACTTGTTTTGCTCATATCTCCTAAACTATGCGTCCTAGAGCGAAAAGGAGCTTAATTCATGACCACCCCCAAAAAATCGAAAATTCCAACCAAATCCTGAAAAAATTGAAATTTTTATATAAAAAACTTGTTTTGCTCATATCTCCTAAACTATGCGTCCTACAGCGAAAAGGAGCTTAATTCATGACCACCCCCAAAAAATCGAAAATTCCATCCAAATCCTGAAAAAATTGAAATTTTTATATGAAAAACTTGTTTTGCTCATATCTCCTAAACTATGCGTCCTAGAGCGAAAAGGAGCTTAATTCATGACCACCCCCAAAAAATCGAAAATTCCATCCAAATCCTGAAAAAATTGAAATTTTTATATGAAAAACTTGTTTTGCTCATATCTCCTAAACTATGCGTCCTAGAGCGAAAAGGAGCTTAATTCATGACCACCCCCAAAAAATCGAAAATTCCAACCAAATCCTGAAAAAATTGAAATTTTTATATGAAAAACTTGTTTTGCTCATATCTCCTAAACTATGCGTCCTAGAGCGAAAAGGAGCTTAATTCATGACCACCCCCAAAAAATCGAAGATTCCATCCAAATCCTGAAAAAATTGAAATTTTTATATGAAAAACTTGTTTTGCTCATATCTCCTAAACTATGCATCCTAGAGCGAAAAGGAGCTTAATTCATGACCACCCCCAAAAAATCGAAAATTCCAACCAAATCCTGAAAAAATTGAAATTTTTATATGAAAAACTTGTTTTGCTCATATCTCCTAAACTATGCGTCCTAGAGCGAAAAGGAGCTTAATTCATGACAACCCCCAAAAAATCGAAAATTCCAACCAAATCCTGAAAAAATTGAAATTTTTATATGAAAAACTTGTTTTGCTCATATCTCCTAAACTATGCGTCCTAGAGCGAAAAGGAGCTTAATTCATGACCACCCCCAAAAAATCGAAAATTCCAACCAAATCCTGAAAAAACTGAAATTTTTATATGAAAAACTTGTTTTGCTCATATCTCCTAAACTATGCGTCCTACAGCGAAAAGGAGCTTAATTCATGACCACCCCCAAAAAATCGAAAATTCCATCCAAATCCTGAAAAAATTGAAATTTTTATATGAAAAACTTGTTTTGCTCATATCTCCTAAACTATGCGTCCTAGAGCGAAAAGGAGCTTAATTCATGACCACCACCAAAAAATCGAAAATTCCATCCAAATCCTGGAAAAAATGAAATTTTTATATGAAAAACTTGTTTTGCTCATATCTCCTAAACTATGCGTCCTACAGCGAAAAGGAGCTTAATTCATGACCACCACAAAAAAATAGAAAATTCCATCCAAATCCTGAAAAAATTTAAAATTTTTTATAAAAAACTTGTTTTGCTCATATCTCCTAAACTATGCGTCCTAGAGCGAAAAGGAGCTTAATTCATGACCACCCCCAAAAAATCGAAAATTCCATCCAAATCCTGAAAAAATTGAAATTTTTATATGAAAAACTTGTTTTGCTCATATCTCCTAAACTATGCGTCCTAGAGCGAAAAGGAAAAAATTTAAAATTTTTTATAAAAAACTTGTTTTGCTCATATCTCCTAAACTATGCGTCCTAGAGCGAAAAGGAGCTTAATTCATGACCACCCCCAAAAAATCGAAAATTCCAACCAAATCCTGAAAAAATTGAAATTTGTATATGAAAAACTTGTTTTGCTCATATCTCCTAAACTATGCGTCCTACAGCGAAAAGGAGCTTAATTCATGACCACCACCAAAAAATCGAAAATTCCATCCAACTCCTGAAAAAATTGAAATTTTTATATGAAAAACTTGTTTTGCTCATATCTCCTAAACTATGCGTCCTAGAGCGAAAAGGAGCTTAATTCATGACCACCCCCAAAAAATCGAAAATTCCAACCAAATCCTGAAAAAATTGAAATTTTTATATGAAAAACTTGTTTTGCTCATATCTCCTAAACTATGCGTCCTAGAGCGAAAAGGAGCTTAATTCATGACCACCACCAAAAAATCGAAAATTCCATCCAAATCCTGGAAAAAATTGAAATTTTTATATGAAAAACTTGTTTTGCTCATATCTCCTAAACTATGTGTCCTAAAGCGAAAAGGAGCTTAATTCATGACCACCACAAAAAAATAGAAAATTCCATCCAAATCCTGAAAAAATTTAAAATTTTTTATAAAAAACTTGTTTTGCTCATATCTCCTAAACTACGCGTCCTAGAGCGAAAAGGAGCTTAATTCATGACCACCCCCAAAAAATCGAAAATTCCATCCAAATCCTGAAAAAATTGAAATTTTTATATGAAAAACTTGTTTTGCTCATATCTCCTAAACTATGCGTCCTAGAGCGAAAAGGAGCTTAATTCATGACCACCCCCAAAAAATCGAAAATTCCATCCAAATCCTGAAAAAATTGAAATTTTTATATGAAAAACTTGTTTTGCTCATATCTCCTAAACTATGCGTCCTAGAGCGAAAAGGAGCTTAATTCATGACCACCCCCAAAAAATCGAAAATTCCAACCAAATTCTGAAAAAATTGAAATTTTTATATGAAAAACTTGTTTTGCTCATATCTCCTAAACTATGCGTCCTACAGCGAAAAGGAGCTTAATTCATGACCACCCCCAAAAAATCGAAAATTCCATCCAAATCCTGAAAAAATTGAAATTTTTATATGAAAAACTTGTTTTGCTCATATCTCCTAAACTATGCGTCCTAGAGCGAAAAGGAGCTTAATTCATGACCACCACAAAAAAATAGAAAATTCCATCCAAATCCTGAAAAAATTTAAAATTTTTTATAAAAAACTTGTTTTGCTCATATCTCCTAAACTATGCGTCCTAGAGCGAAAAGGAGCTTAATTCATGACCACCCCCAAAAAATCGAAAATTCCAACCAAATCCTGAAAAAATTGAAATTTTTATATGAAAAACTTGTTTTGCTCATATCTCCTAAACGATGCGTCCTAGAGCGAAAAGGAGCTTAATTCATGACCACCCCCAAAAAATCGAAAATTCCAACCAAATCCTGAAAAAATTGAAATTTTTATATGAAAAACTTGTTTTGCTCATATCTCCTAAACTATGCGTCCTACAGCGAAAAGGAGCTTAATTCATGACCACTCCCAAAAAATCGAAAATTCCATCCAAATCCTGAAAAAATTGAAATTTTTATATGAAAAACTTGTTTTGCTCATATCTCCTAAACTATGGGTCCTAAACTATGCGTCCTAGAGCGAAAAGGAGCTTAATTCATGACCACCACCAAAAAATCGAAAATTCCAACCAAATCCTGAAAAAATTGAAATTTTTATATGAAAAACTTGTTTTGCTCATATCTCCTAAACTATGCGTCCTAGAGCGAAAAGGAGCTTAATTCATGACCACCCCCAAAAAATCGAAAATTCCATCCAAATCCTGAAAAAATTGAAATTTTTATATGAAAAACTTGTTTTGATCATATCTCCTAAACTATGCGTCCTACAGCGAAAAGGAGCTTAATTCATGACCACCCCCAAAAAATCGAAAATTCCATCCAAATCCTGAAAAAATTGAAATTTTTATATGAAAAACTTGTTTTGCTCATATCTCCTAAACTATGCGTCCTAGAGCGAAAAGGAGCTTAATTCATGACCACCACAAAAAAATAGAAAATTCCATCCAAATCCTGAAAAAATTTAAAATTTTTTATAAAAAACTTGTTTTGCTCATATCTCCTAAACTATGCGTCCTAGAGCGAAAAGGAGCTTAATTCATGACCACCCCCAAAAAATCGAAAATTCCATCCAAATCCTGAAAAAATTGAAATTTTTATATGAAAAACTTGTTTTGATCATATCTCCTAAACTATGCGTCCTAGAGCGAAAAGTAGCTTAATTCATGACCACCCCCAAAAAATCGAAAATTCCATCCAAATCCTGAAAAAATTGAAATTTTTATATGAAAAACTTGTTTTGCTCATATCTCCTAAACTATGCGTCCTAGAGCGAAAAGGAAAAAATTTAAAATTTTTTATAAAAAACTTGTTTTGCTCATATCTCCTAAACTATGCGTCCTAGAGCGAAAAGGAGCTTAATTCATGACCACCCCCAAAAAATCGAAAATTCCAACCAAATCCTGAAAAAATTGAAATTTGTATATGAAAAACTTGTTTTGCTCATATCTCCTAAACTATGCGTCCTAGAGCGAAAAGGAGCTTAATTCATGACCACCACCAAAAAATCGAAAATTCCATCCAAATCCTGGAAAAAATTGAAATTTTTATATGAAAAACTTGTTTTGCTCATATCTCCTAAACTATGTGTCCTAAAGCGAAAAGGAGCTTAATTCATGACCACCACAAAAAAATAGAAAATTCCATCCAAATCCTGAAAAAATTTAAAATTTTTTATAAAACACTTGTTTTGCTCATATCTCCTAAACTATGCGTCCTAGAGCGAAAAGGAGCTTAATTCATGACCACCCCCAAAAAATCGAAAATTCCGTCCAAATCCTGAAAAAATTGAAATTTTTATATGAAAAACTTGTTTTGCTCATATCTCCTAAACTATGCGTCCTAGAGCGAAAAGGAGCTTAATTCATGACCACCCCCAAAAAATCGAAAATTCCAACCAAATCCTGAAAAAATTGAAATTTTTATATGAAAAACTTGTTTTGCTCATATCTCCTAAACTATGCGTCCTAGAGCGAAAAGGAGCTTAATTCATGACCACCCCCAAAAAATCGAAAATTCCATCCAAATCCTGAAAAAATTGAAATTTTTATATGAAAAACTTGTTTTGCTCATATCTCCTAAACTATGCGTCCTAGAGCGAAAAGGAGCTTAATTCATGACCACCCCCAAAAAATCGAAAATTCCAACCAAATTCTGAAAAAATTGAAATTTTTATATGAAAAACTTGTTTTGCTCATATCTCCTAAACTATGCGTCCTACAGCGAAAAGGAGCTTAATTCATGACCACCCCCAAAAAATCGAAAATTCCATCCAAATCCTGAAAAAATTGAAATTTTTATATGAAAAACTTGTTTTGCTCATATCTCCTAAACTATGCGTCCTAGAGCGAAAAGGAGCTTAATTCATGACCACCACAAAAAAATAGAAAATTCCATCCAAATCCTGAAAAAATTTAAAATTTTTTATAAAAAACTTGTTTTGCTCATATCTCCTAAACTATGCGTCCTAGAGCGAAAAGGAGCTTAATTCATGACCACCCCCAAAAAATCGAAAATTCCAACCAAATCCTGAAAAAATTGAAATTTTTATATGAAAAACTTGTTTTGCTCATATCTCCTAAACTATGCGTCCTAGAGCGAAAAGGAACTTAATTCATGACCACCCCCAAAAAATCGAAAATTCCAACCAAATCCTGAAAAAATTGAAATTTTTATATGAAAAACTTGTTTTGCTCATATCTCCTAAACTATGCGTCCTACAGCGAAAAGGAGCTTAATTCATGACCACTCCCAAAAAATCGAAAATTCCATCCAAATCCTGAAAAAATTGAAATTTTTATATGAAAAACTTGTTTTGCTCATATCTCCTAAACTATGGGTCCTAAACTATGCGTCCTAGAGCGAAAAGGAGCTTAATTCATGACCACCACCAAAAAATCGAAAATTCCAACCAAATCCTGAAAAAATTGAAATTTTTATATGAAAAACTTGTTTTGCTCATATCTCCTAAACTATGCGTCCTAGAGCGAAAAGGAGCTTAATTCATGACCACCCCCAAAAAATCGAAAATTCCATCCAAATCCTGAAAAAATTGAAATTTTTATATGAAAAACTTGTTTTGCTCATATCTCCTAAACTATGCGTCCTAGAGCGAAAAGGAGCTTAATTCATGACCACCCCCAAAAAATCGAAAATTCCAACCAAATCCTGAAAAAATTGAAATTTTTATAAGAAAAACTTGTTTTGCTCATATCTCCTAAACTATGCGTCCTACAGCGAAAAGGAGCTTAATTCATGACCACCCCCAAAAAATCGAAAATTCCATCCAAATCCTGAAAAAATTGAAATTTTTATATGAAAAACTTGTTTTGCTCATATCTCCTAAACTATGCGTCCTAGAGCGAAAAGGAGCTTAATTCATGACCACCACAAAAAAATAGAAAATTCCATCCAAATCCTGAAAAAATTTAAAATTTTTTATAAAAAACTTGTTTTGCTCATATCTCCTAAACTATGCGTCCTAGAGCGAAAAGGAGCTTAATTCATGACCACCCCCAAAAAATCGAAAATTCCATCCAAATCCTGAAAAAATTGAAATTTTTATATGAAAAACTTGTTTTGCTCATATCTCCTAAACTATGCGTCCTAGAGCGAAAAGGAGCTTAATTCATGACCACCCCCAAAAAATCGAAAATTCCATCCAAATCCTGAAAAAATTGAAATTTTTATATGAAAAACTTGTTTTGATCATATCTCCTAAACTATGCGTCCTAGAGCGAAAAGTAGCTTAATTCATGACCACCCCCAAAAAATCGAAAATTCCATCCAAATCCTGAAAAAATTGAAATTTTTATATGAAAAACTTGTTTTGCTCATATCTCCTAAACTATGCGTCCTAGAGCGAAAAGGAGCTTAATTCATGACCACCCCCAAAAAATCGAAAATTCCATCCAAATCCTGGAAAAAATGAAATTTTTATATGAAAAACTTGTTTTGCTCATATCTCCTAAACTATGCGTCCTAGAGCGAAAAGGAGCTTAATTCATGACCACCACAAAAAAATAGAAAATTCCATCCAAATCCTGAAAAATTTAAAATTTTTTATAAAAAACTTGTTTTGCTCATATCTCCTAAACTATGCGTCCTAGAGCGAAAAGGAGCTTAATTCATGACCACCCCCAAAAAATCGAAAATTCCATCCAAATCCTGAAAAAATTGAAATTTTTATATGAAAAACTTGTTTTGCTCATATCTCCTAAACTATGCGTCCTAGAGCGAAAAGGAGCTTAATTCATGACCACCACCAAAAAAGCGAAAATTCCATCCAAATCCTGGAAAAAATTGAAATTTTTATATGAAAAACTTGTTTTGCTCATATCTCCTAAACTATGCGTCCTAAAGCGAAAAGGAGCTTAATTCATGACCACCACAAAAAAATAGAAAATTCCATCCAAATCCTGAAAAAATTTAAAATTTTTTATAAAAAACTTGTTTTGCTCATATCTCCTAAACTATGCGTCCTAGAGCGAAAAGGAGCTTAATTCATGACCACCCCCAAAAAATCGAAAATTCCATCCAAATCCTGAAAAAATTGAAATTTTTATATGAAAAACTTGTTTTGCTCATATCTCCTAAACTATGCGTCCTAGAGCGAAAAGGAGCTTAATTCATGACCACCCCCAAAAAATCGAAAATTCCAACCAAATCCTGAAAAAATTGAAATTTTTATATGAAAAACTTGTTTTGCTCATATCTCCTAAACTATGCATCCTACAGCGGAAAGGAGCTTAATTCATGACCACCACCAAAAAATCGAAAATTCCATCCAAATCCTGAAAAATTTAAAATTTTTTATAAAAAACTTGTTTTGCTCATATCTCCTAAACTATGCGTCCTAGAGCGAAAAGGAGCTTAATTCATGACCACCCCCAAAAAATCGAAAATTCCAACCAAATCCTGAAAAAATTGAAATTTTTATATGAAAAACTTGTTTTGCTCATA
Organism: Haematobia irritans; assembly: GCF_050003625.1. Taxonomy (NCBI): domain Eukaryota; kingdom Metazoa; phylum Arthropoda; class Insecta; order Diptera; family Muscidae; genus Haematobia; species Haematobia irritans. The sequence goes on along the minus strand of NC_134397.1, from coordinate 223,566,233 downwards.
TCTCCTAAACTATGCGTCCTAGAGCGAAAAGTAGCTTAATTCATGACCACCCCCAAAAAATCGAAAATTCCATCCAAATCCTGAAAAAATTGAAATTTTTATATGAAAAACTTGTTTTGCTCATATCTCCTAAACTATGCGTCCTAGAGCGAAAACGAGCTTAATTCATGACCACCCCCAAAAAATCGAAAATTCCATCCAAATCCTGAAAAAATTGAAATTTTTATATGAAAAACTTGTTTTGCTCATATCTTCTAAACTATGCGTCCTAGAGCGAAAAGGAGCTTAATTCATGACCACCCCCAAAAAATCGAAAATTCCAACCAAATCCTGAAAAAATTGAAATTTTTATATGAAAAACTTGTTTTGCTCATATCTCCTAAACTATGCGTCCTAGAGCGAAAAGGAGCTTAATTCATGACCACCCCCAAAAAATCGAAAATTCCAACCAAATCCTGAAAAAATTGAAATTTTTATATGAAAAACGTGTTTTGCTCATATCTCCTAAACTATGCGTCCTAGAGCGAAAAGGAGCTTAATTCATGACCACCCCCAAAAAATCGAAAATTCCAACCAAATCCTGAAAAAATTGAAATTTTTATATGAAAAACTTGTTTTGCTCATATCTCCTAAACTATGCGTCCTACAGCGAAAAGGAGCTTAATTCATGACCACCCCCAAAAAATCGAAAATTCCATCCAAATCCTGAAAAAATTGAAATTTTTATATGAAAAACTTGTTTTGCTCATATCTCCTAAACTATGCGTCCTACAGCGAAAAGGAGCTTAATTCATGACCACCCCCAAAAAATCGAAAATTCCATCCAAATCCTGAAAAAATTGAAATTTTGATATGAAAAACTTGTTTTGCTCATATCTCCTAAACTATGGGTCCTACAGCGAAAAGGAGCTTAATTCATGGCCACCCCCAAAAAATCGAAAATTCCATCCAAATCCTGAAAAAATTGAAATTTTTATATGAAAAACTTGTTTTGCTCATATCTCCTAAACTATGCGTCCTAGAGCGAAAAGGAGCTTAATTCATGACCACCACCAAAAAATCGAAAATTCCAACCAAATCCTGAAAAAATTGAAATTTTTATATGAAAAACTTGTTTTGCTCATATCTCCTAAACTATGCGTCCTAGAGCGAAAAGGAGCTTAATTCATGACCACCCCCAAAAAATCGAAAATTCCATCCAAATCATGAAAAAATTGAAATTTTTATATGAAAAACTTGTTTTGCTCATATCTCCTAAACTATGCGTCCTAGAGCGAAAAGGAGCTTAATTCATGACCACCCCCAAAAAATCGAAAATTCCAACCAAATCCTGAAAAAATTGAAATTTTTATATGAAAAACTTGTTTTGCTCATATCTCCTAAACTATGCGTCCTAGAGCGAAAAGGAGCTTAATTCATGACCACCCCCAAAAAATCGAAAATTCCATCCAAATCCTGAAAAAATTGAAATTTTTATATGAAAAACTTGTTTTGCTCATATCTCCTAAACTATGCGTCCTAGAGCGAAAAGGAGCTTAATTCATGACCACCCCCAAAAAATCGAAAATTCCATCCAAATCCTGGAAAAAATGAAATTTTTATATGAAAAACTTGTTTTGCTCATATCTCCTAAACTATGCGTCCTACAGCGAAAAGGAGCTTAATTCATGACCACCACAAAAAAATAGAAAATTCCATCCAAATCCTGAAAAAATTTAAAATTTTTTATAAAAAACTTGTTTTGCTCATATCTCCTAAACTATGCGTCCTAGAGCGAAAAGGAGCTTAATTCATGACCACCCCCAAAAAATCGAAAATTCCATCCAAATCATGAAAAAATTGAAATTTTTATATGAAAAACTTGTTTTGCTCATATCTCCTAAACTATGCGTCCTACAGCGAAAAGGAGCTTAATTCATGACCACCCCCAAAAAATCGAAAATTCCAACCAAATCCTGAAAAAATTGAAATTTTTATATGAAAAACTTGTTTTGCTCATATCTCCTAAACTATGCGTCCTAGAGCGAAAAGGAGCTTAATTCATGACCACCCCCAAAAAATCGAAAATTCCATCCAAATCCTGAAAAAATTGAAATTTTTATATGAAAAACTTGTTTTGCTCATATCTCCTAAACTATGCGTCCTAGAGCGAAAAGGAGCTTAATTCATGACCACCCCCAAAAAATCGAAAATTCCATCCAAATCCTGGAAAAAATGAAATTTTTATATGAAAAACTTGTTTTGCTCATATCTCCTAAACTATGCGTCCTACAGCGAAAAGGAGCTTAATTCATGACCACCACAAAAAATAGAAAATTCCATCCAAATCCTGAAAAAATTTAAAATTTTTTATAAAAAACTTGTTTTGCTCATATCTCCTAAACTATGCGTCCTAGAGCGAAAAGGAGCTTAATTCATGACCACCCCCAAAAAATCGAAAATTCCATCCAAATCCTGAAAAAATTGAAATTTTTATATGAAAAACTTGTTTTGCTCATATCTCCTAAACTATGCGTCCTAGAGCGAAAAGGAGCTTAATTCATGACCACCCCCAAAAAATCGAAAATTCCATCCAAATCCTGAAAAAATTGAAATTTTTATATGAAAAACTTGTTTTGCTCATATCTCCTAAACTATGCGTCCTAGAGCGAAAAGGAGCTTAATTCATGACCACCCCCAAAAAATCGAAAATTCCAACCAAATCCTGAAAAAATTGAAATTTTTATATGAAAAACTTGTTTTGCTCATATCTCCTAAACTATGCGTCCTACAGCGAAAAGGAGCTTAATTCATGACCACCACCAAAAAATCGAAAATTCCATCCAAATCCTGAAAAAATTTAAATTTTTATATGAAAAACTTGTTTTGCTCATATCTCCTAAACTATGCGTCCTAGAGCGAAAAGAAGCTTAATTCATGACCACCCCCAAAAAATCGAAAATTCCAACCAAATCCTGAAAAAATTGAAATTTTTATATGAAAAACTTGTTTTGCTCATATCTCCTAAACTATGCGTCCTACAGCGAAAAGGAGCTTAATTCATGACCACCCCCAAAAAATCGAAAATTCCATCCAAATCCTGAAAAAATTGAAATTTTTATATGAAAAACTTGTCTTGCTCATATCTCCTAAACTATGGGTCCTACAGCGAAAAGGAGCTTAATTCATGGCCACCCCCAAAAAATCGAAAATTCCATCCAAATCCTGAAAAAATTTAAATTTTTATATGAAAAACTTGTTTTGCTCATATCTCCTAAACTATGCCTCCTAGAGCGAAAAGGAGCTTAATTCATGACCACCACCAAAAAATCGAAAATTCCAACCAAATCCTGAAAAAATTGAAATTTTTATATGAAAAACTTGTTTTGCTCATATCTCCTAAACTATGCGTCCTAGAGCGAAAAGGAGCTTAATTCATGACCACCCCCAAAAAATCGAAAATTCCAACCAAATCCTGAAAAAATTGAAATTTTTATATGAAAAACTTGTTTTGCTCATATCTCCTAAACTATGCGTCCTAGAGCGAAAAGGAGCTTAATTCATGACCACCCCCAAAAAATCGAAAATTCCATCCAAATCCTGAAAAAATTGAAATTTTTATATGAAAAACTTGTTTTGCTCATATCTCCTAAACTATGGGTCCTACAGCGAAAAGGAGCTTAATTCATGGCCACCCCCAAAAAATCGAAAATTCCATCCAAATCCTGAAAAAATTGAAATTTTTATATGAAAAACTTGTTTTGCTCATATCTCCTAAACTATGCGTCCTAGAGCGAAAAGGAGCTTAATTCATGACCACCCCCAAAAAATCGAAAATTCCAACCAAATCCTGAAAAAATTGAAATTTTTATATGAAAAACTTGTTTTGCTCATATCTCCTAAACTATGCGTCCTACAGCGAAAAGGAGCTTAATTCATGACCACCCCCAAAAAATCGAAAATTCCATCCAAATCCTGAAGAAATTGAAATTTTTATATGAAAAACTTGTTTTGCTCATATCTCCTAAACTATGCGTCCTACAGCGAAAAGGAGCTTAATTCATGACCATATCTCCTAAACTATGCGTCCTACAGCGAAAAGGAGCTTAATTCATGACCACCCCCAAAAAATCGAAAATTCCATCCAAATCCTGGAAAAAATGAAATTTTTATATGAAAAACTTGTTTTGCTCATATCTCCCAAACTATGCGTCCTACAGCGAAAAGGAGCTTAATTCATGACCACCCCCAAAAAATCGAAAATTCCATCCAAATCCTGAAAAAATTGAAATTTTTATATGAAAAACTTGTTTTGCTCATATCTCCTAAACTATGCGTCCTAGAGCGAAAAGGAGCTTAATTCATGACCACCACCAAAAAATCGAAAATTCCAACCAAATCCTGAAAAAATTGCAATTTTTATATGAAAAGCTTGTTTTGCTCATATCTCCTAAACTATGCGTCCTAGAGCGAAAAGGAGCTTAATTCATGACCACCCCTAAAAAATCGAAAATTCCATCCAAATCCTGAAAAAATTGAAATTTTTATATGAAAAACTTGTTTTGCTCATATCTCCTAAACTATGCGTCCTAGAGCGAAAAGGAGCTTAATTCATGACCACCCCCAAAAAATCGAAAATTCCATCCAAATCCTGGAAAAAATGAAATTTTTATATGAAAAACTTGTTTTGCTCATATCTCCTAAACTATGCGTCCTACAGCGAAAAGGAGCTTAATTCATGACCACCACAAAAAAATAGAAAATTCCATCCAAATCCTGAAAAAATTTAAAATTTTTTATAAAAAACTTGTTTTGCTCATATCTCCTAAACTATGCGTCCTAGAGCGAAAAGGAGCTTAATTCATGACCAAATCCTGAAAAAATTTAAATTTTTATATGAAAAACTTGTTTTGCTCATATCTCCTAAACTATGCGTCCTAGAGCGAAAAGGAGCTTAATTCATGACCACCACCAAAAAATCGAAAATTCCAACCAAATCCTGAAAAAATTGAAATTTTTATATGAAAAACTTGTTTTGCTCATATCTCCTAAACTATGCGTCCTAGAGCGAAAAGGAGCTTAATTCATGACCACCCCCACAAAATCGAAAATTCCAACCAAATCCTGAAAAAATTGAAATTTTTATATGAAAAACTTGTTTTGCTCATATCTCCTAAACTATGCGTCCTAGAGCGAAAAGGAGCTTAATTCATGACCACCCCCAAAAAATCGAAAATTCCATCCAAATCCTGAAAAAATTGAAATTTTTATATGAAAAACTTGTTTTGCTCATATCTCCTAAACTATGGGTCCTACAGCGAAAAGGAGCTTAATTCATGGCCACCCCCAAAAAATCGAAAATTCCATCCAAATCCTGAAAAAATTGAAATTTTTATATGAAAAACTTGTTTTGCTCATATCTCCTAAACTATGCGTCCTAGAGCGAAAAGGAGCTTAATTCATGACCACCCCCAAAAAATCGAAAATTCCAACCAAATCCTGAAAAAATTGAAATTTTTATATGAAAAACTTGTTTTGCTCATATCTCCTAAACTATGCGTCCTACAGCGAAAAGGAGCTTAATTCTCCATATCTCCTAAACTATGCGTCCTAGAGCGAAAAGGAGCTTAATTCATGACCACCCCCAAAAAATCGAAAATTCCAACCAAATCCTGAAAAAATTGAAATTTTTATATGAAAAACTTGTTTTGCTCATATCTCCTAAACTATGCGTCCTAGAGCGAAAAGGAGCTTAATTCATGACCACCCCCAAAAAATCGAAAATTCCAACCAAATCCTGAAAAAATTGAAATTTTTATATGAAAAACTTGTTTTGCTCATATCTCCTAAACTATGCGTCCTAAAGCGAAAAGGAGCTTAATTCATGAGCTTAATTCATGACCACCCCCAAAAAATCGAAAATTCCATCCAAATCCTGAAAAAATTGAAATTTTTATATGAAAAACTTGTTTTGCTCATATCTCCTAAACTAGGGGCCTACAGCGAAAAGGAGCTTAATTCATAGCCACCCCCAAAAAATCGAAAATTCCATCCAAATCCTGAAAAAATTGAAATTTTTATATGAAAAACTTGTTTTGCTCATATCTCCTAAACTATGCGTCCTAGAGCGAAAAGGAGCTTAATTCATGACCACCACCAAAAAATCGAAAATTCCAACCAAATCCTGAAAAAATTGAAATTTTTATATGAAAAATTTGTTTTGCTCATATCTCCTAAACTATGCGTCCTAGAGCGAAAAGGAGCTTAATTCATGACCACCCCCAAAAAATCGAAAATTCCATCCAAATCCTGAAAAAATTGAAATTTTTATATGAAAAACTTGTTTTGCTCATATCTCCTAAACTATGCGTCCTAGAGCGAAAAGGAGCTTAATTCATGACCACCCCCAAAAAATCGAAAATTCCAACCAAATCCTGAAAAAATTGAAATTTTTATATGAAAAACTTGTTTTGCTCATATCTCCTAAACTATGCGTCCTACAGCGAAAAGGAGCTTAATTCATGACCACCCCCAAAAAATCGAAAATTCCATCCAAATCCTGAAAAAATTGAAATTTTTATATGAAAAACTTGTTTTGCTCATATCTCCTAAACTATGCGTCCTAGAGCGATAAGGAGCTTAATTCATGACCACCACCAAAAAAGCGAAAATTCCATCCAAATCCTGGAAAAAATTGAAATTTTTATATGAAAAACTTGTTTTGCTCATATCTCCTAAACTATGCGTCCTAAAGCGAAAAGGAGCTTAATTCATGACCACCACAAAAAAATAGAAAATTCCATCCAAATCCTGAAAAAATTTAAAATTTTTATATGAAAAACTTGTTTTGCTCATATCTCCTAAACTATGCGTCCTAGAGCGAAAAGGAGACTAATTCATGACCACCCCCAAAAAATCGAAAATTCCAACCAAATCCTGAAAAAATTGAAATTTTTATATGAAAAACTTGTTTTGCTCATATCTCCTAAACTATGCGTCCTACAGCGAAAAGGAGCTTAATTCATGACCACCCCCAAAAAATCGAAAATTCCAACCAAATCCTGAAAAAATTGAAATTTTTATATGAAAAACTTGTTTTGCTCATATCTCCTAAACTATGCGTCCTACAGCGAAAAGGAGCTTAATTCATGACCACCCCCAAAAAATCGAAAATTCCATCCAAATCCTGAAAAAATTGAAATTTTTATATGAAAAACTTGTTTTGCTCATATCTCCTAAACTATGGGTCCTACAGCGAAAAGGAGCTTAATTCATGGCCACCCCCAAAAAATCGAAAATTCCATCCAAATCCTGAAAAAATTGAAATTTTTATATGAAAAACTTGTTTTGCTCATATCTCCTAAACTATGCGTCCTACAGCGAAAAGGAGCTTAATTCATGACCACCCCCAAAAAATCGAAAATTCCATCCAAATCCTGAAAAAATTGAAATTTTTATATGAAAAACTTGTTTTGCTCATATCTCCTAAACTATGCGTCCTAAAGCGAAAAGGAGCTTAATTCATCACCACTCCCAAAAAATCGAAAATTCCATCCAAATCCTGGAAAAAATAAAATTTTTATATGAAAAACTTGTTTTGCTCATATCTCCTAAACTATGCGTCCTACAGCGAAAAGGAGCTTAATTCATGACCACCACAAAAAAATAGAAAATTCCATCCAAATCCTGAAAAAATTTAAAATTTTTTATAAAAAACTTGTTTTGCTCATATCTCCTAAACTATGCGTCCTAGAGCGAAAAGGAGCTTAATTCATGACCACCCCCAAAAAATCGAAAATTCCATCCAAATCCTGAAAAAATTGAAATTTTTATATGAAAAACTTGTTTTGCTCATATCTCCTAAACTATGCGTCCTAGAGCGAAAAGGAGCTTAATTCATGACCACCACCAAAAAAGCGAAAATTCCATCCAAATCCTGAAAAAAATTGAAATTTTTATATGAAAAACTTGTTTTGCTCATATCTCCTAAACTTTGCTCATATCTCCTAAACTATGCGTCCTACAGCGAAAAGGAGCTTAATTCATGACCACCCCCAAAAAATCGAAAATTCCATCCAAATCCTGAAAAAATTGAAATTTTTATATGAAAAACTTGTTTTGCTCATATCTCCTAAACTATGCGTCCTAAAGCGAAAAGGAGCTTAATTCATGACCACTCCCAAAAAATCGAAAATTCCATCCAAATCCTGGAAAAAATAAAATTTTTATATGAAAAACTTGTTTTGCTCATATCTCCTAAACTATGCGTCCTACAGCGAAAAGGAGCTTAATTCATGACCACCACAAAAAAATAGAAAATTCCATCCAAATCCTGAAAAAATTTAAAATTTTTTATAAAAAACTTGTTTTGCTCATATCTCCTAAACTATGCGTCCTAGAGCGAAAAGGAGCTTAATTCATGACCACCCCCAAAAAATCGAAAATTCCATCCAAATCCTGAAAAAATTGAAATTTTTATATGAAAAACTTGTTTTGCTCATATCTCCTAAACTATGCGTCCTAGAGCGAAAAGGAGCTTAATTCATGACCACCACCAAAAAAGCGAAAATTCCATCCAAATCCTGGAAAAAATTGAAATTTTTATATGAAAAACTTGTTTTGCTCATATCTCCTAAACTATGCGTGCTAAAGCGAAAAGGAGCTTAATTCATGACCACCACAAAAAAATAGAAAATTCCATCCAAATCCTGAAAAAATTTAAAATTTTTTATAAAAAACTTGTTTTGCTCATATCTCCTAAACTATGCGTCCTAGAGCGAAAAGGAGCTTAATTCATGACCACCCCCAAAAAATCGAAAATTCCATCCAAATCCTGAAAAAATTGAAATTTTTATATGAAAAACTTGTTTTGCTCATATCTCCTAAACTATGCGTCCTACAGCGAAAGGGAGCTTAATTCATGACCACCACCAAAAAATCGAAAATTCCATCCAAATCCTGAAAAAATTGAAATTTTTATATGAAAAACTTGTTTTGCTCATATCTCCTAAACTATGCGTCCTAGAGCGAAAAGGAGCTTAATTCATGACCACCCCCAAAAAATCGAAAATTCCAACCAAATCCTGAAAAAAATGTAATTTTTATATGAAAAACTTGTTTTGCTCATATCTCCTAAACTATGCGTCCTAGAGCGAAAAGGAGCTTAATTCATGACCAACCCCAAAAAATCGAGAATTCCAACCAAATCCTGAAAAAATTGAAATTTTTATATGAAAAACTTGTTTTGCTCATATCTCCTAAACTATGCGTCCTACAGCGAAAAGGAGCTTCATTCATGACCACCCCCAAAAAATCGAAAATTCCATCCAAATCCTGAAAAAATTGAAATTTTTATATGAAAAACTTGTTTTGCTCATATCTCCTAAACTATGGGTCCTACAGCGAAAAGGAGCTTAATTCATGGCCACCCCCAAAAAATCGAAAATTCCATCCAAATCCTGGAAAAAATGAAATTTTTATATGAAAAACTTGTTTTGCTCATATCTCCTAAACTATGCGTCCTAGAGCGAAAAGGAGCTTAATTCATGACCACCACCAAAAAATCGAAAATTCCATCCAAATCCTGAAAAAATTGAAATTTTTATATGAAAAACTTGTTTTGCTCATATCTCCTAAACTATGCGTCCTAGAGCGAAAAGGAGCTTAATTCATGACCACCCCCAAAAAATCGAAAATTCCATCCAAATCCTGGAAAAAATGAAATTTTTATATGAAAAACTTGTTTTGCTCATATCTCCTAAACTATGCGTCCTACAGCGAAAAGGAGCTTAATTCATGACCACCACAAAAAAAAATAGAAAATTCCATCCAAATCCTGAAAAAATTTAAAATTTTTTATAAAAAACTTGTTTTGCTCATATCTCCTAAACTATGCGTCCTAGAGCGAAAAGGAGCTTAATTCATGACCACCCCCAAAAAATCGAAAATTCCATCCAAATCCTGAAAAAATTGAAATTTTTATATGAAAAACTTGTTTTGCTCATATCTCCTAAACTATGCGTCCTAGAGCGAAAAGGAGCTTAATTCATGACCACCCCCAAAAAATCGAAAATTCCATCCAAATCCTGGAAAAAATGAAATTTTTATATGAAAAACTTGTTTTGCTCATATCTCCTAAACTATGCGTCCTAGAGCGAAAAGGAGCTTAATTCATGACCACCACAAAAAAATTGAAAATTCCATCCAAATCCTGAAAAAATTTAAAATTTTTTATAAAAAACTTGTTTTGCTCATATCTCCTAAACTATGCGTCCTAAAGCGAAAAGGAGCTTAATTCATGACCACTCCCAAAAAATCGAAAATTCCATCCAAATCCTGGAAAAAATAAAATTTTTATATGAAAAACTTGTTTTGCTCATATCTCCTAAACTATGCGTCCTACAGCGAAAAGGAGCTTAATTCATGACCACCACAAAAAAATAGAAAATTCCATCCAAATCCTGAAAAAATTTAAAATTTTTTATAAAAAACTTGTTTTGCTCATATCTCCTAAACTATGCGTCCTAGAGCGAAAAGGAGCTTAATTCATGACCACCCCCAAAAAATCGAAAATTCCATCCAAATCCTGAAAAAATTGAAATTTTTATATGAAAAACTTGTTTTGCTCATATCTCCTAAACTATGCGTCCTAGAGCGAAAAGGAGCTTAATTCATGACCACCACCAAAAAAGCGAAAATTCCATCCAAATCCTGGAAAAAATTGAAATTTTTATATGAAAAACTTGTTTTGCTCATATCTCCTAAACTTTGCTCATATCTCCTAAACTATGCGTCCTACAGCGAAAAGGAGCTTAATTCATGACCACCCCCAAAAAATCGAAAATTCCATCCAAATCCTGAAAAAATTGAAATTTTTATATGAAAAACTTGTTTTGCTCATATCTCCTAAACTATGCGTCCTAAAGCGAAAAGGAGCTTAATTCATGACCACTCCCAAAAAATCGAAAATTCCATCCAAATCCTGGAAAAAATAAAATTTTTATATGAAAAACTTGTTTTGCTCATATCTCCTAAACTATGCGTCCTACAGCGAAAAGGAGCTTAATTCATGACCACCACAAAAAAATAGAAAATTCCATCCAAATCCTGAAAAAATTTAAAATTTTTTATAAAAAACTTGTTTTGCTCATATCTCCTAAACTATGCGTCCTAGAGCGAAAAGGAGCTTAATTCATGACCACCCCCAAAAAATCGAAAATTCCATCCAAATCCTGAAAAAATTGAAATTTTTATATGAAAAACTTGTTTTGCTCATATCTCCTAAACTATGCGTCCTAGAGCGAAAAGGAGCTTAATTCATGACCACCATCAAAAAAGCGAAAATTCCATCCAAATCCTGGAAAAAATTGAAATTTTTATATGAAAAACTTGTTTTGCTCATATCTCCTAAACTATGCGTCCTAAAGCGAAAAGGAGCTTAATTCATGACCACCACAAAAAAATAGAAAATTCCATCCAAATCCTGAAAAAATTTAAAATTTTTTATAAAAAACTTGTTTTGCTCATATCTCCTAAACTATGCGTCCTAGAGCGAAAAGGAGCTTAATTCATGACCACCCCCAAAAAATCGAAAATTCCATCCAAATCCTGAAAAAATTGAAATTTTTATATGAAAAACTTGTTTTGCTCATATCTCCTAAACTTTGCGTCCTAGAGCGAAAAGGAGCTTAATTCATGACCACCCCCAAAAAATCGAAAATTCCAACCAAATCCTGAAAAAATTGAAATTTTTATATGAAAAACTTGTTTTGCTCATATCTCCTAAACTATGGGTCCTACAGCGAAAAGGAGCTTAATTCATGGCCACCCCCAAAAAATCGAAAATTCCATCCAAATCCTGGAAAAAATGAAATTTTTATATGAAAAACTTGTTTTGCTCATATCTCCTAAACTATGCGTCCTAGAGCGAAAAGGAGCTTAATTCATGACCACCACCAAAAAATCGAAAATTCCATCCAAATCCTGAAAAAATTGAAATTTTTATATGAAAAACTTGTTTTGCTCATATCTCCTAAACTATGCGTCCTAGAGCGAAAAGGAGCTTAATTCATGACCACCCCCAAAAAATCGAAAATTCCATCCAAATCCTGGAAAAAATGAAATTTTTATATGAAAAACTTGTTTTGCTCATATCTCCTAAACTATGCGTCCTACAGCGAAAAGGAGCTTAATTCATGACCACCACAAAAAAAATAGAAAATTCCATCCAAATCCTGAAAAAATTTAAAATTTTTTATAAAAAACTTGTTTTGCTCATATCTCCTAAACTATGCGTCCTAGAGCGAAAAGGAGCTTAATTCATGACCACCACCAAAAAATCGAAAATTCCATCCAAATCCTGAAAAAATTGAAATTTTTATATGAAAAACTTGTTTTGCTCATATCTCCTAAACTATGCGTCCTAGAGCGAAAAGGAGCTTAATTCATGACCACCCCCAAAAAATCGAAAATTCCATCCAAATCCTGGAAAAAATGAAATTTTTATATGAAAAACTTGTTTTGCTCATATCTCCTAAACTATGCGTCCTAGAGCGAAAAGGAGCTTAATTCATGACCACCACAAAAAAATAGAAAATTCCATCCAAATCCTGAAAAAATTTAAAATTTTTTATAAAAAACTTGTTTTGCTCATATCTCCTAAACTATGCGTCCTAGAGCGAAAAGGAGCTTAATTCATGACCACCCCCAAAAAATCGAAAATTCCATCCAAATCCTGAAAAAATTGAAATTTTTATATAAAAAACTTGTTTTGCTCATATCTCCTAAACTATGCGTCCTAGAGCGAAAAGGAGCTTAATTCATGACCACCCCCAAAAAATCGAAAATTCCATCCAAATCCTGAAAAAATTGAAATTTTTATATGAAAAACTTGTTTTGCTCATATCTCCTAAACTATGCGTCCTAGAGCGAAAAGGAGCTTAATTCATGACCACCCCCAAAAAATCGAAAATTCCATCCAAATCCTGAAAAAATTGAAATTTTTATATGAAAAACTTGTTTTGCTCATATCTCCTAAACTATGCGTCCTAGAGCGAAAAGGAGCTTAATTCATGACCACCCCCAAAAAATCGAAAATTCCAACCAAATCCTGAAAAAATTTAAAATTTTTTATAAAAAACTTGTTTTGCTCATATCTCCTAAACTATGCGTCCTAGAGCGAAAAGGAGCTTAATTCATGACCACCCCCAAAAAATCGAAAATTCCAACCAAATCCTGAAAAAATTGAAATTTTTATATGAAAAACTTGTTTTGCTCATATCTCCTAAACTATGCGTCCTACAGCGAAAAGGAGCTTAATTCATGACCACCACCAAAAAAGCGAAAATTCCATCCAAATCCTGGAAAAAATTGAAATTTTTATATGAAAAACTTGTTTTGCTCATATCTCCTAAACTATGCGTCCTAAAGCGAAAAGAAGCTTAATTCATGACCACCACAAAAAAATAGAAAATTCCATCCAAATCCTGAAAAAATTTAAAATTTTTTATAAAAAACTTGTTTTGCTCATATCTCCTAAACTATGCGTCCTAGAGCGAAAAGGAGCTTAATTCATGACCACCCCCAAAAAATCGAAAATTCCATCCAAATCCTGAAAAAATTGAAATTTTTATATGAAAAACTTGTTTTGCTCATATCTCCTAAGCTATGGGTCCTACAGCGAAAAGGAGCTTAACTCATGGCCACCCCCAAAAAATCGAAAATTCCATCCAAATCCTGAAAAAATTGAAATTTTTATATGAAAAACTTGTTTTGCTCATATCTCCTAAACTATGCGTCCTACAGCGAAAAGGAGCTTAATTCATGACCACCACAAAAAAAATAGAAAATTCCATCCAAATCCTGAAAAAATTTAAAATTTTTTATAAAAAACTTGTTTTGCTCATATCTCCTAAACTATGCGTCCTAGAGCGAAAAGGAGCTTAATTCATGACCACCCCCAAAAAATCGAAAATTCCATCCAAATCCTGGAAAAAATGAAATTTTTATATGAAAAACTTGTTTTGCTCATATCTCCTAAACTATGCGTCCTACAGCGAAAAGGAGCTTAATTCATGACCACCACAAAAAAATAGAAAATTCCATCCAAATCCTGAAAAAATTTAAAATTTTTTATAAAAAACTTGTTTTGCTCATATCTCCTAAACTATGCGTCCTAGAGCGAAAAGGAGCTTAATTCATGACCACCACCAAAAAATCGAAAATTCCACCCAAAACCTGAAAAAATTGAAATTTTTATATGAAAAACTTGTTTTGCTCATATCTCCTAAACTATGCGTCCTAGAGCGAAAAGGAGCTTAATTCATGACCACCACCAAAAAAGCGAAGATTCCATCCAAATCCTGGAAAAAATTGAAATTTTTATATGAAAAACTTGTTTTGCTCATATCTCCTAAACTATGCGTCCTAAAGCGAAAAGGAGCTTAATTCATGACCACCACAAAAAAATAGAAAATTCCATCCAAATCCTGAAAAAATTTAAAATTTTTTATAAAAAACTTGTTTTGCTCATATCTCCTAAACTATGCGTCCTACAGCGAAAAAGAGCTTAATTCATGGCCACCCCCAAAAAATCGAAAATTCCATCCAAATCCTGAAAAAATTGAAATTTTTATATGAAAAACTTGTTTTGCTCATATCTCCTAAACTATGCGTCCTAGAGCGAAAAGGAGCTTAATTCATGACCACCACCAAAAAATCGAAAATTCCAACCAAATCCTGAAAAAATTGAAATTTTTATATGAAAAACTTGTTTTGCTCATATCTCCTAAACTATGCGTCCTACAGCGAAAAGGAGCTTAATTCATGACCACCCCCAAAAAATCGAAAATTCCAACCAAATCCTGAAAAAATTGAAATTTTTATATGAAAAACTTGTTTTGCTCATATCTCCTAAACTATGCGTCCTACAGCGAAAAGGAGCTTAATTCATGACCACCCCCAAAAAATCGAAAATTCCATCCAAACCCTGGAAAAAATGAAATTTTTATATGAAAAACTTGTTTTGCTCATATCTCCTAAACTATGCGTCCTAGAGCGAAAAGGAGCATAATTCATGACCACCACAAAAAAAAATAGAAAATTCCATCCAAATCCTGAAAAAATTTAAAATTTTTTATAAAAAACTTGTTTTGCTCATATCTCCTAAACTATGCGTCCTAGAGCGAAAAGGAGCTTAATTCATGACCACCCCCAAAAAATCGAAAATTCCATCCAAATCCTGAAAAAATTGAAATTTTTATATGAAAAACTTGTTTTGCTCATATCTCCTAAACTATGCGTCCTACAGCGAAAAGGAGCTTAATTCATGACCACCACCAAAAAATCGAAAATTCCAACCAAATCCTGAAAAAATTGAAATTTTTATATGAAAAACTTGTTTTGCTCATATCTCCTAAACTATGCGTCCTAGAGCGAAAAGGAGCTTAATTCATGACCACCCCCAAAAAATCGAAAAATCCATCCAAATCCTGAAAAAATTGAAATTTTTATATGAAAAACTTGTTTTGCTCATATCTCCTAAACTATGCGTCCTAGAGCGAAAAGGAGCTTAATTCATGACCACCCCCAAAAAATCGAAAATTCCAACCAAATCCTGAAAAAATTGAAATTTTTATATGAAAAACTTGTTTTGCTCATATCTCCTAAACTATGCGTCCTACAGCGAAAAGGAGCTTAATTCATGACCACCCCCAAAAAATCGAAAATTCCATCCAAATCCTGAAAAAATTGAAATTTTTATATGAAAAACTAGTTTCGCTCATATCTCCTAAACTATGCGTCCTAGAGCGAAAAGGAGCTTAATTCATGACCACCCCCAAAAAATCGAAAATTCCATCCAAATCCTGGAAAAAATGAAATTTTTATATGAAAAACTTGTTTTGCTCATATCTCCTAGACTATGCGTCCTAGAGCGAAAAGGAGCTTAATTCATGACCACCACCAAAAAAGCGAAAATTCCATCCAAATCCTGGAAAAAATTGAAATTTTTATATGAAAAACTTGTTTTGCTCATATCTCCTAAACTATGCGTCCTACAGCGAAAAGGAGCTTAATTCATGACCACCCCCAAAAAATCGAAAATTCCATCCAAATCCTGAAAAAATTGAAATTTTTATATGAAAAACTTGTTTTGCTCATATCTCCTAAACTATGCGTCCTAGAGCGAAAAGGAGCTTAATTCATGACCACCCCCAAAAAATCGAAAATTCCAACCAAATCCTGAAAAAATTGAAATTTTTATATGAAAAACTTGTTTTGCTCATATCTCCTAAACTATGCGTCCTAGAGCGAAAAGGAGCTTAATTCATGACCACCCCCAAAAAATCGAAAATTCCAACCAAACCCTGAAAAAATTGAAATTTTTATATGAAAAACTTGTTTTGCTCATATCTCCTAAACTATGCGTCCTACAGCGAAAAGGAGCTTAATTCATGACCACCCCCAAAAAATCGAAAATTCCATCCAAATCCTGAAAAAATTGAAATTTTTATATGAAAAACTTGTTTTGCTCATATCTCCTAAACTATGGGTCCTAGAGCGAAAAGGAGCTTAATTCATGGCCACCCCAAAAAAATCGAAAATTCCATCCAAATCCTGAAAAAATTTAAAATTTTTTATAAAAAACTTGTTTTGCTCATATCTCCTAAACTATGCGTCCTAGAGCGAAAAGGAGCTTAATTCATGACCACCACCAAAAAATCGAAAATTCCAACCAAATCCTGAAAAAATTGAAATTTTTATATGAAAAACTTGTTTTGCTCATATCTCCTAAACTATGCGTCCTAGAGCGAAAAGGAGCTTAATTCATGACCACCCCCAAAAAATCGAAAATTCCATCCAAATCCTGAAAAAATTGAAATTTTTATATGAAAAACTTGTTTTGCTCATATCTCCTAAACTATGCGTCCTAGAGCGAAAAGGAGCTTCATGACCACCCCCAAAAAATCGAAAATTCCAACCAAATCCTGAAAAAATTGAAATTTTTATATGAAAAACTTGTTTTGCTCATATCTCCTAAACTATGCGTCCTACAGCGAAAAGGAGCTTAATTCATGACCACCCCCAAAAAATCGAAAATTCCAACCAAATCCTGAAAAAATTGAAATTTTTATATGAAAAACTTGTTTCGCTCATATCTCCTAAGCTATGCGTCCTACAGCGAAAAGGAGCTTAATTCATGACCACCCCCAAAAAATCGAAAATTCCAACCAAATCCTGAAAAAATTGAAATTTTTATATGAAAAACTTGTTTCGCTCATATCTCCTAAACTATGGGTCCTACAGCGAAAAGGAGCTTAATTCATGGCCATCCCCAAAAAATCGAAAATTCCATCCAAATCCTGAAAAAATTTAAATTTTTATATGAAAAACTTGTTTTGCTCATATCTCCTATACTATGCGTCCTAGAGCGAAAAGGAGCTTAATTCATGACCACCACCAAAAAATCGAAAATTCCAACCAAATCCTGAAAAAATTGAAATTTTTATATGAAAAACTTGTTTTGCTCATATCTCCTAAACTATGCGTCCTAGAGCGAAAAGGAGCTTAATTCATGACCACCCCCAAAAAATCGAAAAATCCATCCAAATCCTGAAAAAATTGAAATTTTTATATGAAAAACTTGTTTTGCTCATATCTCCTAAACTATGCGTCCTAGAGCGAAAAGGAGCTTAATTCATGACCACCCCCAAAAAATCGAAAATTCCAACCAAATCCTGAAAAAATTGAAATTTTTATATGAAAAACTTGTTTTGCTCATATCTCCTAAACTATGCGTCCTACAGCGAAAAGGAGCTTAATTCATGACCACCCCCAAAAAATCGAAAATTCCATCCAAATCCTGAAAAAATTGAAATTTTTATATGAAAAACTTGTTTTGCTCATATCTCCTAAACTATGCGTCCTAGAGCGAAAAGGAGCTTAATTCATGACCACCCCCAAAAAATCGAAAATTCCATCCAAATCCTGGAAAAAATGAAATTTTTATATGAAAAACTTGTTTTGCTCATATCTCCTAGACTATGCGTCCTACAGCGAAAAGGAGCTTAATTCATGACCACCACAAAAAATAGAAAATTCCATCCAAATCCTGAAAAAATTTAAAATTTTTTATAAAAAACTTGTTTTGCTCATATCTCCTAAACTATGCGTCCTAGAGCGAAAAGGAGCTTAATTCATGACCACCACCAAAAAAGCGAAAATTCCATCCAAATCCTGGAAAAATTGAAATTTTTATATGAAAAACTTGTTTTGCTCATATCTCCTAAACTATGCGTCCTAGAGCGAAAAGGAGCTTAATTCATGACCACCCCCAAAAAATCGAAAATTCCATCCAAATCCTGAAAAAATTGAAATTTTTATATGAAAAACTTGTTTTGCTCATATCTCCTAAACTATGCGTCCTAGAGCGAAAAGGAGCTTAATTCATGACCACCCCCAAAAAATCGAAAATTCCAACCAAATCCTGAAAAAATTGAAATTTTTATATGAAAAACTTGTTTTGCTCATATCTCCTAAACTATGCGTCCTACAGCGAAAAGGAGCTTAATTCATGACCACCACCAAAAAATCGAAAATTCCAACCAAATCCTGAAAAAATTGAAATTTTTATATGAAAAACTTGTTTTGCTCATATCTCCTAAACTATGCGTCCTACAGCGAAAAGGAGCTTAATTCATGACCACCCCCAAAAAATCGAAAATTCCATCCAAATCCTGAAAAAATTGAAATTTTTATATGAAAAACTTGTTTTGCTCATATCTCCTAAACTATGCGTCCTAGAGCGAAAAGGAGCTTAATTCATGACCACCCCCAAAAAATCGAAAATTCCAACCAAATCCTGAAAAAATTGAAACTTTTATATGAAAAACTTGTTTTGCTCATATCTCCTAAACTATGCGTCCTAGAGCGAAAAGGAGCTTAATTCATGACCACCCCCAAAAAATCGAAAATTCCATCCAAATCCTGGAAAAAATGAAATTTTTATATGAAAAACTTGTTTTGCTCATATCTCCTAAACTATGCGTCCTAGAGCGAAAAGGAGCTTAATTCATGACCACCACCAAAAAAGCGAAAATTCCATCCAAATCCTGGAAAAAATTGAAATTTTTATATGAAAAACTTGTTTTGCTCATATCTCCTAAACTATGCGTCCTAAAGCGAAAAGAAGCTTAATTCATGACCACCACAAAAAAATAGAAAATTCCATCCAAATCCTGAAAAAATTTAAAATTTTTTATAAAAAACTTGTTTTGCTCATATCTCGTAAACTATGCGTCCTAGATCGAAAAGGAGCTTAATTCATGACCACCCCCAAAAAATCGAAAATTCCATCCAAATCCTGAAAAAATTGAAATTTTTATATGAAAAACTTGTTTTGCTCATATCTCCTAAACTATGCGTCCTAGAGCGAAAAGGAGCTTAATTCATGACCACCACCAAAAAAGCGAAAATTCCATCCAAATCCTGGAAAAAATTGAAATTTTTATATGAAAAACTTGTTTTGCTCATATCTCCTAAACTATGCGTCCTAAAGCGAAAAGAAGCTTAATTCATGACCACCACAAAAAAATAGAAAATTCCATCCAAATCCTGAAAAAATTTAAAATTTTTTATAAAAAACTTGTTTTGCTCATATCTCCTAAACTATGCGTCCTAGAGCGAAAAGGAGCTTAATTCATGACCACCCCCAAAAAATCGAAAATTCCATCCAAATCCTGAAAAAATTGAAATTTTTATATGAAAAACTTGTTTTGCTCATATCTCCTAAACTATGCGTCCTAGAGCGAAAAGGAGCTTAATTCATGACCACCCCCAAAAAATCGAAAATTCCAACCAAATCCTGAAAAAATTGAAATTTTTATATGAAAAACTTGTTTTGCTCATATCTCCTAAACTATGCGTCCTACAGCGAAAAGGAGCTTAATTCATGACCACCACCAAAAAATCGAAAATTCCAACTAAATCCTGAAAAAATTGAAATTTTTATATGAAAAACTTGTTTTGCTCATATCTCCTAAACTATGCGTCCTAGAGCGAAAAGGAGCTTAATTCATGACCACCCCCAAAAAATCTATGCGTCCTAGAGCGAAAAGGAGCTTAATTCATGACCACCCCCAAAAAATCGAAAATTCCATCCAAATCCTGGAAAAAATGAAATTTTTATATGAAAAACTTGTTTTGCTCATATCTCCTAAACTATGCGTCCTACAGCGAAAAGGAGCTTAATTCATGACCACCACAAAAAAATAGAAAATTCCATCCAAATCCTGAAAAAATTTAAAATTTTTTATAAAAAACTTGTTTTGCTCATATCTCCTAAACTATGCGTCCTAGAGCGAAAAGGAGCTTAATTCATGACCACCCCCAAAAAATCGAAAATTCCATCCAAATCCTAAAAAAATTGAAATTTTTATATGAAAAACTTGTTTTGCTCATATCTCCTAAACTATGCGTCCTAGAGCGAAAAGGAGCCTATTTCATGACCACCACCAAAAAAGCGAAAATTCCATCCAAATCCTGAAAAAATTTAAAATTTTTTATAAAAAACTTGTTTTGCTCATATATCCTAAACTATGCGTCCTAGAGCGAAAAGGAGCTTAATTCATGACCACCCCCAAAAAATCGAAAATTCCATCCAAATCCTGAAAAAATTGAAATTTTTATATGAAAAACTTGTTTTGCTCATATCTCCTAAACTATGCGTCCTAGAGCGAAAAGGAGCTTATTTCATGACCACCACCAAAAAAGCGAAAATTCCATCCAAATCCTGGAAAAAATTGAAATTTTTATATGAAAAACTTGTTTTGCTCATATCTCCTAAACTATGCGTCCTACAGCGAAAAGGAACTTAATTCATGACCACCCCCAAAAAATCGAAAATTCCATCCAAATCCTGAAAAAATTGAAATTTTTATATGAAAAACTTGTTTTGCTCATATCTCCTAAACTATGCGTCCTAGAGCGAAAAGGAGCTTAATTCATGACCACCCCCAAAAAATCGAAAATTCCATCCAAATCCCGGAAAAAATGAAATTTTTATATGAAAAACTTGTTTTGCTCATATCTCCTAAACTATGCGTCCTACAGCGAAAAGGAGCTTAATTCATGACCACCACAAAAAAATAGAAAAGTCCATCCAAATCCTGAAAAAATTTAAAATTTTTTATAAAAAACTTGTTTTGCTCATATCTCCTAAACTATGGGTCCTACAGCGAAAAGGAGCTTAATTCATGGCCACCCCCAAAAAATCGAAAATTCCATCCAAATCCTGAAAAAATTGAAATTTTTATATGAAAAACTGTTTTGCCCATATCTCCTAAACTATGCGTCCTAGAGCGAAAAGGAGCTTAATTCATGACCACCACCAAAAAATCGAAAATTCCAACCAAATCCTAAAAAAATTGAAATTTTTATATGAAAAACTTGTTTTGCTCATATCTCCTAAACTATGCGTCCTAAAGCGAAAAGGAGCTTAATTCATGACCACCACAAAAAAATAGAAAATTCCATCCAAATCCTGAAAAAATTTTAAATTTTTTATAAAAAACTTGTTTTGCTCATATCTCCTAAACTATGCGTCCTAGAGCGAAAAGGAGCTTAATTCATGACCACCCCCAAAAAATCGAAAATTCCATCCAAATCCTGAAAAAATTGAAATTTTTATATGAAAAACTTGTTTTGCTCATATCTCCTAAACTATGCGTCCTACAGCGAAAAGAAGCTTAATTCATGACCACCCCCAAAAAATCGAAAATTCCATCCAAATCCTGAAAAAATTGAAATTTTTATATGAAAAACTTGTTTTGCTCATATCTCCTAAACTATGCGTCCTAGAGCGAAAAGGAGCTTAATTCATGACCACCCCCAAAAAATCGAAAATTCCATCCAAATCCTGAAAAAATTGAAATTTTTATATGAAAAACTTGTTTTGCTCATATCTCCTAAACTATGCGTCCTAGAGCGAAAAGGAGCTTAATTCATGACCACCCCCAAAAAATCGAAAATTCCAACCAAATCCTGAAAAACTAAACTATGCGTCCTAGAGCGAAAAGGAGCTTAATTCATGACCACCCCCAAAAAATCGAAAATTCCAACCAAATCCTGAAAAAATTGAAATTTTTATATGAAAAACTTGTTTTGCTCATATCTCCTAAACTATGCGTCCTAGAGCGAAAAGGAGCTTAATTCATGACCACCCCCAAAAAATCGAAAATTCCAACCAAATCCTGAAAAAATTGAAATTTTTATATGAAAAACTTGTTTTGCTCATATCTCCTAAACTATGCGTCCTAGAGCGAAAAGGAGCTTAATTCATGACCACCACAAAAAAATAGAAAATTCCATCCAAATCCTGAAAAAATTTAAAATTTTTTATAAAAAACTTGTTTTGCTCATATCTCCTAAACTATGGGTCCTACAGCGAAAAGGAGCTTAATTCATGGCCACCCCCAAAAAATCGAAAATTCCATCCAAACTATGCGTCCTAGAGCGAAAAGGAGCTTAATTCATGACCACCACCAAAAAATCGAAAATTCCAACCAAATCCTGAAAAAATTGAAATTTTTATATGAAAAACTTGTTTTGCTCATATCTCCTAAACTATGCGTCCTAAAGCGAAAAGGAGCTTAATTCATGACCACCACAAAAAAATAGAAAATTCCATCCAAATCCTGAAAAAATTTAAAATTTTTTATAAAAAACTTGTTTTGCTCATATCTCCTAAACTATGCGTCCTAGAGCGAAAAGGAGCTTAATTCATGACCACCCCCAAAAAATCGAAAATTCCATCCAAATCCTGAAAAAATTGAAATTTTTATATGAAAAACTTGTTTTGCTCATATCTCCTAAACTATGCGTCCTACAGCGAAAAGAAGCTTAATTCATGACCACCCCCAAAAAATCGAAAATTCCATCCAAATCCTGAAAAAATTGAAATTTTTATATGAAAAACTTGTTTTGCTCATATCTCCTAAACTATGCGTCCTAGAGCGAAAAGGAGCTTAATTCATGACCACCCCCAAAAAATCGAAAATTCCATCCAAATCCTGAAAAAATTGAAATTTTTATATGAAAAACTTGTTTTGCTCATATCTCCTAAACTATGCGTCCTAGAGCGAAAAGGAGCTTAATTCATGACCACCCCCAAAAAATCGAAAATTCCAACCAAATCCTGAAAAACTAAACTATGCGTCCTAGAGCGAAAAGGAGCTTAATTCATGACCACCCCCAAAAAATCGAAAATTCCAACCAAATCCTGAAAAAATTGAAATTTTTATATGAAAAACTTGTTTTGCTCATATCTCCTAAACTATGCGTCCTAGAGCGAAAAGGAGCTTAATTCATGACCACCCCCAAAAAATCGAAAATTCCAACCAAATCCTGAAAAAATTGAAATTTTTATATGAAAAACTTGTTTTGCTCATATCTCCTAAACTATGCGTCCTAGAGCGAAAAGGAGCTTAATTCATGACCACCACCAAAAAATCGAAAATTCCAACCAAATCCTGAAAAAATTGAAATTTTTATATGAAAAACTTGTTTTGCTCATATCTCCTAAACTATGCGTCCTAGAGCGAAAAGGAGCTTAATTCATGACCACCCCCAAAAAATCGAAAATTCCATCCAAATCCTGAAAAAAATGAAATTTTTATATGAAAAACTTGTTTTGCTCATATCTCCTAAACTATGCGTCCTAGAGCGAAAAGGAGCTTAATTCATGACCACCCCCAAAAAATCGAAAATTCCAACCAAATCCTGAAAAAATTGAAATTTTTATATGAAAAACTTGTTTTGCTCATATCTCCTAAACTATGCGTCCTACAGCGAAAAGGAGCTTAATTCATGACCACCCCCAAAAAATCGAAAATTCCATCCAAATCCTGAAAAAATTGAAATTTTTATATGAAAAACTTGTTTTGCTCATATCTCCTAAACTATGCGTCCTAGAGCGAAAAGGAGCTTAATTCATGACCACCCCCAAAAAATCGAAAATTCCATCCAAATCCTGGAAAAAATGAAATTTTTATATGAAAAACTTGTTTTGCTCATATCTCCTAAACTATGCGTCCTACAGCGAAAAGGAGCTTAATTCATGACCACCCCCAAAAAATCGAAAATTCCATCCAAATCCTGAAAAAATTGAAATTTTTATATGAAAAACTTGTTTTGCTCATATCTCCTAAACTATGGGTCCTACAGCGAAAAGGAGCTTAATTCATGGCCACCCCCAAAAAATCGAAAATTCCATCCAAATCCTGAAAAAATGGAAATTTTTATATGAAAAACTTGTTTTGCTCATATCTCCTAAACTATGCGTCCTAGAGCGAAAAGGAGCTTAATTCATGACCACCACCAAAAAATCGAAAATTCCAACCAAATCCTGAAAAAATTGAAATTTTTATATGAAAAACTTGTTTTGCTCATATCTCCTAAACTATGCGTCCTAGAGCGAAAAGGAGCTTCATGACCACCCCCAAAAAATCGAAAATTCCAACCAAATCCTGAAAAAATTGAAATTTTTATATGAAAAACTTGTTTTGCTCATATCTCCTAAACTATGCGTCCTACAGCGAAAAGGAGCTTAATTCATGACCACCCCCAAAAAATCGAAAATTCCATACAAATCCTGAAAAAATTGAAATTTTATGAAAAACTTGTTTTGCTCATATCTCCTAAACTATGCGTCCTAGAACGAAAAGGAGCTTAATTCATGACCACCCCCAAAAAATCGAAAATTCCATCCAAATCCTGGAAAAAATGAAATTTTTATATGAAAAACTTGTTTTGCTCATATCTCCTAAGCTATGCGTCCTACAGCGAAAAGGAGCTTAATTCATGACCACCACCAAAAAATCGAAAATTCCAACCAAATCCTGAAAAAATTGAAATTTTTATATGAAAAACTTGTTTTGCTCATATCTCCTAAACTATGCGTCCTAGAGCGAAAAGGAGCTTAATTCATGACCACCACCAAAAAATCGAAAATTCCAACCAAATCCTGAAAAAATTGAAATTTTTATATGAAAAACTTGTTTTGCTCATATCTCCTAAACTATGCGTCCTAGAGCGAAAAGGAGCTTAATTCATGACCACCACAAAAAAATCGAAAATTCCATCCAAATCCTGAAAAAATTTAAAATTTTTTATAAAACACTTGTTTTGCTCATATCTCCTAAAAACTTGTTTTGCTCATATCTTCTAAACTATGCGTCCTAGAGCGAAAAGGAGCTTAATTCATGACCACCCCCAAAAAATCGAAAATTCCAACCAAATCCTGAAAAAATTGAAATTTTTATATGAAAAACTTGTTTTGCTCATATCTCCTAAACTATGCGTCCTACAGCGAAAAGGAGCTTAATTCATGACCACCCCCAAAAAATCGAAAATTCCATCCAAATCCTGAAAAAATTGAAATTTTTATATGAAAAACTTGTTTTGCTCATATCTCCTAAACTATGGGTCCTACAGCGAAAAGGAGCTTAATTCATGGCCACCCCCAAAAAATCGAAAATTCCATCCAAATCCTGAAAAAATGGAAATTTTTATATGAAAAACTTGTTTTGCTCATATCTCCTAAACTATGCGTCCTAGAGCGAAAAGGAGCTTAATTCATGACCACCACCAAAAAATCGAAAATTCCAACCAAATCCTGAAAAAATTGAAATTTTTATATGAAAAACTTGTTTTGCTCATATCTCCTAAACTATGCGTCCTAGAGCGAAAAGGAGCTTCATGACCACCCCCAAAAAATCGAAAATTCCAACCAAATCCTGAAAAAATTGAAATTTTTATATGAAAAACTTGTTTTGCTCATATCTCCTAAACTATGCGTCCTACAGCGAAAAGGAGCTTAATTCATGACCACCCCCAAAAAATCGAAAATTCCATCCAAATCCTGAAAAAATTGAAATTTTTATATGAAAAACTTGTTTTGCTCATATCTCCTAAACTATGCGTCCTAGAGCGAAAAGGAGCTTAATTCATGACCACCACCAAAAAATCGAAAATTCCAACCAAATCCTGAAAAAATTGAAATTTTTATATGAAAAACTTGTTTTGCTCATATCTCCTAAACTATGCGTCCTAGAGCGAAAAGGAGCTTAATTCATGACCACCCCCAAAAAATCGAAAATTCCATCCAAATCCTGAAAAAATTGAAATTTTTATATGAAAAACTTGTTTTGCTCATATCTCCTAAACTATGCGTCCTACAGCGAAAAGGAGCTTAATTCATGACCACCCCCAAAAAATCGAAAATTCCAACCAAATCCTGAAAAAATTGAAATTTTTATATGAAAAACTTGTTTTGCTCATATCTCCTAAACTATGCGTCCTACAGCGAAAAGGAGCTTAATTCATGACCACCCCCAAAAAATCGAAAATTCCATACAAATCCTGAAAAAATTGAAATTTTATGAAAAACTTGTTTTGCTCATATCTCCTAAACTATGCGTCCTAGAACGAAAAGGAGCTTAATTCATGACCACCCCCAAAAAATCGAAAATTCCAACCAAATCCTGAAAAAATTGAAATTTTTATATGAAAAACTTGTTTTGCTCATATCTCCTAAGCTATGCGTCCTACAGCGAAAAGGAGCTTAATTCATGACCACCACCAAAAAATCGAAAATTCCATCCAAATCCTGAAAAAATTGAAATTTTTATATGAAAAACTTGTTTTGCTCATATCTCCTAAACTATGCGTCCTAGAGCGAAAAGGAGCTTAATTCATGACCACCCCCAAAAAATCGAAAATTCCATCCAAATCCTGAAAAAATTAAATTTTTATATGAAAAACTTGTTTTGCTCATATCTCCTAAACTATGCGTCCTAGAGCGAAAAGGAGCTTAATTCATGACCACCCCCAAAAAATCGAAAATTCCATCCAAATCCTGGAAAAAATGAAATTTTTATATGAAAAACTTGTTTTGCTCATATCTCCTAAACTATGCGTCCTACAGCGAAAAGGAGCTTAATTCATGACCACCACAAAAAAATAGAAAATTCCATCCAAATCCTGAAAAAATTTAAAATTTTTTATAAAAAACTTGTTTTGCTCATATCTCCTAAACTATGGGTCCTAGAGCGAAAAGGAGCTTAATTCATGACCACCCCCAAAAAATCGAAAATTCCATCCAAATCCTGAAAAAATTGAAATTTTTATATGAAAAACTTGTTTTGCTCATATCTCCTAAACTATGCGTCCTAGAGCGAAAAGGAGCTTAATTCATGACCACCACAAAAAAATAGAAAATTCCATCCAAATCCTGAAAAAATTGAAATTTTTTATAAAAAACTTGTTTTGCTCATATCTCCTAAACTATGCGTCCTAGAGCGAAAAGGAGCTTAATTCATGACCACCCCCAAAAAATCGAAAATTCCAACCAAATCCTGAAAAAATTGAAATTTTTATATGAAAAACTTGTTTTGTTCATATCTCCTAAACAATGCGTCCTACAGCGAAAAGGAGCTTAATTCATGACCACCACCAAAAAATCGAAAATTCCATCCAAATCCTGAAAAAATTGAAATTTTTATATGAAAAACTTGTTTTGCTCATATCTCCTAAACTATGCGTCCTAGAGCGAAAAGGAGCTTAATTCATGACCACCCCAAAAAATCGAAAATTCCAACCAAATCCTGAAAAAATTGAAATTTTTATATGAAAAACTTGTTTTGCTCATATCTCCTAAACTATGCGTCCTAGAGCGAAAAGGAGCTTAATTCATGACCACCCCCAAAAAATCGAAAATTCCAACCAAATCCTGAAAAAATTGAAATTTTTATATGAAAAACTTGTTTTGCTCATATCTCCTAAACTATGCGTCCTAGAGCGAAAAGGAGCTTCATGACCACCCCCAAAAAATCGAAAATTCCAACCAAATCCTGAAAAAATTGAAATTTTTATATGAAAAACTTGTTTTGCTCATATCTCCTAAACTATGCGTCCTAGAGCGAAAAGGAGCTTAATTCATGACCACCCCCAAAAAATCGAAAATTCCAACCAAATCCTGAAAAAATTGAAATTTTTATATGAAAAACTTGTTTTGCTCATATCTCCTAAACTATGCGTCCTACAGCGAAAAGGAGCTTAATTCATGACCACCCCCAAAAAATCGAAAATTCCATCCAAATCCTGAAAAAATTGAAATTTTTATATGAAAAACTTGTTTTGCTCATATCTCCTAAACTATGGGTCCTACAGCGAAAAGGAGCTTAATTCATGGCCACCCCCAAAAAATCGAAAATTCCATCCAAATCCTGAAAAAATTGAAATTTTTATATGAAAAACTTGTTTTGCTCATATCTCCTAAACTATGCGTCCTAGAGCGAAAAGGAGCTTAATTCATGACCACCCCCAAAAAATCGAAAATTCCAACCAAATCCTGAAAAAATTGAAATTTTTATATGAAAAACTTGTTTTGCTCATATCTCCTAAACTATGCGTCCTAGAGCGAAAAGGAGCTTAATTCATGACCACCCCCAAAAAATCGAAAATTCCATCCAAATCCTGAAAATTTTTATATGAAAAACTTGTTTTGCTCATATCTCCTAAACTATGCGTCGTAGAGCGAAAAGGAGCTTAATTCATGACCACCCCCAAAAAATTGAAAATTCCAACCAAATCCTGAAAAAATTGAAATTTTTATATAAAAAACTTCTTTTGCTCATATCTCCTAAACTATGCGTCCTACAGCGAAAAGGAGCTTAATTCATGGCCACCCCCAAAAAATCGAAAATTCCATCCAAATCCTGAAAAAATTGAAATTTTTATATGAAAAACTTGTTTTGCTCATATCTCCTAAACTATGCGTCCTAGAGCGAAAAGGAGCTTAATTCATGACCACCCCCAAAAAATCGAAAATTCCAACCAAATCCTGAAAAAATTGAAATTTTTATATGAAAAACTTGTTTTGCTCATATCTCCTAAACTATGCGTCCTAGAGCAAAAAGGAGCTTAATTCATGACCACCCCCAAAAAATCGAAAATTCCAACCAAATCCTGAAAAAATTGAAATTTTTATATGAAAAACTTGTTTTGCTCATATCTCCTAAACTATGCGTCCTACAGCGAAAAGGAGCTTAATTCATGACCACCACCAAAAAATCGAAAATTCCATCCAAATCCTGAAAAAATTGAAATTTTTATATGAAAAACTTGTTTTGCTCATATCTCCTAAACTATGCGTCCTAGAGCGAAAAGGAGCTTAATTCATGACCACCACCAAAAAATCGAAAATTCCAACCAAATCCTGAAAAAATTTAAATTTTTATATGAAAAACTTGTTTTGCTCATATCTCCTAAACTATGGGTCCTACAGCGAAAAGGAGCTTAATTCATGGCCACCCCCAAAAAATCGAAAATTCCATCCAAATCCTGAAAAAATTGAAATTTTTATATGAAAAACTTGTTTTGCTCATATCTCCTAAACTATGCGTCCTAGAGCGAAAAGGAGCTTAATTCATGACCACCCCCAAAAAATCGAAAATTCCAACCAAATCCTGAAAAAATTGAAATTTTTATATGAAAAACTTGTTTTGCTCATATCTCCTAAACTATGCGTCCTAGAGCGAAAAGGAGCTTAATTCATGACCACCCCCAAAAAATCGAAAATTCCATCCAAATCCTAAAAATTTTTATATGAAAAACTTGTTTTGCTCATATCTCCTAAACTATGCGTCGTAGAGCGAAAAGGAGCTTAATTCATGACCACCCCCAAAAAATTGAAAATTCCAACCAAATCCTGAAAAAATTGAAATTTTTATATAAAAAACTTGTTTTGCTCATATCTCCTAAACTATGCGTCCTACAGCGAAAAGGAGCTTAATTCATGACCACCCCCAAAAAATCGAAAATTCCATCCAAATCCTGAAAAAATTGAAATTTTTATATGAAAAACTTGTTTTGCTCATATCTCCTAAACTATGCGTCCTAGAGCGAAAAGGAGCTTAATTCATGACCACCCGCAAAAAATCGAAAATTCCATCCAAATCCTGAAAAAAATGAAATTTTTATATGAAAAACTTGTTTTGCTCATATCTCCTAAACTATGCGTCCTAGAGCGAAAAGGAGCTTAATTCATGACCACCCCCAAAAAATCGAAAATTCCATCCAAATCCTGAAAAAATTGAAATTTTTATATGAAAAACTTGTTTTGCTCATATCTCTTAAACTATGCGTCCTAGAGCGAAAAGGAGCTTAATTCATGACCACCACCAAAAAAGCGAAAATTCCATCCAAATCCTGGAAAAAATTGAAATTTTTATATGAAAAACTTGTTTTGCTCATATCTCCTAAACTATGCGTCCTAAAGCGAAAAGGAGCTTAATTCATGACAACCACAAAAAAATAGAAAATTCCATCCAAATCCTGAAAAAATTTAAAATTTTTTATAAAAAACTTGTTTTGCTCATATCTCCTAAACTATGCGTCCTAGAGCGAAAAGGAGCTTAATTCATGACCACCCCCAAAAAATCGAAAATTCCATCCAAATCCTGAAAAAATTGAAATTTTTATATGAAAAACTTGTTTTGCTCATATCTCCTAAACTATGCGTCCTAGAGCGAAAAGGAGCTTAATTCATGACCACCACCAAAAAATCGAAAATTCCAACCAAATCCTGAAAAAATTTAAATTTTTATATGAAAAACTTGTTTTGCTCATATCTCCTAAACTATGCGTCCTAGAGCGAAAAGGAGCTTAATTCATGACCACCCCCAAAAAATCGAAAATTCCATCCAAATCCTGAAAAAATTGAAATTTTTATATGAAAAACTTGTTTTGCTCATATCTCCTAAACTATGCGTCTTAGAGCGAAAAGGAGCTTAATTCATGACCACCCCCAAAAAATCGAAAATTCCAACCAAATCCTGAAAAAATTGAAATTTTTATATGAAAAACTTGTTTTGCTCATATCTCCTAAACTATGCGTCCTACAGCGAAAAGGAGCTTAATTCATGACCACCCCCAAAAAATCGAAAATTCCATCCAAATCCTGAAAAAATTGAAATTTTTATATGAAAAACTTGTTTTGCTCATATCTCCTAAACTATGCGTCCTAGAGCGAAAAGGAGCTTAATTCATGACCACCCCCAAAAAATCGAAAATTCCAACCAAATCCTGAAAAAATTGAAATTTTTATATGAAAAACTTGTTTTGCTCATATCTCCTAAACTATGCGTCCTACAGCGAAAAGGAGCTTAATTCATGACCACCCCCAAAAAATCGAAAATTCCATCCAAATCCTGAAAAAATTGAAATTTTTATATGAAAAACTTGTTTTGCTCATATCTCCTAAACTATGGGTCCTACAGCGAGAAGGAGCTTAATTCATGGCCACCCCCAAAAAATCGAAAATTCCATCCAAATCCTGAAAAAATTGAAATTTTTATATGAAAAACTTGTTTTGCTCATATCTCCTAAACTATGCGTCCTAGAGCGAAAAGGAGCTTAATTCATGACCACCCCCAAAAAATCGAAAATTCCAACCAAATCCTGAAAAAATTGAAATTTTTATATGAAAAACTTGTTTTGCTCATATCTCCTAAACTATGCGTCCTAGAGCGAAAAGGAGCTTAATTCATGACCACCCCCAAAAAATCGAAAATTCCATCCAAATCCTGAAAATTTTTATATGAAAAACTTGTTTTGCTCATATCTCCTAAACTATGCGTCGTAGAGCGAAAAGGAGCTTAATTCATGACCACCCCCAAAAAATTGAAAATTCCAACCAAATCCTGAAAAAATTGAAATTTTTATATAAAAAACTTGTTTTGCTCATATCTCCTAAACTATGCGTCCTACAGCGAAAAGGAGCTTAATTCATGACCACCCGCAAAAAATCGAAAATTCCATCCAAATCCTGAAAAAAATGAAATTTTTATATGAAAAACTTGTTTTGCTCATATCTCCTAAACTATGCGTCCTAGAGCGAAAAGGAGCTTAATTCATGACCACCCCCAAAAAATCGAAAATTCCATCCAAATCCTGAAAAAATGAAATTTTTATATGAAAAACTTGTTTTGCTCATATCTCCTAAACTATGCGTCCTAGAGCGAAAAGGAGCTTAATTCATGACCACCCCCAAAAAATCGAAAATTCCATCCAAATCCTGAAAAAATTGAAATTTTTATATGAAAAACTTGTTTTGCTCATATCTCCTAAACTATGCGTCCTAGAGCGAAAAGGAGCTTAATTCATGACCACCACCAAAAAAGCGAAAATTCCATCCAAATCCTGGAAAAAATTGAAATTTTTATACGAAAAACTTGTTTTGCTCATATCTCCTAAACTATGCGTCCTAAAGCGAAAAGGAGCTTAATTCATGACAACCAAAAAAAATAGAAAATTCCATCCAAATCCTGAAAAAATTTAAATTTTTTTATAAAAAACTTGTTTTGCTCATATCTCCTAAACTATGCGTCCTAGAGCGAAAAGGAGCTTAATTCATGACCACCCCCAAAAAATCGAAAATTCTAACCAAATCCTGAAAAAATTGAAATTTTTATATGAAAAACTTGTTTTGCTCATATCTCCTAAACTATGCGTCCTACAGCGAAAAGGAGCTTAATTCATGGCCACCCCCAAAAAATCGAAAATTCCATCCAAATCCTGAAAAAATTGAAATTTTTATATGAAAAACTTGTTTTGCTCATATCTCCTAAACTATGCGTCCTAGAGCGAAAAGGAGCTTAATTCATGACCACCCCCAAAAAATCGAAAATTCCATCCAAATCCTGAAAAAATTGAAATTTTTATATGAAAAACTTGTTTTGCTCGTATCTCCTAAACTATGCGTCCTACAGCGAAAAGGAGCTTAATTCATGACCACCCCCAAAAAATCGAAAATTCCATCCAAATCCTGAAAAAATTGAAATTTTTATATGAAAAACTTGTTTTGCTCATATCTCCTAAACTATGCGTCCTAGAGCGAAAAGGAGCTTAATTCATGACCACCCCCAAAAAATCGAAAATTCCATCCGTATCCTGAAAAAATTGAAATTTTTATATGAAAAACTTGTTTTGCTCATATCTCCTAAACTATGCGTCCTACAGCGAAAAGGAGCTTAATTCATGGCCACCCCCAAAAAATCGAAAATTCCATCCAAATCCTGAAAAAATTGAAATTTTTATATGAAAAACTTGTTTTGCTCATATCTCCTAAACTATGCGTCCTAGAGCGAAAAGGAGCTTAATTCATGACCACCCCCAAAAAATCGAAAATTCCATCCAAATCCTGAAAAAATTGAAATTTTTATATGAAAAACTTGTTTTGCTCGTATCTCCTAAACTATGCGTCCTACAGCGAAAAGGAGCTTAATTCATGACCACCCCCAAAAAATCGAAAATTCCATCCAAATCCTGAAAAAATTGAAATTTTTATATGAAAAACTTGTTTTGCTCATATCTCCTAAACTATGCGTCCTAGAGCGAAAAGGAGCATAATTCATGACCACCCCCAAAAAATCGAAAATTCCATCCAAATCCTGGAAAAAATGAAATTTTTATATGAAAAACTTGTTTTGCTCATATCTCCTAAACTATGCGTCCTAGAGCGAAAAGGAGCTTAATTCATGACCACCACCAAAAAAGCGAAAATTCCATCCAAATCCTGGAAAAAATTGAAATTTTTATATGAAAAACTTGTTTTGCTCATATCTCCTAAACTATGCGTCCTAAAGCGAAAAGGAGCTTAATTCATGACAACCACAAAAAAATAGAAAATTCCATCCAAATCCTGAAAAAATTTAAAATTTTTTATAAAAAACTTGTTTTGCTCATATCTCCTAAACTATGCGTCCTAGAGCGAAAAGGAGCTTAATTCATGACCACCCCCAAAAAATCGAAAATTCCATCCAAATCCTGAAAAAATTGAAATTTTTATATGAAAAACTTGTTTTGCTCATATCTCCTAAACTATGCGTCCTAGAGCGAAAAGGAGCTTAATTCATGACCACCCCCAAAAAATCGAAAATTCCAACCAAATCCTGAAAAAATTGAAATTTTTATATGAAAAACTTGTTTTGCTCATATCTCCTAAACTATGCGTCCTACAGCGAAAAGGAGCTTAATTCATGACAACCACAAAAAAATAGAAAATTCCATCCAAATCCTGAAAAAATTGAAATTTTTATATGAAAAACTTGTTTTGCTCATATCTCCTAAACTATGCGTCCTAGAGCGAAAAGGAGCTTAATTCATGACCACCACCAAAAAAGCGAAAATTCCAACCAAATCCTGAAAAAATTGAAATTTTTATATGAAAAACTTGTTTTGCTCATATCTCCTAAACTATGCGTCCTAGAGCGAAAAGGAGCTTAATTCATGACCACCCCCAAAAAATCGAAAATTCCAACCAAATCCTGAAAAAATTGAAATTTTTATATGAAAAACTTATTTTGCTCATATCTCCTAAACTATGCGTCCTAGAGCGAAAAGGAGCTTAATTCATGACCACCCCCAAAAAATCGAAAATTCCAACCAAATCCTGAAAAAATTGAAATTTTTATATGAAAAACTTGTTTTGCTCATATCTCCTAAACTATGCGTCCTACAGCGAAAAGGAGCTTAATTCATGACCACCCCCAAAAAATCGAAAATTCCATCCAAATCCTGAAAAAATTGAAATTTTTATATGAAAAACTTGTTTTGCTCATATCTCCTAAACTATGGGTCCTACAGCGAAAAGGAGCTTAATTCATGGCCACCCCCAAAAAATCGAAAATTCCATCCAAATCCTGAAAAAATTGAAATTTTTATATGAAAAACTTGTTTTGCTCATATCTCCTAAACTATGTGTCCTAGAGCGAAAAGGAGCTTAATTCATGACCACCCCCAAAAAATCGAAAATTCCATCCAAATCCTGAAAAAATTGAAATTTTTATATGAAAAACTTGTTTTGCTCGTATC
Organism: Haematobia irritans; assembly: GCF_050003625.1. Taxonomy (NCBI): domain Eukaryota; kingdom Metazoa; phylum Arthropoda; class Insecta; order Diptera; family Muscidae; genus Haematobia; species Haematobia irritans. Next base: position 223,531,325 of record NC_134397.1, on the reverse strand, counting down.
TCCTAAACTATGCGTCCTAGAGCGAAAAGGAGCTTAATTCATGACCACCCCCAAAAAATCGAAAATTCCATCCAAATCCTGAAAAAATGAAATTTTTATATGAAAAACTTGTTTTGCTCATATCTCCTAAACTATGCGTCCTAGAGCGAAAAGGAGCTTAATTCATGACCACCCCCAAAAAATCGAAAATTCCAACCAAATCCTGAAAAAATTGAAATTTTTATATGAAAAACTTGTTTTGCTCATATCTCCTAAACTATGCGTCCTACAGCGAAAAGGAGCTTAATTCATGACCACCCCCAAAAAATCGAAAATTCCATCCAAATCCTGAAAAAATTGAAATTTTTATATGAAAAACTTGTTTTGCTCATATCTCCTAAACTATGCGTCCTAGAGCGAAAAGGAGCTTAATTCATGACCACCCCCAAAAAATCGAAAATTCCAACCAAATCCTGAAAAAATTGAAATTTTTATATGAAAAACTTGTTTTGCTCATATCTCCTAAACTATGCGTCCTACAGCGAAAAGGAGCTTAATTCATGACCACCCCCAAAAAATCGAAAATTCCATCCAAATCCTGAAAAAATTGAAATTTTTATATGAAAAACTTGTTTTGCTCATATCTCCTAAACTATGGGTCCTACAGCGAGAAGGAGCTTAATTCATGGCCACCCCCAAAAAATCGAAAATTCCATCCAAATCCTGAAAAAATTGAAATTTTTATATGAAAAACTTGTTTTGCTCATATCTCCTAAACTATGCGTCCTAGAGCGAAAAGGAGCTTAATTCATGACCACCCCCAAAAAATCGAAAATTCCAACCAAATCCTGAAAAAATTGAAATTTTTATATGAAAAACTTGTTTTGCTCATATCTCCTAAACTATGCGTCCTAGAGCGAAAAGGAGCTTAATTCATGACCACCCCCAAAAAATCGAAAATTCCATCCAAATCCTGAAAATTTTTATATGAAAAACTTGTTTTGCTCATATCTCCTAAACTATGCGTCGTAGAGCGAAAAGGAGCTTAATTCATGACCACCCCCAAAAAATTGAAAATTCCAACCAAATCCTGAAAAAATTGAAATTTTTATATAAAAAACTTGTTTTGCTCATATCTCCTAAACTATGCGTCCTACAGCGAAAAGGAGCTTAATTCATGACCACCCGCAAAAAATCGAAAATTCCATCCAAATCCTGAAAAAAATGAAATTTTTATATGAAAAACTTGTTTTGCTCATATCTCCTAAACTATGCGTCCTAGAGCGAAAAGGAGCTTAATTCATGACCACCCCCAAAAAATCGAAAATTCCATCCAAATCCTGAAAAAATGAAATTTTTATATGAAAAACTTGTTTTGCTCATATCTCCTAAACTATGCGTCCTAGAGCGAAAAGGAGCTTAATTCATGACCACCCCCAAAAAATCGAAAATTCCATCCAAATCCTGAAAAAATTGAAATTTTTATATGAAAAACTTGTTTTGCTCATATCTCCTAAACTATGCGTCCTAGAGCGAAAAGGAGCTTAATTCATGACCACCACCAAAAAAGCGAAAATTCCATCCAAATCCTGGAAAAAATTGAAATTTTTATACGAAAAACTTGTTTTGCTCATATCTCCTAAACTATGCGTCCTAAAGCGAAAAGGAGCTTAATTCATGACAACCAAAAAAAATAGAAAATTCCATCCAAATCCTGAAAAAATTTAAATTTTTTTATAAAAAACTTGTTTTGCTCATATCTCCTAAACTATGCGTCCTAGAGCGAAAAGGAGCTTAATTCATGACCACCCCCAAAAAATCGAAAATTCTAACCAAATCCTGAAAAAATTGAAATTTTTATATGAAAAACTTGTTTTGCTCATATCTCCTAAACTATGCGTCCTACAGCGAAAAGGAGCTTAATTCATGGCCACCCCCAAAAAATCGAAAATTCCATCCAAATCCTGAAAAAATTGAAATTTTTATATGAAAAACTTGTTTTGCTCATATCTCCTAAACTATGCGTCCTAGAGCGAAAAGGAGCTTAATTCATGACCACCCCCAAAAAATCGAAAATTCCATCCAAATCCTGAAAAAATTGAAATTTTTATATGAAAAACTTGTTTTGCTCGTATCTCCTAAACTATGCGTCCTACAGCGAAAAGGAGCTTAATTCATGACCACCCCCAAAAAATCGAAAATTCCATCCAAATCCTGAAAAAATTGAAATTTTTATATGAAAAACTTGTTTTGCTCATATCTCCTAAACTATGCGTCCTAGAGCGAAAAGGAGCTTAATTCATGACCACCCCCAAAAAATCGAAAATTCCATCCGTATCCTGAAAAAATTGAAATTTTTATATGAAAAACTTGTTTTGCTCATATCTCCTAAACTATGCGTCCTACAGCGAAAAGGAGCTTAATTCATGGCCACCCCCAAAAAATCGAAAATTCCATCCAAATCCTGAAAAAATTGAAATTTTTATATGAAAAACTTGTTTTGCTCATATCTCCTAAACTATGCGTCCTAGAGCGAAAAGGAGCTTAATTCATGACCACCCCCAAAAAATGGAAAATTCCATCCAAATCCTGAAAAAATTGAAATTTTTATATGAAAAACTTGTTTTGCTCGTATCTCCTAAACTATGCGTCCTACAGCGAAAAGGAGCTTAATTCATGACCACCCCCAAAAAATCGAAAATTCCATCCAAATCCTGAAAAAATTGAAATTTTTATATGAAAAACTTGTTTTGCTCATATCTCCTAAACTATGCGTCCTAGAGCGAAAAGGAGCATAATTCATGACCACCCCCAAAAAATCGAAAATTCCATCCAAATCCTGGAAAAAATGAAATTTTTATATGAAAAACTTGTTTTGCTCATATCTCCTAAACTATGCGTCCTAGAGCGAAAAGGAGCTTAATTCATGACCACCACCAAAAAAGCGAAAATTCCATCCAAATCCTGGAAAAAATTGAAATTTTTATATGAAAAACTTGTTTTGCTCATATCTCCTAAACTATGCGTCCTAAAGCGAAAAGGAGCTTAATTCATGACAACCACAAAAAAATAGAAAATTCCATCCAAATCCTGAAAAAATTTAAAATTTTTTATAAAAAACTTGTTTTGCTCATATCTCCTAAACTATGCGTCCTAGAGCGAAAAGGAGCTTAATTCATGACCACCCCCAAAAAATCGAAAATTCCATCCAAATCCTGAAAAAATTGAAATTTTTATATGAAAAACTTGTTTTGCTCATATCTCCTAAACTATGCGTCCTAGAGCGAAAAGGAGCTTAATTCATGACCACCCCCAAAAAATCGAAAATTCCAACCAAATCCTGAAAAAATTGAAATTTTTATATGAAAAACTTGTTTTGCTCATATCTCCTAAACTATGCGTCCTACAGCGAAAAGGAGCTTAATTCATGACAACCACAAAAAAATAGAAAATTCCATCCAAATCCTGAAAAAATTGAAATTTTTATATGAAAAACTTGTTTTGCTCATATCTCCTAAACTATGCGTCCTAGAGCGAAAAGGAGCTTAATTCATGACCACCACCAAAAAAGCGAAAATTCCAACCAAATCCTGAAAAAATTGAAATTTTTATATGAAAAACTTGTTTTGCTCATATCTCCTAAACTATGCGTCCTAGAGCGAAAAGGAGCTTAATTCATGACCACCCCCAAAAAATCGAAAATTCCAACCAAATCCTGAAAAAATTGAAATTTTTATATGAAAAACTTATTTTGCTCATATCTCCTAAACTATGCGTCCTAGAGCGAAAAGGAGCTTAATTCATGACCACCCCCAAAAAATCGAAAATTCCAACCAAATCCTGAAAAAATTGAAATTTTTATATGAAAAACTTGTTTTGCTCATATCTCCTAAACTATGCGTCCTACAGCGAAAAGGAGCTTAATTCATGACCACCCCCAAAAAATCGAAAATTCCATCCAAATCCTGAAAAAATTGAAATTTTTATATGAAAAACTTGTTTTGCTCATATCTCCTAAACTATGGGTCCTACAGCGAAAAGGAGCTTAATTCATGGCCACCCCCAAAAAATCGAAAATTCCATCCAAATCCTGAAAAAATTGAAATTTTTATATGAAAAACTTGTTTTGCTCATATCTCCTAAACTATGCGTCCTAGAGCGAAAAGGAGCTTAATTCATGACCACCCCCAAAAAATCGAAAATTCCATCCAAATCCTGAAAAAATTGAAATTTTTATATGAAAAACTTGTTTTGCTCGTATCTCCTAAACTATGCGTCCTAGAGCGAAAAGGAGCTTAATTCATGACCACCCCCAAAAAATCGAAAATTCCATCCAAATCCTGAAAAAATGAAATTTTTATATGAAAAACTTGTTTTGCTCATATCTCCTAAACTATGCGTCCTAGAGCGAAAAGGAGCTTAATTCATGACCACCCCCAAAAAATCGAAAATTCCAACCAAATCCTGAAAAAATTGAAATTTTTATTTGAAAAACTTGGTTTGCTCATATCTCCTAAACTATGCGTCCTAGAGCGAAAAGGAGCTTAATTCATGACCACCCCCAAAAAATCGAAAATTCTAACCAAATCCTGAAAAAATTGAAATTTTTATATGAAAAACTTGTTTTGCTCATATCTCCTAAACTATGCGTCCTACAGCGAAAAGGAGCTTAATTCATGGCCACCCCCAAAAAATCGAAAATTCCATCCAAATCCTGAAAAAATTGAAATTTTTATATGAAAAACTTGTTTTGCTCATATCTCCTAAACTATGCGTCCTAGAGCGAAAAGGAGCTTAATTCATGACCACCCCCAAAAAATCGAAAATTCCATCCAAATCCTGAAAAAATTGAAATTTTTATATGAAAAACTTGTTTTGCTCGTATCTCCTAAACTATGCGTCCTACAGCGAAAAGGAGCTTAATTCATGACCACCCCCAAAAAATCGAAAATTCCATCCAAATCCTGAAAAAATTGAAATTTTTATATGAAAAACTTGTTTTGCTCATATCTCCTAAACTATGCGTCCTAGAGCGAAAAGGAGCTTAATTCATGACCACCCCCAAAAAATCGAAAATTCCATCCGTATCCTGAAAAAATTGAAATTTTTATATGAAAAACTTGTTTTGCTCATATCTCCTAAACTATGCGTCCTACAGCGAAAAGGAGCTTAATTCATGGCCACCCCCAAAAAATCGAAAATTCCATCCAAATCCTGAAAAAATTGAAATTTTTATATGAAAAACTTGTTTTGCTCATATCTCCTAAACTATGCGTCCTAGAGCGAAAAGGAGCTTAATTCATGACCACCCCCAAAAAATCGAAAATTCCATCCAAATCCTGAAAAAATTGAAATTTTTATATGAAAAACTTGTTTTGCTCGTATCTCCTAAACTATGCGTCCTACAGCGAAAAGGAGCTTAATTCATGACCACCCCCAAAAAATCGAAAATTCCATCCAAATCCTGAAAAAATTGAAATTTTTATATGAAAAACTTGTTTTGCTCATATCTCCTAAACTATGCGTCCTAGAGCGAAAAGGAGCATAATTCATGACCACCCCCAAAAAATCGAAAATTCCATCCAAATCCTGGAAAAAATGAAATTTTTATATGAAAAACTTGTTTTGCTCATATCTCCTAAACTATGCGTCCTAGAGCGAAAAGGAGCTTAATTCATGACCACCACCAAAAAAGCGAAAATTCCATCCAAATCCTGGAAAAAATTGAAATTTTTATATGAAAAACTTGTTTTGCTCATATCTCCTAAACTATGCGTCCTAAAGCGAAAAGGAGCTTAATTCATGACAACCACAAAAAAATAGAAAATTCCATCCAAATCCTGAAAAAATTTAAAATTTTTTATAAAAAACTTGTTTTGCTCATATCTCCTAAACTATGCGTCCTAGAGCGAAAAGGAGCTTAATTCATGACCACCCCCAAAAAATCGAAAATTCCATCCAAATCCTGAAAAAATTGAAATTTTTATATGAAAAACTTGTTTTGCTCATATCTCCTAAACTATGCGTCCTAGAGCGAAAAGGAGCTTAATTCATGACCACCCCCAAAAAATCGAAAATTCCAACCAAATCCTGAAAAAATTGAAATTTTTATATGAAAAACTTGTTTTGCTCATATCTCCTAAACTATGCGTCCTACAGCGAAAAGGAGCTTAATTCATGACAACCACAAAAAAATAGAAAATTCCATCCAAATCCTGAAAAAATTGAAATTTTTATATGAAAAACTTGTTTTGCTCATATCTCCTAAACTATGCGTCCTAGAGCGAAAAGGAGCTTAATTCATGACCACCACCAAAAAAGCGAAAATTCCAACCAAATCCTGAAAAAATTGAAATTTTTATATGAAAAACTTGTTTTGCTCATATCTCCTAAACTATGCGTCCTAGAGCGAAAAGGAGCTTAATTCATGACCACCCCCAAAAAATCGAAAATTCCAACCAAATCCTGAAAAAATTGAAATTTTTATATGAAAAACTTATTTTGCTCATATCTCCTAAACTATGCGTCCTAGAGCGAAAAGGAGCTTAATTCATGACCACCCCCAAAAAATCGAAAATTCCAACCAAATCCTGAAAAAATTGAAATTTTTATATGAAAAACTTGTTTTGCTCATATCTCCTAAACTATGCGTCCTACAGCGAAAAGGAGCTTAATTCATGACCACCCCCAAAAAATCGAAAATTCCATCCAAATCCTGAAAAAATTGAAATTTTTATATGAAAAACTTGTTTTGCTCATATCTCCTAAACTATGGGTCCTACAGCGAAAAGGAGCTTAATTCATGGCCACCCCCAAAAAATCGAAAATTCCATCCAAATCCTGAAAAAATTGAAATTTTTATATGAAAAACTTGTTTTGCTCATATCTCCTAAACTATGCGTCCTAGAGCGAAAAGGAGCTTAATTCATGACCACCCCCAAAAAATCGAAAATTCCATCCAAATCCTGAAAAAATTGAAATTTTTATATGAAAAACTTGTTTTGCTCGTATCTCCTAAACTATGCGTCCTACAGCGAAAAGGAGCTTAATTCATGACCACCCCCAAAAAATCGAAAATTCCATCCAAATCCTGAAAAAATTGAAATTTTTATATGAAAAACTTGTTTTGCTCATATCTCCTAAACTATGCGTCCTAGAGCGAAAAGGAGCTTAATTCATGACCACCCCCAAAAAATCGAAAATTCCATCCAAATCCTGGAAAAAATGAAATTTTTATATGAAAAACTTGTTTTGCTCATATCTCCTAAACTATGCGTCCTAGAGCGAAAAGGAGCTTAATTCATGACCACCACCAAAAAAGCGAAAATTCCATCCAAATCCTGGAAAAAATTGAAATTTTTATATGAAAAATTTGTTTTGCTCATATCTCCTAAACTATGCGTCCTAGCGAAAAGGAGCTTAATTCATGACAACCACAAAAAAATAGAAAATTCCATCCAAATCCTGAAAAAATTTAAAATTTTTTATAAAAAACTTGTTTTGCTCATATCTCCTAAACTATGCGTCCTAGAGCGAAAAGGAGCTTAATTCATGACCACCCCCAAAAAATCGAAAATTCCATCCAAATCCTGAAAAAATTGAAATTTTTATATGAAAAACTTGTTTTGCTCATATCTCCTAAACTATGCGTCCTAGAGCGAAAAGGAGCTTAATTCATGACCACCCCCAAAAAATCGAAAATTCCAACCAAATCCTGAAAAAATTGAAATTTTTATATGAAAAACTTGTTTTGCTCATATCTCCTAAACTATGCGTCCTACAGCGAAAAGGAGCTTAATTCATGACCACCACCAAAAAATCGAAAATTCCATCCAAATCCTCAAAAAATTTAAATTTTTCTATGAAAAACTTGTTTTGCTCATATCTCCTAAACTATGCGTCCTAGAGCGAAAAGGAGCTTAATTCATGACCACCACCAAAAAAGCGAAAATTCCATCCAAATCCTGGAAAAAATTGAAATTTTTATATGAAAAACTTGTTTTGCTCATATCTCCTAAACTATGCGTCCTAAAGCGAAAAGGAGCTTAATTCATGACCACCCCCAAAAAATCGAAAATTCCATCCAAATCTTGAAAAAATTGAAATTTTTATACGAAAAACTTGTTTTGCTCATATCTCCTAAACTATGGGTCCTACAGCGAAAAGGAGCTTAATTCATGGCCACCCCCAAAAAATCGAAAATTCCATCCAAATCCTGAAAAAATTGAAATTTTTATATGAAAAACTTGTTTTGCTCATATCTCCTAAACTATGCGTCCTAGAGCGAAAAGGATCTTAATTCATGACCACCACCAAAAAATCGAAAATTCCATCCAAATCCTGAAAAAATTGAAATTTTTATATGAAAAACTTGTTTTGCTCATATCTCCTAAACTATGCGTCCTAGAGCGAAAAGGAGCTTAATTCATGACCACACCCAAAAAATCGAAAATTCCATCCAAATCCTGAAAAAATTGAAATTTTTATATGAAAAACTTGTTTTGCTCATATCTCCTAAACTATGCGTCCTAGAGCGAAAAGGAGCTTAATTCATGACCACCCCCAAAAAATCGAAAATTCCAACCAAATCCTGAAAAAATTGAAATTTTTATATGAAAAACTTGTTTTGCTCATATCTCCTAAACTATGCGTCCTACAGCGAAAAGGAGCCTAATTCATGACCACCCCCAAAAAATCGAAAATTCCATCCAAATCCTGAAGAAATTGAAATTTTTATATGAAAAACTTGTTTTGCTCATATCTCCTAAACTATGCGTCCTAGAGCGAAAAGGAGCTTAATTCATGACCACCCCCAAAAAATCGAAAATTCCAACCAAATCCTGAAAAAATTGAAATTTTTATATGAAAAACTTGTTTTGCTCATATCTCCTAAACTATGCGTCCTACAGCGAAAAGGAGCTTAATTCATGACCACCCCCAAAAAATCGAAAATTCCATCCAAATCCTGAAAAAATTGAAATTTTTATATGAAAAACTTGTTTTGCTCATATCTCCTAAACTATGCGTCCTACAGCGAAAAGGAGCTTAATTCATGACCACCCCCAAAAAATCGAAAAATCCATCCAAATCCTGAAAAAATTGAAATTTTTATATGAAAAACTTGTTTTGCTCATATCTCCTAAACTATGCGTCCTAGAGCGAAAAGGAGATTAATTCATGACCACCACCAAAAAATCGAAAATTCCATCCAAATCCTGAAAAAATTGAATTTTTTATATGAAAAACTTGTTTTGCTCATATCTCCTAAACTATGCGTCCTAGAGCGAAAAGGAGCTTAATTCATGACCACCCCCAAAAAATCGAAAATTCCAACCAAATCCTGAAAAAATTGAAATTTTTATATGAAAAACTTGTTTTGCTCATATCTCCTAAAATATGCGTCCTACAGCGAAAAGGAGCTTAATTCATGACCACCACCAAAAAATCGAAAATTCCATCCAAATCCTGAAAAAATTGAAATTTTTATATGAAAAACTTGTTTTGCTCATATCTCCTAAACTATGCGTCCTAGAGCGAAAAGGAGCTTAATTCATGACCACCCCCAAAAAATCGAAAATTCCAACCAAATCCTGAAAAAATTGAAATTTTTATATGAAAAACTTGTTTTGCTCATATCTCCTAAACTATGCGTCCTAGAGCGAAAAGGAGCTTAATTCATGACCACCCCCAAAAAATCGAAAATTCCAACCAAATCCTGAAAAAATTGAAATTTTTATATGAAAAACTTGTTTTGCTCATATCTCCTAAACTATGCGTCCTAGAGCGAAAAGGAGCTTAATTCATGACCACCCCCAAAAAATCGAAAATTCCAACCAAATCCTGAAAAAATTGAAATTTTTATATGAAAAACTTGTTTTGCTCATATCTCCTAAACTATGCGTCCTACAGCGAAAAGGAGCTTAATTCATGACCACCCCCAAAAAGTCGAAAATTCCATCCAAATCCTGGAAAAAATGAAATTTTTATATGAAAAACTTGTTTTGCTCATATCTCCTAAACTATGCGTCCTAGAGCGAAAAGGAGCTTAATTCATGACCACCCCCAAAAAATCGAAAATTCCAACCAAATCCAAGAAAAAATGAAATTTTTATATGAAAAACTTGTTTTGCTCATATCTCCTAAACTATGCGTCCTAGAGCGAAAAGGAGCTTAATTCATGACCACCCCCAAAAAATCGAAAATTCCATCCAGAGCGAAAAGGAGCTTAATTCCTAGAGCGAAAAGGAGCTTAATTCATGACCACCCCCAAAAAATCGAAAATTCCAACCAAATCCTGAAAAAATTGAAATTTTTATATGAAAAACTTGTTTTGCTCATATCTCCTAAAATATGCGTCCTACAGCGAAAAGGAGCTTAATTCATGACCACCACCAAAAAATCGAAAATTCCATCCAAATCCTGAAAAAATTGAAATTTTTATATGAAAAACTTGTTTTGCTCATATCTCCTAAACTATGCGTCCTAGAGCGAAAAGGAGCTTAATTCATGACCACCCCCAAAAAATCGAAAATTCCAACCAAATCCTGAAAAAATTGAAATTTTTATATGAAAAACTTGTTTTGCTCATATCTCCTAAACTATGCGTCCTAGAGCGAAAAGGAGCTTAATTCATGACCACCCCCAAAAAATCGAAAATTCCAACCAAATCCTGAAAAAATTGAAATTTTTATATGAAAAACTTGTTTTGCTCATATCTCCTAAACTATGCGTCCTAGAGCGAAAAGGAGCTTAATTCATGACCACCCCCAAAAAATCGAAAATTCCAACCAAATCCTGAAAAAATTGAAATTTTTATATGAAAAACTTGTTTTGCTCATATCTCCTAAACTATGCGTCCTACAGCGAAAAGGAGCTTAATTCATGACCACCCCCAAAAAGTCGAAAATTCCATCCAAATCCTGGAAAAAATGAAATTTTTATATGAAAAACTTGTTTTGCTCATATCTCCTAAACTATGCGTCCTAGAGCGAAAAGGAGCTTAATTCATGACCACCCCCAAAAAATCGAAAATTCCAACCAAATCCAAGAAAAAATGAAATTTTTATATGAAAAACTTGTTTTGCTCATATCTCCTAAACTATGCGTCCTAGAGCGAAAAGGAGCTTAATTCATGACCACCCCCAAAAAATCGAAAATTCCATCCAGAGCGAAAAGGAGCTTAATTCCTAGAGCGAAAAGGAGCTTAATTCATGACCACCCCCAAAAAATCGAAAATTCCAACCAAATCCTGAAAAAATTGAAATTTTTATATGAAAAACTTGTTTTGCTCATAGCTCCTAAACTATGCGTCCTACAGCGAAAAGGAGCTTAATTCATGACCACACCCAAAAAATCGAAAATTCCATCCAAATCCTGAAGAAATTGAAATTTTTATATGAAAAACTTGTTTTGCTCATATCTCCTAAACTATGCGTCCTAGAGCGAAAAGGAGCTTAATTCATGACCACCCCCAAAAAATCGAAAATTCCAACCAAATCCTGAAAAAATTGAAATTTTTATATGAAAAACTTGTTTTGCTCATATCTCCTAAACTATGCGTCCTACAGCGAAAAGGAGCTTAATTCATGACCACCCCCAAAAAATCTAAAATTCCATCCAAATCCTGAAAAAATTGAAATTTTTATATGAAAAACTTGTTTTGCTCATATCTCCTAAACTATGCGTCCTACAGCGAAAAGGAGCTTAATTCATGACCACCCCCAAAAAATCGAAAATTCCATCCAAATCCTGAAAAAATTTAAATTTTTATATGAAAAACTTGTTTTGCTCATATCTCCTAAACTATGCGTCCTAGAGCGAAAAGGAGCTTAATTCATGACCACCACCAAAAAATCGAAAATTCCATCCAAATCCTGAAAAAATTGAAATTTTTATATGAAAAACTTGTTTTGCTCATATCTCCTAAACTATGCGTCCTAGAGCGAAAAGGAGCTTAATTCATGACCACCCCCAAAAAATCGAAAATTCCAACCAAATCCTGAAAAAATTGAAATTTTTATATGAAAAACTTGTTTTGCTCATATCTCCTAAACTATGCGTCCTAGAGCGAAAAGGAGCTTAATTCATGACCACCCCCAAAAAATCGAAAATTCCAACCAAATCCTGAAAAAATTGAAATTTTTATATGAAAAACTTGTTTTGCTCATATCTCCTAAACTATGCGTCCTACAGCGAAAAGGAGCTTAATTCATGACCACCCCCAAAAAATCGAAAATTCCATCCAAATCCTGGAAAAAATGAAATTTTTATATGAAAAACTTGTTTTGCTTATATCTCCTAAACTATGCGTCCTACAGCGAAAAGGAGCTTAATTCATGACCACCCCCAAAAAATCGAAAATTCCATCCAAATCCTGGAAAAAATGAAATTTTTATATGAAAAACTTGTTTTGCTCATATCTCCCAAACTATGCGTCCTACAGCGAAAAGGAGCTTAATTCATTACCACCCCCAAAAAATCGAAAATTCCATCCAAATCCAAGAAAAAATGAAATTTTTATATGAAAAACTTGTTTTACTCATATCTCCTAAACTATGCGTCCTACAGCGAAAAGGAGCTTAATTCATGACCACCACCAAAAAATCGAAAATTCCATCCAAATCCTTAAAAAATTTTAAATTTTTTATAAAAAACTTGTTTTGCTCATATCTCCTAAACTATGCGTCCTAGAGCGACAAGGAGCTTAATTCATGACCACCCCCAAAAAATCGAAAATTCCATCCAAATCCTGAAAAAATTGAAATTTTTATATGAAAAACTTGTTTTGCTCATATCTCCTAAACTATGCGTCCTAGAGCGAAAAGGAGCTTAATTCATGACCGCCCCCAAAAAATCGAAAATTCCATCCAAATCCGGAAAATTTTTAAATTGTTATATGAAAAACTTGTTTTGCTCATATCTCCTAAACTATGCGTCCTAGAGCGAAAAGGAGCTTAATTCATGACCACCCCCAAAAAATCGAAAATTCCATCCAAATCCTGAAAAAAATGAAATTTTTATATGAAAAACTTGTTTTGCTCATATCTCCTAAACTATGGGTCCTACAGCGAAAAGGAGCTTAATTCATGGCCACCCCCAAAAAATCGAAAATTCCATCCAAATCCTGAAAAAATTGAAATTTTTATATGAAAAACTTGTTTTGCTCATATCTCCTAAACTATGCGTCCTAGAGCGAAAAGGAGCTTAATTCATGACCACCCCCAAAAAATCGGAAATTGCAACCAAATCCTGAAAAAATTGAAATTTTTATATGAAAAACTTGTTTTGCTCATATCTCCTAAACTATGCGTCCTAGAGCGAAAAGGAGCTTAATTCATGACCACCCCCAAAAAATCGAAAATTCCATCCAAATCCTGAAAAAATTGAAATTTTTATATGAAAAACTTGTTTTGCTCATATCTCCTAAACTATGCGTCCTACAGCGAAAAGGAGCTTAATTCATGACCACCCCCAAAAAATCGAAAATTCCATCCAAATCCTGAAAAAATTGAAATTTTTATATGAAAAACTTGTTTTGCTCATATCTCCTAAACTATGCGTCCTAGAGCGAAAAGGAGCTTAATTCATGACCACCCCCAAAAAATCGAAAATTCCAACCAAATCCTGAAAAAATTGAAATTTTTATATGAAAAACTTGTTTTGTTCATACCTCCTAAACTGTGCGTCCTAGAGCGAAAAGGAGCTTAATTCATGACCACCCCCAAAAAATCGAAAATTCCATCCAAATCCTGAAAAAATTGAAATTTTTATATGAAAAACTTGTTTTGCTCATACCTCCTAAACTATGCGTCCTACAGCGAAAAGGAGCTTAATTCATGACCAACCCCCAAAAAATCGAAAATTCCATCCAAATCCTGAAAAAATTTAAATTTTTATATGAAAAACTTGTTTTGCTCATATCTCCTAAACTATGCGTCCTAGAGCGAAAAGGAGCTTAATTCATGACCACCCCCAAAAAATCGAAAATTCCATCCAAATCCTGGAAAAAATGAAATTTTTATATGAAAAACTTGTTTTGCTAATATCTCCCAAACTATGCGTCCTAGAGCGAAAAGGAGCTTAATTCATGACCACCCCTAAAAAATCGAAAATTCCATCCAAATCCTGAAAAAATTGAAATTTTTATATGAAAAACTTGTTTTGCTCATATCTCCTAAACTATGCGTCCTACAGCGAAAAGGAGCATAATTCATGACCACCCCCAAAAAATCGAAAATTCCATCCAAATCCTGAAAAAATTGAAATTTTTATATGAAAAACTTGTTTTGCTCATATCTCCTAAACTATGCGTCCTACAGCGAAAAGGAGCTTAATTCATGACCACCCCCAAAAAATCGAAAATTCCATCCAAATCCTGCAAAAAATGAAATTTTTATATGAAAAACTTGTTTTGCTCATATCTCCTAAACTATGCGTCCTAGAGCGAAAAGGAGCTTAATTCATGACCACCCCCAAAAAATCGAAAATTCCATCCAAATCCTGGAAAAAATGAAATTTTTATATGAAAAACTTGTTTTGCTCATATCTCCTAAACTATGCGTCCTACAGCGAAAAGGAGCTTAATTCATGACCACCCCCAAAAAATCGAAAATTCCATCCAAATCCTGAAAAAATTTAAAATTTTTTATAAAAAACTTGTTTTGCTCATATCTCCTAAACTATGCGTCCTACAGCGAAAATGAGCTTAATTCATGACCACCCCCAAAAAATCGAAAATTCCATCCAAATCCTGAAAAAATTGAAATTTTAATATGAAAAACTTGTTTTGGTCATATCTCCTAAACTATGCGTCCTACAGCGAAAAGGAGCTTAATTCATGACCACCCCTAAAAAATCGAAAATTCCATCCAAATCCTGAAAAAATTGAAATTTTTATATGAAAAACTTGTTATGCTCATATCTCCTAAACTATGCGTCCTACAGCGAAAAGGAGCTTAATTCATGACCACCCCCAAAAAATCGAAAATTCCATCCAAATCCTGAAAAAATTGAAATTTTTATATGAAAAACTTGTTTTGCTCATATCTCCTAAACTATGCGTCCTACAGCGAAAAGGAGCTTAATTCATGACCACCCCCAAAAAATCGAAAATTCCATCCAAATCCTGAAAAAATTTAAATTTTTATATGAAAAACTTGTTTTGCTCATATCTCCTAAACTATGCGTCCTACAGGGAAAAGGAGCTTAATTCATGACCACTCCCAAAAAATAGAAAATTCCATCCAAATCCTGAAAAAATTGAAATTTTTATATGAAAAGCTTGTTTTACTCATATCTCCTAAACTATGCGTCCTAGAGCGAAAAGGAGCTTAATTCATGACCACCCCCAAAAAATCGAAAATTCATTCCAAATCCCGGAAAAATTGAAATTTTTATATGAAAAACTTGTTTTGCTCATATCTCCTAAACTATGCGTCCTAGAGCGAAAAGGAGCTTAATTCATGACCACCCCCAAAAAATTGAAATTTTTATATGAAAAACTTGTTTTGCTCATATCTCCTAAACTATGCGTCCTAGAGCGAAAAAGAGCTTAATTCATGACCACCCCCAAAAAATCGAAAATTCCATCCAAATCCTGAAAAAATTGAAATTTTTATATGAAAAACTTGTTTTGCTCATATCTCCTAAACTATGCGTCCTACAGCGAAAAGGAGCTTAATTCATGACCACCCCCAAAAAATCGAAAATTCCATCCAAATCCTGAAACAATTGAAATTTTTATATGAAAAACTTGTTTTGCTCATATCTCCTAAACTATGCGTCCTACAGCGAAAAGGAGCCTTATTCATGACCACCCCCAAAAAATCGAAAGTTCCATCCAAATCCTGAAAAAATTTAAATTTTTATATGAAAAACTTGTTTTGCTCATATCTCCTAAACTATGCGTCCTAGAGCGAAAAGGAGCTTAATTCATGACCACCCCCAAAAAATCGAAAATTCCAACCAAATCCTGAAAAAATTGAAATTTTTATATGAAAAACTTGTTTTGCTCATATCTCCTAAACTATGCGTCCTAGAGCGAAAAGGAGCTTAATTCATGACCACCCCCAAAAAATCGAAAATTCTATCCAAATCCTGGAAAAAATTGAAATTTTTATATGAAAAACTTGTTTTGCTCATATCTCCTAAACTATGCGTCCTAGAGCGAAAAGGAGCTTAATTCATGCCCACCCCCCAAAAAATCGAAAATTCCATCCAAATCCTGAAAATTTTTAAATTTTTTATGAAAAACTTGTTTTGCTCATATCTCCTAAACTATGCGTCCTACAGCGAAAAGGAGCTTAATTCATGACCACCCCCAAAAAATCGAAAATTCTATCCAAATCCTGGAAAAAATTGAAAATTTTATATGAAAAACTTGTTTTGCTCATATCTCCTAAACTATGCGTCCTAGAGCGAAAAGGAGCTTAATTCATGACCACCCCCAAAAAATCGAAAATTCCAACCAAATCCTGAAAAAATTGAAATTTTTATATGAAAAACTTGTTTTGCTCATATCTCCTAAACTATGCGTCCTACAGCGAAAAGGAGCTTAATTCATGACCACCCCCAAAAAATCGAAAATTCCATCCAAATCCTGAAAAAATTGAAATTTTTATATGAAAAACTTGTTTTGCTCATATCTCCAAAACTATGCGTCCTAGAGCGAAAAGGAGCTTAATTCATGACCACCACCAAAAAATCGAAAATTCCATCCAAATCCTGAAAAAATTGAAATTTTTATATGAAAAACTTGTTTTGCTCCTATCTCCTAAACTATGCGTCCTATAGCGAAAAAGAGCTTAATTCATGACCACCCCCAAAAAATCGAAAATTCCATCCAAATCCTGAAAAAATTTAAATTTTTATATGAAAAACTTATTTTGCTCATACCACCTAAACTATGCGTCCTACAGCGAAAAGGAACTTAATTCATGACCAACCCCCAAAAAATCGAAATTTCCATCCAAATCCTGAAAAAATTTAAATTTTTATATGAAAAACTTGTTTTGCTCATATCTCCTAAACTATGCGTCCTAGATCGAAAAGGAGCTTAATTCATGACCACCACCAAAAAATCGAAAATTCCATCCAAATCCTGAAAAAATTTAAATTTTTATATGAAAAACTTGTTTTGCTCATATCTCCTAAACTATGCGACCTAGAGCGAAAAAGAGCTTAATTCATGACCACCCCAAAAAATTGAAATTTTTATATGAAAAAGTTGTTTTGCTCATATCTCCTAAACTATGCGTCCTAGAGCGAAAAGGAGCTTAATTCATGACCACCACCAAAAAATCGAAAATTCCATCCAAATCCTGAAAAAATTGAAATTTTTATATGAAAAACTTGTTTTGCTCATATCTCCTAAACTATGCGTCCTAGAGCGAAAAAGAGCTTAATTCATGACCACCCCCAAAAAATCGAAAATTCCATCCAAATCCTGAAAAAATTGAAATTTTTATATTAAAAATTGTTTTGCTCATATCTCCTAAACTATGCGTCCTACAGCGAAAAGGAGCTTAATTCATGACCACCCCCAAAAAATCGAAAATTCCATCCAAATCCTCAAAAAATTGAAATTTTTATATGAAAAACTTGTTTTGCTCATATCTCCTAAACTATGCGTCCTACAGCGAAAAGGAGCTTAATTCATGACCACCCCCAAAAAATCGAAAATTCCATCCAAATCCTCAAAAAATTGAAATTTTTATATGAAAAATTTGTTTTGCTCATATCTCCTAAACTATGCGTCCTACAGCGAAAAGGAGCTTAATTCATGACCACCCCCAAAAAATCGAAAATTCCATCCAAATCCTGGAAAAAATGAAATTTTGAAAAACTTGTTTTGCTCATATCTCCTAAACTATGCGTCCTAGAGCGAAAAGGAGCTTAATTCATGACCACCCCCAAAAAATCGAAAATTCCATCCAAATCCTGAAAAAATTTAAATTTTTATATGAAAAACTTGTTTTGCTAATATCTCCTAAACTATGCGACCTAGAGCGAAAAGGAACTTAATTCATGACCACCACCAAAAAATCGAAAATTCCATCCAAATCCTGAAAAAATTGAAATTTTTATATGAAAAACTTGTTTTGCTCATATCTCCTAAACTATGCGTCCTAGAGCGAAAAGGAGCTTAATTCATGACCACCCCAAAAAATCGAAAATTCCATCCAAATCCTGAAAAAATTAAATTTTTATATGAAAAACTTGTTTTGCTCATATCTCCTAAACTATGCGTCCTACAGCGAAAAGGAGCTTAATTCATGACCACCCCAAAAAATCGAAAATTCCATCCAAATCCTGAAAATTTCCAAATTGTTATATGAAAAATTTGTTTTGCTCATATCTCCTTAACTATGCGTCCTAGAGCGAAAAGGAGCTTAATTCATGACCACCCCCCAAAAAATCGAAAATTCCAACCAAATGCTAAAAAAATTTAAATTTTTGTATGAAAAACTTGTATTGCTCATATATCCTGAACTATGCGTCCTAGAGCGAAAAGGAGCTTAATTCATGACCACCCCCAAAAAATCGAAAATTCCAACCAAATCCTGAAAAAATTGAAATTTTTATATGAAAAACTTGTTTTGCTCATATCTCCTAAACTATGCGTCCTAGAGCGAAAAGGAGCCAAAAAATCGAAAATTCCATCCAAATCCTGAAAAAATTGAAATTTTTATATGAAAAACTTGTTTTGCTCATATCTCCTAAACTATGCGTCCTAGAGCGAAAAGGAGCTTAATTCATGACCACCCCCAAAAAATCGAAAATTCCATCCAAATCCTGAAAAAATTGAAATTTTTATATGAAAAACTTGTTTTGCTCATATCTCCTAAACTATGCGTCCTAGAGCGAAAAGGAGCTTAATTCATGACCACCCCCAAAAAATCGAAAATTCCAACCAAATCCAGAAAAAATTGAAATTTTTATATGAAAAACTTGTTTTGCTCATATCTCCTAAACTATGCGTCCTACAGCGAAAAGGAGCTTAATTCATGACCACCCCAAAAAATCGAAAATTCCATCCAAATCCTGAAAATTTCCAAATTGTTATATGAAAAATTTGTTTTGCTCATATCTCCTAAACTATGCGTCCTAGAGCGAAAAGGAGCCAAAAAATCGAAAATTCCATCCAAATCCTGAAAAAATTTAAATTTTTATATGAAAAACTTGTTTTGCTCATATCTCCTAAACTATGCGTCCTAGAGCGAAAAGGAGCCAAAAAATCGAAAATTCCATCCAAATCCTGAAAAAATTTAAATTTTTATATGAAAAACTTGTTTTGCTCATATCTCCTAAACTATGCGTCCTAGAGCGAAAAGGAGCTTAATTCATGACCACCACCAAAAAATCGGAAATTCCAACCAAATCCTGAAGAAATTGAAATTTTTATATGAAAAACTTGTTTTGCTCATATCTCCTAAACTATGCGTCCTAGAGCGAAAAGGAGCTTAATTCATGCCCACCCCCCAAAAAATCGAAAATTCCATCCAAATCCTGAAAATTTTTAAATTTTTTATGAAAAACTGGTTTTGCTCATATCTCCTAAACTATGCGTCCTACAGCGAAAAGGAGCTTAATTCATGACCACCCCCAAAAAATCGAAAATTCCAACCAAATCCTGAAAAAATTGAAATTTTTATATGAAAAACTTGTTTTGCTCATATCTCCTAAACTATGCGTCCTAGAGCGAAAAAGAGCTTAATTCATGACCACCCCAAAAAATTGAAATTTTTATATGAAAAAGTTGTTTTGCTCATATCTCCTAAACTATGCGTCCTAGATCGAAAAGGAGCTTAATTCATGACCACCACCAAAAAATTGAAAATTCCATCCAAATCCTGAAAAAATTGAAATTTTTATATGAAAAACTTGTTTTGCTCATATCTCCTAAACTATGCGACCTAGAGCGAAAAAGAGCTTAATTCATGACCACCAAAAAAAATTGAAATTTTTATATGAAAAACTTGTTTTGCTCATATCTCCTAAACTATGCGTCCTAGAGCGAAAAGGAGCTTAATTCATGACCACCACCACAAAATTGAAAATTCCATCCAAATCCTGGGAAAATTGAAATTTTTATATGAAAAACTTGTTTTGCTCATATCTCCTAAACTATGCGTCCTAGAGCGAAAAAGAGCTTAATTCATGACCACCCCCAAAAAATCGAAAATTCCATCCAAATCCTGAAAAAATTGAAATTTTTATATGAAAAACTTGTTTTGCTCATATCTCCTAAACTATGCGTCCTAGAGCGAAAAAGAGCTTAATTCATGACCACCCCAAAAAATTGAAATTTTTATATGAAAAACTTGTTTTGCTCATATCTCCTAAACTATGCGTCCTAGAGCGAAAAGGAGCTTAATTCATGACCACCCCCAAAAAATCGAAAATTCCATCCAAATCCTCAAAAAATTGAAATTTTTATATGAAAAAGTTGTTTTGCTCATATCTCCTAAACTATGCGTCCTAGAGCGAAAAGGAGCTTAATTCATGACCACCCCCAAAAAATCGAAAATTCCAACCAAATCCTGAAAAAATTGAAATTTTTATATGAAAAACTTGTTTTGCTCATATCTCCTAAACTATGCGTCCTACAGCGAAAAGGAGCTTAATTCATGACCACCCCCAAAAAATCGAAAATTCTATCCAAATCCTGGAAAAAATTGAAATTTTTATATGAAAAACTTGTTTTGCTCATATCTCCTAAACTATGCGTCCTAGAGCGAAAAGGAGCTTAATTCATGCCCACCCCCCAAAAAATCGAAAATTCCATCCAAATCCTGAAATTTTTTAAATTTTTTATGAAAAACTTGTTTTGCTCATATCTCCTAAACTATGCGTCCTACAGCGAAAAGGAGCTTAATTCATGACCACCCCCAAAAAATCGAAAATTCTATCCAAATCCTGGAAAAAATTGAAAATTTTATATGAAAAACTTGTTTTGCTCATATCTCCTAAACTATGCGTCCTAGAGAGAAAAGGAGCTTAATTCATGACCACCCCCAAAAAATCGAAAATTCCAACCAAATCCTGAAAAAATTGAAATTTTTATATGAAAAACTTGTTTTGCTCATATCTCCTAAACTATGCGTCCTACAGCGAAAAGGAGCTTAATTCATGACCACCCCCAAAAAATCGAAAATTCCATCCAAATCCTGAAAAAATTGAAATTTTTATATGAAAAACTTGTTTTGCTCATATCTCCAAAACTATGCGTCCTAGAGCGAAAAGGAGCTTAATTCATGACCACCACCAAAAAATCGAAAATTCCATCCAAATCCTGAAAAAATTGAAATTTTTATATGAAAAACTTGTTTTGCTCATATCTCCTAAACTATGCGTCCTATAGCGAAAAAGAGCTTAATTCATGACCACCCCCAAAAAATCGAAAATTCCATCCAAATCCTGAAAAAATTTAAATTTTTATATGAAAAACTTATTTTGCTCATACCACCTAAACTATGCGTCCTACAGCGAAAAGGAACTTAATTCATGACCAACCCCCAAAAAATCGAAATTTCCATCCAAATCCTGAAAAAATTTAAATTTTTATATGAAAAACTTGTTTTGCTCATATCTCCTAAACTATGCGTCCTAGATCGAAAAGGAGCTTAATTCATGACCACCACCAAAAAATCGAAAATTCCATCCAAATCCTGAAAAAATTTAAATTTTTATATGAAAAACTTGTTTTGCTCATATCTCCTAAACTATGCGACCTAGAGCGAAAAAGAGCTTAATTCATGACCACCCCAAAAAATTGAAATTTTTATATGAAAAAGTTGTTTTGCTCATATCTCCTAAACTATGCGTCCTAGAGCGAAAAGGAGCTTAATTCATGACCACCCCCAAAAAATCGAAAATTCCAACCAAATCCTGAAAAAATTGAAATTTTTATATGAAAAACTTGTTTTGCTCATATCTCCTAAACTATGCGTCCTACAGCGAAAAGGAGCTTAATTCATGACCACCCCCAAAAAATCGAAAATTCCATCCAAATCCTGAAAAAATTGAAATTTTTATATGAAAAACTTGTTTTGCTCATATCTCCAAAACTATGCGTCCTAGAGCGAAAAGGAGCTTAATTCATGACCACCACCAAAAAATCGAAAATTCCATCCAAATCCTGAAAAAATTGAAATTTTTATATGAAAAACTTGTTTTGCTCATATCTCCTAAACTATGCGTCCTATAGCGAAAAAGAGCTTAATTCATGACCACCCCCAAAAAATCGAAAATTCCATCCAAATCCTGAAAAAATTTAAATTTTTATATGAAAAACTTATTTTGCTCATACCACCTAAACTATGCGTCCTACAGCGAAAAGGAACTTAATTCATGACCAACCCCCAAAAAATCGAAATTTCCATCCAAATCCTGGAAAAAATGAAATTTTGAAAAACTTGTTTTGCTCATATCTCCTAAACTATGCGTCCTAGAGCGAAAAGGAGCTTAATTCATGACCACCCCCAAAAAATCGAAAATTCCATCCAAATCCTGAAAAAATTTAAATTTTTATATGAAAAACTTGTTTTGCTCATATCTCCTAAACTATGCGTCCTTGAGCGAAAAAGAGCTTAATTCATGACCACCCCAAAAAATTGAAATTTTTATATGAAAAAGTTGTTTTGCTCATATCTCCTAAACTATGCGTCCTAGAGCGAAAAGGAGCTTAATTCATGACCACCACCAAAAAATTTAAAATTCCATCCAAATCCTGAAAAAATTGAAATTTTTATATGAAAAACTTGTTTTGCTCATATCTCCTAAACTATGCGACCTAGAGCGAAAAAGAGCTTAATTCATGACCACCCCAAAAAATTGAAATTTTTATATGAAAAAGTTGTTTTGCTCATATCTCCTAAACTATGCGTCCTAGAGCGAAAAGGAGCTTAATTCATGACCACCACCAAAAAATTGAAAATTCCATCCAAATCCTGGAAAAATTGAAATTTTTATATGAAAAACTTGTTTTGCTCATATCTCCTAAACTATGCGTCCTAGAGCGAAAAAGAGCTTAATTCATGACCACCCCCAAAAAATCGAAAATTCCATCCAAATCCTGAAAAAATTGAAATTTTTATATGAAAAACTTGTTTTGCTCATATCTCCTAAACTATGCGTCCTAGAGCGAAAAAGAGCTTAATTCATGACCACCAAAAAAAATTGAAATTTTTATATGAAAAACTTGTTTTGCTCATATCTCCTAAACTATGCGTCCTAGAGCGAAAAGGAGCTTAATTCATGACCACCCCCAAAAAATCGAAAATTCCATCCAAATCCTCAAAAAATTGAAATTTTTATATGAAAAACTTGTTTTGCTCATATCTCCTAAACTATGCGTCCTACAGCGAAAAGGAGCTTAATTCATGACCACCCCCAAAAAATCGAAAATTCCATCCAAATCCTGGAAAAAATGAAATTTTTATATGAAAAACTTGTTTTGCTCATATCTCCTAAACTATGCGTCCTAGAGCGAAAAGGAGCTTAATTCATGACCACCCCCAAAAAATCGAAAATTCCATCCAAATCCTGAAAAAATTTAAATTTTTATATGAAAAACTTGTTTTGCTAATATCTCCTAAACTATGCGACCTAGAGCGAAAAGGAGCTTAATTCATGACCACCACCAAAAAATCGAAAATTCCATCCAAATCCTGAAAAAATTGAAATTTTTATATGAAAAACTTGTTTTGCTCATATCTCCTAAACTATGCGTCCTAGAGCGAAAAGGAGCTTAATTCATGACCACCACCAAAAAATCGAAAATTCCATCCAAATCCTGAAAAAATTGAAATTTTTATATGAAAAACTTGTTTTGCTCATATCTCCTAAACTATGCGTCCTACAGCGAAAAGGAGCTTAATTCATGACCACCCCCAAAAAATCGAAAATTCCATCCAAATCCTGAAAAAAATTAAATTTTTATATGAAAAACTTGTTTTGCTCATATCTCCTAAACTATGCGTCCTAGAGCGAAAAGGAGCTTAATTCATGACCACCCCCAAAAAATCGAAAATTCCATCCAAATCCTGAAAAAATTGAAATTTTTATATGAAAAACTTGTTTTGCTCATATCTCCTAAACTATGCGTCCTAGAGCGAAAAGGAGCTTAATTCATGACCACCACCAAAAAATCGAAAATTCCATCCAAATCCTGAAAAAATTTAAATTTTTATATGAAAAACTTGTTTTGCTCATATCTCCTAAACTATGCGTCCTAGAGCGAAAAGGAGCTTAATTCATGACCACCCCCCAAAAAATCGAAAATTCCATCCAAATCCTGAAAATTTTTAAATTTTTATATGAAAAACTTGTTTTGCTCATATCTCCTAAACTATGCGTCCTAGAGCGAAAAGGAGCTTAATTCATGACCACCCCCAAAAAATCGAAAATTCCAACCAAATCCAGAAAAAATTGAAATTTTTATATGAAAAACTTGTTTTGCTCATATCTCCTAAACTATGCGTCCTACAGCGAAAAGGAGCTTAATTCATGACCACCCCAAAAAATCGAAAATTCCATCCAAATCCTGAAAATTTCCAAATTGTTATATGAAAAATTTGTTTTGCTCATATCTCCTTAACTATGCGTCCTAGAGCGAAAAGGAGCTTAATTCATGACCACCCCCCAAAAAATCGAAAATTCCAACCAAATGCTGAAAAAATTTAAATTTTTGTATGAAAAACTTGTTTTGCTCATATATCCTGAACTATGCGTCCTAGAGCGAAAAGGAGCTTAATTCATGACCACCCCCAAAAAATCGAAAATTCCAACCAAATCCTGAAAAAATTGAAATTTTTATATGAAAAACTTGTTTTGCTCATATCTCCTAAACTATGCGTCCTAGAGCGAAAAGGAGCCAAAAAATCGAAAATTCCATCCAAATCCTGAAAAAATTGAAATTTTTATATGAAAAACTTGTTTTGCTCATATCTCCTAAACTATGCGTCCTAGAGCGAAAAGGAGCTTAATTCATGACCACCCCCAAAAAATGGAAAATTCCATCCAAATCCTGAAAAAATTGAAATTTTTATATGAAAAGCTTGTTTTGCTCATATCTCCTAAACTATGCGTCCTAGAGCGAAAAGGAGCTTAATTCATGACCACCCCCAAAAAATCGAAAATTCCATCCAAATCCTGAAAAAATTTAAATTTTTATATGAAAAACTTGTTTTGCTCATATCTCCTAAACTATGCGTCCTAGAGCGAAAAGGAGCTTAATTCATGACCACCCCCAAAAAATCGAAAATTCCAACCAAATCCTGAAAAAATTTAAATTTTTATATGAAAAACTTGTTTTGCTCATATCTCCTAAACTATGCGTCCTACAGCGAAAAGGAGCTTAATTCATGACCACCACCAAAAAATCGAAAATTCCATCCAAATCCTGAAAAAATTGAAATTTTTATATGAAAAACTTGTTTTGCTCATATCTCCTAAACTATGCGTCCTAGAGCGAAAAGGAGCTTAATTCATGACCACCCCAAAAAATCGAAAATTCCATCCAAATCCTGAAAATTTCCAAATTGTTATATGAAAAATTTGTTTTGCTCATATCTCCTAAACTATGCGTCCTAGAGCGAAAAGGAGCTTAATTCATGACCACCCCCAAAAAATGGAAAATTCCATCCAAATCCTGAAAAAATTGAAATTTTTATATGAAAAACTTGTTTTGCTCATATCTCCTAAACTATGCGTCCTAGAGCGAAAAGGAGCTTAATTCATGACCACCCCCAAAAAATCGAAAATTCCATCCAAATCCTGAAAAAATTGAAATTTTTATATGAAAAACTTGTTTTGCTCATATCTCCTAAACTATGCGTCCTAGAGCGAAAAGGAGCCAAAAAATCGAAAATTCCATCCAAATCCTGAAAAAATTTAAATTTTTATATGAAAAACTTGTTTTGCTCATATCTCCTAAACTATGCGTCCTAGAGCGAAAAGGAGCCAAAAAATCGAAAATTCCATCCAAATCCTGAAAAAATTTAAATTTTTATATGAAAAACTTGTTTTGCTCATATCTCCTAAACTATGCGTCCTAGAGCGAAAAGGAGCTTAATTCATGACCACCCCCAAAAAATGGAAAATTCCATCCAAATCCTGAAAAAATTGAAATTTTTATATGAAAAACTTGTTTTGCTCATATCTCCTAAACTATGCGTCCTAGAGCGAAAAGGAGCTTAATTCATGACCACCCCCAAAAAATCGAAAATTCCAACCAAATCCTGAAAAAATTTAAATTTTTATATGAAAAACTTGTTTTGCTCATATCTCCTAAACTATGCGTCCTACAGCGAAAAGGAGCTTAATTCATGACCACCACCAAAAAATCGAAAATTTCATCCAAATCCTGAAAAAATTGAAATTTAAATTTTTATATGAAAAACTTGTTTTGCTCATATCTCCTAAACTATGCGTCCTAGAGCGAAAAGGAGCTTAATTCATGACCACCCCCAAAAAATCGAAAATTCCAACCAAATCCTGAAAAAATTTAAATTTTTATATGAAAAACTTGTTTTGCTCATATCTCCTAAACTATGCGTCCTACAGCGAAAAGGAGCTTAATTCATGACCACCACCAAAAAATCGAAAATTCCATCCAAATCCTGAAAAAATTGAAATTTTTATATGAAAAACTTGTTTTGCTCATATCTCCTAAACTATGCGTCCTAGAGCGAAAAGGAGCTTAATTCATGACCACCCCAAAAAATCGAAAATTCCATCCAAATCCTGAAAATTTCCAAATTGTTATATGAAAAATTTGTTTTGCTCATATCTCCTAAACTATGCGTCCTAGAGCGAAAAGGAGCCAAAAAATCGAAAATTCCATCCAAATCCTGAAAAAATTTAAATTTTTATATGAAAAACTTGTTTTGCTCATATCTCCTAAACTATGCGTCCTAGAGCGAAAAGGAGCTTAATTCATGACCACCCCCAAAAAATGGAAAATTCCATCCAAATCCTGAAAAAATTGAAATTTTTATATGAAAACTTGTTTTGCTCATATCTCCTAAACTATGCGTCCTAGAGCGAAAAGGAGCTTAATTCATGACCACCCCCAAAAAATCGAAAATTCCATCCAAATCCTGAAAAAATTGAAATTTTTATATGAAAAACTTGTTTTGCTCATATCTCCTAAACTATGCGTCCTAGAGCGAAAAGGAGCCAAAAAATCGAAAATTCCATCCAAATCCTGAAAAAATTTAAATTTTTATATGAAAAACTTGTTTTGCTCATATCTCCTAAACTATGCGTCCTAGAGCGAAAAGGAGCCAAAAAATCGAAAATTCCATCCAAATCCTGAAAAAATTGAAATTTTTATATGAAAAACTTGTTTTGCTCATATCTCCTAAACTATGCGTCCTAGAGCGAAAAGGAGCTTAATTCATGACCACCCCCAAAAAATGGAAAATTCCATCCAAATCCTGAAAAAATTTAAATTTTTATATGAAAAGCTTGTTTTGCTCATATCTCCTAAACTATGCGTCCTAGAGCGAAAAGGAGCTTAATTCATGACCACCCCCAAAAAATCGAAAATTCCATCCAAATCCTGAAAAAATTTAAATTTTTATATGAAAAACTTGTTTTGCTCATATCTCCTAAACTATGCGTCCTAGAGCGAAAAGGAGCTTAATTCATGACCACCCCCAAAAAATCGAAAATTCCAACCAAATCCTGAAAAAATTTAAATTTTTATATGAAAAACTTGTTTTGCTCATATCTCCTAAACTATGCGTCCTAGAGCGAAAAGGAGCTTAATTCATGACCACCACCAAAAAATCGAAAATTCCATCCAAATCCTGAAAAAATTGAAATTTTTATATGAAAAACTTGTTTTGCTCATATCTCCTAAACTATGCGTCCTAGAGCGAAAAGGAGCTTAATTCATTACCACCCCAAAAAATCGAAAATTCCATCCAAATCCTGAAAATTTCCAAATTGTTATATGAAAAATTTGTTTTGCTCATATCTCCTAAACTATGCGTCCTAGAGCGAAAAGGAGCTTAATTCATGACCACCCCCAAAAAATGGAAAATTCCATCCAAATCCTGAAAAAATTGAAATTTTTATATGAAAAACTTGTTTTGCTCATATCTCCTAAACTATGCGTCCTAGAGCGAAAAGGAGCTTAATTCATGACCACCCCCAAAAAATCAAAAATTCCATCCAAATCCTGAAAAAATTGAAATTTTTATATGAAAAACTTGTTTTGCTCATATCTCCTAAACTATGCGTCCTAGAGCGAAAAGGAGCCAAAAAATCGAAAATTCCATCCAAATCCTGAAAAAATTTAAATTTTTATATGAAAAACTTGTTTTGCTCATATCTCCTAAACTATGCGTCCTAGAGCGAAAAGGAGCCAAAAAATCGAAAATTCCATCCAAATCCTGAAAAAATTTAAATTTTTATATGAAAAACTTGTTTTGCTCATATCTCCTAAACTATGCGTCCTACAGCGAAAAGGAGCTTAATTCATGACCACCCCCAAAAAATCGAAAATTCCATCCAAATCCTGAAAAAATTGAAATTTTTATATGAAAAACTTGTTTTGCTCATATCTCCTAAACTATGCGTCCTACAGCGAAAAGGAGCTTAATTCATGACCACCCCCAAAAAATCGAAAATTCCATCCAAATCCTGAAAAAATTGAAATTTTTATATGAAAAACTTGTTTTGCTCATATCTCCTAAACTATGCGTCCTACAGCGAAAAGGAGCTTAATTCATGACCACCACCAAAAAATCGAAAATTCCATCCAAATCCTGAAAAAATTGAAATTTTTATATGAAAAACTTGTTTTGCTCATATCTCCTAAACTATGCGTCCTACAGCGAAAGGGAGCTTAATTCATGACCACCCCCAAAAAATCGAAAATTCCATCCAAATCCTGAAAAAATTGAAATTTTTATATGAAAAACTTGTTTTGCTCATATCTCCTAAACTATGCGTCCTAGAGCGAAAAGGAGCTTAATTCATGACCACCCCAAAAAATTGAAATTTTTATATGAAAAACTTGTTTTGCTCATATCTCCTAAACTATGCGTCCTAGAGCGAAAAGGAGCTTAATTCATGACCACCCCTAAAAAATCGAAAATTCCATCCAAATCCTGAAAAAATTGAAATTTTTATATGAAAAACTTGTTTTGCTCATATCTCCTAAACTATGCGTCCTAGAGCGAAAAGGAGCTTAATTCATGACCACCCCCAAAAAATGGAAAATTCCATCCAAATCCTGAAAAAATTGAAATTTTTATATGAAAAACTTGTTTTGCTCATATCTCCTAAACTATGCGTCCTACAGCGAAAAGGAGCTTAATTCATGACCACCCCCAAAAAATCGAAAATTCCATCCAAATCCTGAAAAAATTGAAATTTTTATATGAAAAACTTGTTTTGCTCATATCTCCTAAACTATGCGACCTAGAGCGAAAAGGAGCTTAATTCATGACCACCCCCAAAAAATCGAAAATTCCATCCAAATCCTGAAAAAATTGAAATTTTTATATGAAAAACTTGTTTTGCTCATATCTCCTAACCTATGCGTCCTACAGCGAAAGGGAGCTTAATTCATGACCACCCCCAAAAAATCGAAAATTTCATCCAAATCCTGAAAAAATTGAAATTTTTATATGAAAAACTTGTTTTGCTCATATCTCCTAAACTATGCGTCCTAGAGCGAAAAAGAGCTTAATTCATGACCACCCCCAAAAAATCGAAAATTCCATCCAAATCCTGAAAAAATTGAAATTTTTATATGAAAAACTTGTTTTGCTCATATCTCCTAAACTATGCGTCCTAGAGCGAAAAGGAGCTTAATTCATGACCACCACCAAAAAATCGAAAATTCCATCCAAATCCTGAAAAAAATTGAAATTTTTATATGAAAAACTTGTTTTGCTCATATCTCCTAAACTATGCGTCCTACAGCGAAAAGGAGCTTAATTCATGACCACCCCCAAAAAATCGAAAATTCCATCCAAATCCTGGAAAAAATGAAATTTTTATATGAAAAACTTGTTTTGCTCATATCTCCTAAACTATGCGTCCTAGAGCGAAAAGGAGCTTAATTCATGACCACCCCCAAAAAATCGAAAATTCCATCCAAATCCTGAAAATTTTTAAATTTTTATATGAAAAACTTGTTTTGCTCATATCTCCTAAACTATGCGTCCTACAGCGAAAAGGAGCTTAATTCATGACCACCCCCAAAAAATCGAGAATTCCATCCAAATCCTGAAAAAATTGAAATTTTTATATGAAAAACTTGTTTTGCTCATATCTCCTAAACTATGCGTCCTAGATCGAAAAGGAGCTTAATTCATGACCACCACCAAAAAATCGAAAATTCCATCCAAATCCTGAAAAAATTGAAATTTTTATATGAAAAACTTGTTTTGCTCATATCTCCTAAACTATGCGTCCTAGAGCGAAAAAGAGCTTAATTCATGACCACCTCAAAAAATTGAAATTTTTATATGAAAAAGTTGTTTTGCTCATATCTCCTAAACTATGCGTCCTAGAGCGAAAAGGAGCTTAATTCATGACCACCCCCAAAAAATCGAAAATTCCATCCAAATCCTCAAAAAATTGAAATTTTTATATGAAAAACTTGTTTTGCTCATATCTCCTAAACTATGCGTCCTACAGCGAAAAGGAGCTTAATTCATGACAACCCCCAAAAAATCGAAAATTCCATCCAAATCCTGAAAAAAAATGAAATTTTTATATGAAAAACTTGTTTTGCTAATATCTCCTAAACTATGCGTCCTAGAGCGAAAAGGAGCTTAATTCATGACCACCCCTAAAAAATCGAAAATTCCATCCAAATCCTGAAAAAATTTATATTTTTATATGAAAAACTTGTTTTGCTCATATCTCCTAAACTATGCGTCCTAGAGCGAAAAGGAGCTTAATTCATGACCACCCCCAAAAAATCGAAAATTCTATCCAAATCCTGGAAAAAATTGAAATTTTTATATGAAAAACTTGTTTTGCTCATATCTCCTAAACTATGCGTCCTAGAGCGAAAAGGAGCTTAATTCATGCCCACCCCCCAAAAAATCGAAAATTCCATCCAAATCCTGAAAATTTTTAAATTTTTTATGAAAAACTTGTTTTGCTCATATCTCCTAAACTATGCGTCCTACAGCGAAAAGGAGCTTAATTCATGACCACCCCCAAAAAATCGAAAATTCCATCCAAATCCTGAAAAAATTGAAATTTTTATATGAAAAACTTGTTTTGCTCATATCTCCTAAACTATGCGTCCTAGAGCGAAAAGGAGCTTAATTCATGACCACCACCAAAAAATCGAAAATTCCATCCAAATCCTGAAAAAATTGAAATTTTTATATGAAAAACTTGTTTTGCTCATATCTCCTAAACTATGCGTCCTAGAGCGAAAAGGAGCTTAATTCATGACCACCCCCAAAAAATCGAAAATTCCAACCAAATCCTGAAAAAATTGAAATTTTTATATGAAAAACTTGTTTTGCTCATATCTCCTAAAATATGCGTCCTACAGCGAAAAGGAGCTTAATTCATGACCACCACCAAAAAATCGAAAATTCCATCCAAATCCTGAAAAAATTGAAATATTTATATGAAAAACTTGTTTTGCTCATATCTCCTAAACTATGCGTCCTAGAGCGAAAAGGAGCTTAATTCATGACCACCCCCAAAAAATCGAAAATTCCAACCAAATCCTGAAAAAATTGAAATTTTTATATGAAAAACTTGTTTTGCTCATATCTCCTAAACTATGCGTCCTAGAGCGAAAAGGAGCTTAATTCATGACCACCCCCAAAAAATCGAAAATTCCAACCAAATCCTGAAAAAATTGAAATTTTTATATGAAAAACTTGTTTTGCTCATATCTCCTAAACTATGCGTCCTAGAGCGAAAAGGAGCTTAATTCATGACCACCCCCAAAAAATCGAAAATTCCAACCAAATCCTGAAAAAATTGAAATTTTTATATGAAAAACTTGTTTTGCTCATATCTCCTAAACTATGCGTCCTACAGCGAAAAGGAGCTTAATTCATGACCACCCCCAAAAAATCGAAAATTCCATCCAAATCCTGGAAAAAATGAAATTTTTATATGAAAAACTTGTTTTGCTCATATCTCCCAAACTATGCGTCCTACAACGAAAAGGAGCTTAATTCATGATCACCCCCAAAAAATCGAAAATTCCATCCAAATCCAAGAAAAAATGAAATTTTTATATGAAAAACTTGTTTTGCTCATATCTCCTAAACTATGCGTCCTACAGCGAAAAGGAGCTTAATTCATGACCACCACCAAAAAATCGAAAATTCCATCCAAATCCTGAAAAAATTTAAAATTTTTTATAAAAAACTTGTTTTGCTCATAACTCCTAAACTATGCGTCCTAGAGCGACAAGGAGCTTAATTCATGACCACCCCCAAAAAATCGAAAATTCCATCCAAATCCTGAAAAAATTGAAATTTTTATATGAAAAACTTGTTTTGCTCATATCTCCTAAACTATGCGTCCTAGAGCGAAAAGGAGCTTAATTCATGACCACCACGAAAAAATCGAAAATTCCAACCAAATCCTGAAAAAATTGAAATTTTTATATAAAAAAACTTGTTTTGCTCATATCTCCTAAACTATGCGTCCTAGAGCGAAAAGGAGCTTAATTCATGACCACCCCCAAAAAATCGAAAATTCCATCCAAATCCTGAAAAAATTGAAATTTTTATATGAAAAACTTGTTTTGCTGATATCTCCTAAACTATGCGTCCTACAGCGAAAAGGAGCTTAATTCATGACCACCACCAAAAAATCGAAAATTCCATCCAAATCCTGAAAAAATTGAAATTTTTATATGAAAAACTTGTTTTGCACATATCTCCTAAACTATGCGTCCTAGAGCGAAAAGGAGCTTAATTCATGACCACCCCCAAAAAATCGAAAATTCCATCCAAATCCGGAAAATTTTTAAATTGTTATATGAAAAATTTGTTTTGCTCATATCTCCTAAACTATGCGCCCTAGAGCGAAAAGGAGCTTAATTCATGACCACCCCCAAAAAATCGAAAATTCCATCCAAATCCTGAAAAAATTGAAATTTTTATATGAAAAACTTGTTTTGCTCATATCTCCTAAACTATGCGTCCGAGAGCGAAAAGGAGCTTAATTCATGACCAACCCCCAAAAAATCGAAAATTCCATCCAAATCCTGAAAAAATTGAAATTTTTATATGAAAAACTTGTTTTGCTCATATCTCCTAAACTATGCGTCCTACAGCGAAAAGGAGCTTAATTCATGACCACCCCCAAAAAATCGAAAATTGCAACCAAATCCTGAAAAAATTGAAATTTTTATATGAAAAACTTGTTTTGCTCATATCTCCTAAACTATGCGTCCTACAGCGAAAAGGAGCTTAATTCATGACCAACCCCCAAAAAATCGAAAATTCCATCCAAATCCTGAAAAAATTGAAATTTTTATTCGAAACTCTCCTAAACTATGCGTCCTACAGCGAAAAGGAGCTTAATTCATGACCACACCCAAAAAAATCGAAAATTCCATCCAAATCCTGAAAAAATTGAAATTTTTATATGAAAAACTTGTTTTGCTCATACCTCCTAAACTATGCGTCCTACAGCGAAAAGGAGCTTAATTCATGACCAACCCCCAAAAAATCGAAAATTCCATCCAAATCCTGAAAAAATTGAAATTTTTATATGAAAAACTTGTTTTGCTCATATCTCCTAAACTATGCGTCCTACAGCGAAAAGGAGCTTAATTCATGACCACCCCCAAAAAATCGAAAATTGCAACCAAATCCTGAAAAAATTGAAATTTTTATATGAAAAACTTGTTTTGCTCATATCTCCTAAACTATGCGTCCTACAGCGAAAAGGAGCTTAATCCATGACCACCCCCAAAAAATCGAAAATTCCATCCAAATCCTGAAAAAATTGAAATTTTTATATGAAAAACTTGTTTTGCTCATATCTCCTAAACTATGCGTCCTAGAGCGAAAAGGAGCTTAATTCATGACCGCCCCCAAAAAATCGAAAATTCCATCCAAATCCTGAAAAAATTTAAAATGTTTTATAAAAAACTTGTTTTGCTCATATCTCCTAAACTATGCGTCCTACAGCGAAAATGAGCTTAATTCATGACCACCCCCAAAAAATCGAAAATTCCATCCAAATCCTGAAAAAATTGAAATTTTAATATGAAAAACTTGTTTTGGTCATATCTCCTAAACTATGCGTCCTACAGCGAAAAGGAGCTTAATTCATGACCACCCCTAAAAAATCGAAAATTCCATCCAAATCCTGAAAAAATTGAAATTTTTATATGAAAAACTTGTTTTGCTCATATCTTCTAAACTATGCGTCCTAGACCGAAAAGAGGCTTAATTCATGACACCCCCTAAATATCGAAAATTCCAACCAAATCCTGAAAAAAATTAAATTTTTATATGAAAAACTTGTTTTGCTCATATCTCCTAAACTATGCGTCCTAGAGCGAAAAGGAGCTTAATTCATGACCACCCTCAAAAAATAGAAAATTCCATCCAAATCCTGAAAAAATTGAAATTTTTATATGAAAAGCTTGTTTTACTCATATCTCCTAAACTATGCGTCCTAGAGCGAAAAGGAGCTTAATTCATGACCACCCCCAAAAAATCGAAAATTCCATCCAAATCCCGGAAAAATTGAAATTTTTATATGAAAAACTTGTTTTGCTCATATCTCCTAAACTATGCGTCCTAGAGCGAAAAGGAGCTTAATTCATGACCACCCCCTAAATATCGCAAATTCCAACCAAATCCTGGAAAAATTGAAATTTTTATATGAAAAACTTGTTTTGCTCATATCTCCTAAACTATGCGTCCTAGAGCGAAAAGGAGCTTAATTCATGACCACCCCCAAAAAATTGAAATTTTTATATGAAAAACTTGTTTTGCTCATATCTCCTAAACTATGCGTCCTACAGCGAAAAGGAGCTTAATTCATGACCACCCCCAAAAAATCGAAAATTCCATCCAAATCCTGAAAAAATTGAAATTTTTATATGAAAAACTTGTTTTGCTCATACCTCCTAAACTATGCGTCCTACAGCGAAAAGGAGCTTAATTCATGACCACCCCCAAAAAATCGAAAATTCCATCCAAATCCTGAAAAAATTGAAATTTTTGTATGAAAAACTTGTTTTGCTCATATCTCCTAAACTATGCGTCCTAGATCGAAAAGGAGCTTAATTCATGACCACCACCAAAAAATCGAAAATTCCATCCAAATCCTGAAAAAATTTAAATTTTTATATGAAAAACTTGTTTTGCTCATATCTCCTAAACTATGCGACCTAGAGCGAAAAAGAGCTTAATTCATGACCACCCCAAAAAATTGAAATTTTTATATGAAAAAGTTGTTTGCTCATATCTCCTAAACTATGCGTCCTAGAGCGAAAAGGAGCTTAATTCATGACCACCACCAAAAAATCGAAAATTCCATCCAAATCCTGAAAAAATTGAAATTTTTATATGAAAAACTTGTTTTGCTCATATCTCCTAAACTATGCGTCCTACAGCGAAAAGGAGCTTAATTCATGACCACCCCCAAAAAATCGAAAATTCCATCCAAATCCTGAAAAAATTTAAATTTTTATATGAAAAACTTGTTTTGCTCATATCTCCTAAACTATGCGACCTAGAGCGAAAAAGAGCTTAATTCATGACCACCCCAAAAAATTGAAATTTTTATATGAAAAAGTTGTTTGCTCATATCTCCTAAACTATGCGTCCTAGAGCGAAAAGGAGCTTAATTCATGACCACCACCAAAAAATCGAAAATTCCATCCAAATCCTGAAAAAATTGAAATTTTTATATGAAAAACTTGTTTTGCTCATATCTCCTAAACTATGCGTCCTACAGCGAAAAGGAGCTTAATTCATGACCACCCCCAAAAAATCGAAAATTCCATCCAAATCCTGGAAAAAATGAAATTTTTATATGAAAAACTTGTTTTGCTCATATCTCCTAAACTATGCGTCCTAGAGCGAAAAGGAGCTTAATTCATGACCACCCCCAAAAAATCGAAAATTCTATCCAAATCCTGAAAAAATTTAAATTTTTATATGAAAAACTTGTTTTGCTAATATCTCCTAAACTATGCGACCTAGAGCGAAAAGGAGCTTAATTCATGACCACCACCAAAAAATCGAAAATTCCATCCAAATCCTGAAAAAATTGAAATTTTTATATGAAAAACTTGTTTTGCTCATATCTCCTAAACTATGCGTCCTACAGCGAAAGGGAGCTTAATTCATGACCACCCCCAAAAAATCGAAAATTCCATCCAAATCCTGAAAAAATTTAAATTTTTATATGAAAAACTTGTTTTGCTCATACCACCTAAACTATGCGTCCTAGAGCGAAAAAGAGCTTAATTCATGACCACCCCCAAAAAATCGAAAATTCCATCCAAATCCTGAAAAAAATTAAATTTTTATATGAAAAACTTGTTTTGCTCATATCTCCTAAACTATGCGTCCTACAGCGAAAAGGAGCTTAATTCATGACCACCCCCAAAAAATCGAAAATTCCATCCAAATCCTGAAAAAATTGAAATTTTTATATGAAAAACTTGTTTTGCTCATATCTCCTAAACTATGCGTCCTAGAGCGAAAAGGAGCTTAATTCATGACCACCCCCAAAAAATCGAAAATTCCAACCAAATCCAGAAAAAATTGAAATTTTTATATGAAAAACTTGTTTTGCTCATATCTCCTAAACTATGCGTCCTAGAGCGAAAAGGAGCTTAATTCATGACCACCCCAAAAAATTGAAATTTTTATATGAAAAACTTGTTTTGCTCATATCTCCTAAACTATGCGTCCTACAGCGAAAAGGAGCTTAATTCATGACCACCCCCAAAAAATCGAAAATTCCATTAAAATCCTGAAAAAATTGAAATTTTTATATGAAAAACTTGTTTGAAAAAATTGAAATTTTTATATGAAAAACTTGTTTTGCTCATATCTCCTAAACTATGCGTCCTAGAGCGAAAAGGAGCTTAATTCATGACCACCCCCAAAAAATCGAAAATTCCAACCAAATCCAGAAAAAATTGAAATTTTTATATGAAAAACTTGTTTTGCTCATATCTCCTAAACTATGCGTCCTACAGCGAAAAGGAGCTTAATTCATGACCACCCCAAAAAATCGAAAATTCCATCCAAATCCTGAAAATTTCCAAATTGTTATATGAAAAATTTGTTTTGCTCATATCTCCTAAACTATGCGTCCTAGAGCGAAAAGGAGCGCAATTCATGACCAACCCCCAAAAAATCGAAAATTCCATCCAAATCCTGAAAAAATTGAAATTTTTATATGAAAAACTTGTTTTGCTCATATCTCCTAAACTATGCGTCCTAGAGCGAAAAGGAGCTTAATTCATGACCACCCCCAAAAAAACCAATAATTCCATCCAAATCCTGAAGAAATTGAAATTTTTATATGAAAAACTTGTTTTGCTCATATCTCCTAAACTATGCGTCCTAGAGCGAAAAGGAGCTTAATTCATGCCCACCCCCCCAAAAATGGAAAATTCCATCCAAATCCTGAAAATTTTTAAATTTTTTATGAAAAACTTGTTTTGCTCATATCTCCTAAACTATGCGTCCTACAGCGAAAAGGAGCTTAATTCATGACCACCCCCAAAAAATCGAAAATTCTATCCAAATCCTGGAAAAAATTGAAATTTTTATATGAAAAACTTGTTTTGCTCATATCTCCTAAACTATGCGTCCTAGAGCGAAAAGGAGCTTAATTCATGACCACCCCCAAAAAATCGAAAATTCCAACCAAATCCTGAAAAAATTGAAATTTTTATATGAAAAACTTGTTTTGCTCATATCTCCTAAACTATGCGTCCTAGAGCGAAAAAGAGCTTAATTCATGACCACCCCAAAAAATTGAAATTTTTATATGAAAAAGTTGTTTTGCTCATATCTCCTAAACTATGCGTCCTAGAGCGAAAAGGAGCTTAATTCATGACCACCACCAAAAAATTGAAAATTCCATCCAAATCCTGAAAAAATTTAAATTTTTATATGAAAAACTTGTTTTGCTCATATCTCCTAAACTATGCGTCCTAGAGCGAAAAAGAGCTTAATTCATGACCACCCCCAAAAAATCGAAAATTCCATCCAAATCCTGAAAAAATTGAAATTTTTATATGAAAAACTTGTTTTGCTCATATCTCCTAAACTATGCGTCCTAGAGCGAAAAAGAGCTTAATTCATGACCACCAAAAAAAATTGAAATTTTTATATGAAAAACTTGTTTTGCTCATATCTCCTAAACTATGCGTCCTAGAGCGAAAAGGAGCTTAATTCATGACCACCCCCAAAAAATCGAAAATTCCATCCAAATCCTCAAAAAATTGAAATTTTTATATGAAAAACTTGTTTTGCTCATATCTCCTAAACTATGCGTCCTACAGCGAAAAGGAGCTTAATTCATGACCACCCCCAAAAAATCGAAAATTCCATCCAAATCCTGGAAAAAATGAAATTTTTATATGAAAAACTTGTTTTGCTCATATCTCCTAAACTATGCGTCCTAGAGCGAAAAGGAGCTTAATTCATGACCACCCCCAAAAAATCGAAAATTCCATCCAAATCCTGAAAAAATTTAAATTTTTATATGAAAAACTTGTTTTGCTAATATCTCCTAAACTATGCGACCTAGAGCGAAAAGGAGCTTAATTCATGACCACCACCAAAAAATCGAAAATTCCATCCAAATCCTGAAAAAATTGAAATTTTTATATGAAAAACTTGTTTTGCTCATATCTTCTAAACTATGCGTCCTAGAGCGAAAAGGAGCTTAATTCATGACCACCACCAAAAAATCGAAAATTCCATCCAAATCCTGAAAAAATTGAAATTTTTATATGAAAAACTTGTTTTGCTCATATCTCCTAAACTATGCGTCCTACAGCGAAAAGGAGCTTAATTCATGACCACCCCCAAAAAATCGAAAATTTCATCCAAATCCTGAAAAAAATTAAATTTTTATATGAAAAACTTGTTTTGCTCATATCTCCTAAACTATGCGTCCTAGAGCGAAAAGGAGCTTAATTCATGACCACCCCCAAAAAATCGAAAATTCCATCCAAATCCTGAAAAAATTGAAATTTTTATATGAAAAACTTGTTTTGCTCATATCTCCTAAACTATGCGTCCTAGAGCGAAAAGGAGCTTAATTCATGACCACCACCAAAAAATCGAAAATTCCATCCAAATCCTGAAAAAATTTAAATTTTTATATGAAAAACTTGTTTTGCTCATATCTCCTAAACTATGCGTCCTAGAGCGAAAAGGAGCTTAATTCATGACCACCCCCCAAAAAATCGAAAATTCCATCCAAATCCTGCAAATTTTTAAATTTTTATATGAAAAACTTGTTTTGCTCATATCTCCTAAACTATGCGTCCTAGAGCGAAAAGGAGCTTAATTCATGACCACCCCCAAAAAATCGAAAATTCCAACCAAATCCAGAAAAAATTGAAATTTTTATATGAAAAACTTGTTTTGCTCATATCTCCTAAACTATGCGTCCTACAGCGAAAAGGAGCTTAATTCATGACCACCCCAAAAAATCGAAAATTCCATCCAAATCCTGAAAATTTCCAAATTGTTATATGAAAAACTTGTTTTGCTCATATCTCCTAAACTATGCGTCCTACAGCGAAAAGGAGCTTAATTCATGACCACCCCCAAAAAATCGAAAATTCTATCCAAATCCTGGAAAAAATTGAAATTTTTATATGAAAAACTTGTTTTGCTCATATCTCCTAAACTATGCGTCTTAGAGCGAAAAGGAGCTTAATTCATGACCACCCCCCAAAAAATCGAAAATTCCATCCAAATCCTGAAAATTTTTAAATTTTTTATGAAAAACTTGTTTTGCTCATATCTCCTAAACTATGCGTCCTACAGCGAAAAGGAGCTTAATTCATGACCACCCCCAAAAAATCGAAAATTCTATCCAAATCCTGGAAAAAATTGAAATTTTTATATGAAAAACTTGTTTTGCTCATATCTCCTAAACTATGCGTCCTAGAGCGAAAAGGAGCTTAATTCATGACCACCCCCAAAAAATCGAAAATTCCAACCAAATCCTGAAAAAATTGAAATTTTTATATGAAAAACTTGTTTTGCTCATATCTCCTAAACTATGCGTCCTAGAGCGAAAAGGAGCTTAATTCATGACCACCACCAAAAAATCGAAAATTCCATCCAAATCCTGAAAAAATTTAAATTTTTATATGAAAAACTTGTTTTGCTCATATCTCCTAAACTATGCGTCCTAGAGCGAAAAAGAGCTTAATTCATGACCACCCCCAAAAAATCTAAAATTCCATCCAAATCCTGAAAAAATTTAAATTTTTATATGAAAAACTTGTTTTGCTCATACCTCCTAAACTATGCGTCCTACAGCGAAAAGGAGCTTAATTCATTACCAACCCCCAAAAAATCGAAATTTTTATATGAACAAGTTGTTTTGCTCATATCTCCTAAACTATGCGTCCTAGAGCGAAAAGGAGCTTAATTCATGACCACCCCCAAAAAATCGAAAATTCCATCCAAATCCTGAAAAAATTGAAATTTTTATATGAAAAACTTGTTTTGCTCATATCTCCTAAACTATGCGTCCTAGAGCGAAAAGGAGCTTAATTCATGACCACCCCCAAAAAATCGAAAATTCCATCCAAATCCTCAAAAAATTTAAATTTTTCTATGAAAAACTTGTTTTGCTCATATCTCCTAAACTATGCGTCCTAGAGCGAAAAGGAGCTTAATTCATGACCACCCCCAAAAAATCGAAAATTCCATCCAAATCCTGAAAAAATTTAAATTTTTATATGAAAAACTTGTTTTGCTCATATCTCCTAAACTATGCGACCTAGAGCG
Organism: Haematobia irritans; assembly: GCF_050003625.1. Lineage (NCBI taxonomy): Eukaryota > Metazoa > Arthropoda > Insecta > Diptera > Muscidae > Haematobia > Haematobia irritans. The sequence goes on along the minus strand of NC_134397.1, from coordinate 223,490,361 downwards.
AAAAGGAGCTTAATTCATGACCACCCCAAAAAATCGAAAATTCCATCCAAATCCTGAAAAAATTGAAATTTTTATATGAAAAACTTGTTTTGCTCATATCTCCTAAACTATGCGTCCTACAGCGAAAAGGAGCTTAATTCATGACCACCCCCAAAAAATCGAAAATTCCATCCAAATCCTGAAAATTTCTAAATTGTTATATGAAAAATTTGTTTTGCTCATATCTCCTTAACTATGCGTCCTAGAGCGAAAAGGAGCTTAATTCATGACCACCCCCAAAAAATCGAAAATTCCATCCAAATCCTGGAAAAAATGAAATTTTTATATGAAAAACTTGTTTTGCTCATATCTCCTAACCTATGCGTCCTACAGCGAAAAGGAGCTTAATTCATGACCACCCCCAAAAAATCGAAAATTCCATCCAAATCCTGGAAAAAATGAAATTTTTATATGAAAAACTTGTTTTGCTCATATCTCCTAAACTATGCGTCCTAGAGCGAAAAGGAGCTTAATTCATGACCACCTCCAAAAAATCGAAAATTCCATCCAAATCCTGAAAATTTTTAAATTTTTATCTGAAAAACTTGTTTTGCTCATATCTCCTAAACTATGCGTCCTAGAGCGAAAAGGAGCTTAATTCATGACCATCCCTAAAAAATCGAAAATTCCATCCAAATCCTCAAAAAATTTAAATTTTTCTATGAAAAACTTGTTTCGCTCATATCTCCTAAACTATGCGTCCTAGAGCGAAAAGGAGCTTAATTCATGACCACCCCCAAAAAATCGAAAATTCCAACCAAATCCTGAAAAAATTGAAATTTTTATATGAAAAACTTGTTTTGCTCATATCTCCTAAACTATGCGTCCTACAGAGAAAAGGAGCTTAATTCATGACCACCTCCAAAAAATCGAAAATTCCATCCAAATCCTGAAAATTTTTAAATTTTTATCTGAAAAACTTGTTTCGCTCATATCTCCTAAACTATGCGTCCTAGAGCAAAAAGGAGCTTAATTCATGACCACCCCCCAAAAAATCGAAAATTCCAACCAAATCCTGAAAAAATTGAAAATTTTATATGAAAAACTTGTTTTGCTCATATCTCCTAAACTATGCGTCCTAGAGCGAAAAGGAGCCAATCGAAAATTCCAACTAAATCCTGAAAAAATTGAAAATTTTATATGAAAAACTTGTTATGCTCATATCTCCTAAACTATGCGTCCTAGAGCGAAAAGGAGCTTAATTCATGACCACCTCCAAAAAATCGAAAATTCCATCCAAATCCTGAAAATTTTTAAATTTTTATCTGAAAAACTTGTTTTGCTCATATCTCCTAAACTATGCGTCCTAGAGCGAAAAGGAGCTTAATTCATGACCATCCCTAAAAAATCGAAAATTCCATCCAAATCCTAAAAAAATTGAAATTTTTATATGAAAAACTTGTTTTGATCATATCTCCTAAACTATGCGTCCTACAGCGAAAAGGAGCTTAATTCATGACCACCCCCAAAAATCGAAAATTCCACCCAAATCCTGAAAAAATTGAAATTTTTATATGAAAAACTTATTTTGCTCATATCTCCTAAACTATGCGTCCTAGAGCGAAAAGGAGCTTAATTCCTGACCACCCCCAAAAAATCAAAAATTCCAACCAAATCTTGAAATAATTGAAATTTTTATATGAAAAACTTGTTTTGCTCATATCTCCTAAACTATGCGTCCTACAGCGAAAAGGAGCTTAATTCCTGACCACCCCCAAAAAATCAAAAATTCCATCCAAATCCAGAAAAAATTGAAATTTTTATATGAAAAACTTATTTTGCTCATATTTCCTAAACTATGCGTCCTAGAGCGAAAAGGAGCTTAATTCATAACCACCCCCAAAAAATCGAAAAGTCCATCCAAATCCTGAAAATTTTTAAATTTTTATATGAAAAATTTGTTTTGCTCATATCTCCTAAACTATGCGTCCTACAGCGAAAAGGAGCTTAATTCATGACCACCCCCAAAAAATCGAAAATTCCATCCAAATCCTGAAAATTTCTAAATTGTTATATGAAAAATTTGTTTTGCTCATATCTCCTAAACTATGCGTCCTAGAGCGAAAAGGAGCTTAATTCATGACCACCCCCAAAAAATCGAAAATTCCATCCAAATCCTGGAAAAATTGAAATTTTTATATGAAAAACTTGTTTTGCTCATATCTCCTAAACTATGCGTCCTAGAGCGAAAAGGAGCTTAATTCATGACCACCCCCAAAAAATCGAAAATTCCATCCAAATCCTGAAAAAATTGAAATTTTTATATGAAAAACTTGTTTTGCTCATATCTCCTAAACTATGCGTCCTAGAGCGAAAAGGAGCTTAATTCATGACCACCCCCAAAAAATCGAAAATTCCATTCAAATCCAGGAAAAATTGAAATTTTTATATGAAAAACTTATTTTGGTCATATCTCCTAAACTATGCGTCCTAGAGCGAAAAGGAGCTTAATTCCTGACCACCCCCAAAAAATAGAAAATTCCAACCAAATCCTGAAACAATTGAAATTTTTATATGAAAAACTTGTTTTGCTCATATCTCCTAAACTATTCGTCCTACAGCGAAAAGGAGCTTAATTCATGACCAACCCCCAAAAAATCGAAAATTCCATCCAAATCCTGAAAATTTTTAAATTTTTATATCAAAAACTTGTTTTGCTCATATCTCCTAAACTATGCGTCCTAGAGAGAAAAGGAGCTTAATTCATGACCACCCCCAAAAAATGGAAAATTCCATCCAAATCCTGAAAAATTGAAATTTTTATATGAAAAACTTGTTTTTTGCTCATATCTCCTAAACTATGCGTCCTAGAGAGAAAAGGAGCTTAATTCATGACCACCCCAAAAAATTGAAATTTTTATATGAAAAACTTGTTTTGCTCATATCTCCTAAACTATGCGTCCTAGAGCGAAAAAGAGCTTAATTCATGACCACCCCCAAAAAATCGAAAATTCCATCCAAATCCAGGAAAAAATGAAATTTTTATACGAAACACTTGTTTTGCTCATATCTCCTAAACTATGCGTCATAGAGCGAAAAGGAGCTTAATTCATGACCACCACCAAAAAATCGAAAATTCCATCCAAATCCAGGAAAAAATTAAATTTTTATACGAAACACTTGCTTTGCTCATATCTCCTAAACTATGCGTCATAGAGCGAAAAGGAGCTTAATTCATGACCACCCCCAAAAAATCGAAAATTCCATCCAAATCCTGAAAAAATTGAAATTTTTATATGAAAAACTTGTTTTGCTCATATCTCCTAAACTATGCGTCCTAGAGCGAAAAGGAGCTTAATTCATGACCACCCCCAAAAAATGGAAAATTCCATCCAAATCCTGAAAAAATTGAAATTTTTATATGAAGAACTTGTTTTGCTCATATCTCCTAAACTATGCGTCCTGGAGCGAAAAGGAGCTTAATTCATGGCCACCCCCAAAAAATCGAAAATTCCATCCAAATCCTGAAAAAATTGAAATTTTTATATGAAAAACTTGTTTTGCTCATATCTCCTAAACTATGCGTCCTAGAGCGAAAAGGAGCTTAATTCATGACCACCCCCAAAAAATCGAAAATTCCATCCAAATCCTGGAAAAAATGAAATTTTTATATGAAAAACTTGTTTTGCTCATATCTCCTAAACTATGCGTCTTAGAGCGAAAAGGAGCTTAATTCATGACCACCCCCAAAAAATCGAAAATTCCATCCAAATCCTCAAAAAATTGAAATTTTTATATGAAAAACTTGTTTTGCTCATATCTCCTAAACTATGCGTCCTAGAGCGAAAAGGAGCTTAATTCATGGCCACCCCCAAAAAATCGAAAATTCCATCCAAATCCTGAAAAAATTGAAATTTTTATATGAAAAACTTGTTTTGCTCATATCTCCTAAGCTATGCGTCCTAGAGCGAAAAGGAGCTTAATTCATGACCACCCCCAAAAAATCGAAAATTCCATCCAAATCCTGGAAAAAATGAAATTTTTATATGAAAAACTTGTTTTGCTCATATCTCCTAAACTATGCGTCCTAGAGCGAAAAGGAGCTTAATTCATGACCACCCCCCAAAAAATCGAAAATTCCAACCAAATGCTGAAAAAATTTAAATTTTTGTATGAAAAACTTGTTTTGCTCATATATCCTGAACTATGCGTCCTCGAGCGAAAAGGAGCTTAATTCATGACCACCCCCCAAAAAATCGAAAATTCCAACCAAATGCTGAAAAAATTTAAATTTTTGTATGAAAAACTTGTTTTGCTCATATCTCCTAAACTATGCGTCCTAGAGCGAAAAGGAGCCAAAAAATCGGAAATTCCAACCAAATCCTGAAAAAATTGAAAATTTTATATGAAAAACTTGTTATGCTCATATCTCCTAAACTATGCGTCCTAGAGCGAAAAGGAGCTTAATTCATGACCACCTCCAAAAAATCGAAAATTCCATCCAAATCCTGAAAAAATTGAAATTTTTATATGAAAAACTTGTTTTGCTCATATCTCCTAAACTATGCGTCCTAGAGCGAAAAGGAGCTTAATTCATGACCACCCCCAAAAAATCGAAAATTCCAACCAAATCCTGAAAAAATTGAAATTTTTATATGAAAAACTTGTTTTGCTCATATCTCCTAAACTATGCGTCCTAGAGCGAAAAGGAGCCAAAAAATAGAAAATTCCATCCAAATCCTGAAAAAATTGAGATTTTTATATGAAAAGCTTGTTTTGTTCATATCTCCTAAACTATGCGTCCTAGAGCGAAAAGGAGCTTAATTCATGACCACCCCCAAAAAATCGAAAATTCCATCCAAATTCTGAAAAAATTGAAATTTTTATATGAAAAATTTGTTTTGCTCATATCTCCTAAACTATGCGTCCTAGAGCGAAAAGGAGCTTAATTCATGACCACCCCCAAAAAATCGAAAATTCCATCCAAATCCTGAAAAAATTGAAATTTTTATATGAAAAACTTGTTATGCTCATACCTCCTAAACTATGCGTCCTAGAGCGAAAAGGAGCTTAATTCATGACCAACCCCCAAAAAATCGAAAATTCCATCCAAATCCTGAAAAAATTTAAATTTTTATATGAAAAACTTGTTTTGCTCATATCTCCTAAACTATGCGTCCTAGAGCGAAAAGGAGCTTAATTCATGACCACCACCAAAAAATCGAAAATTCCATCCAAATCCTGAAAAAATTGAAATTTTTATATGAAAAACTTGTTTTGCTCATATCTCCTAAACTATGCGTCCTAGAGCGAAAAGGAGCTTAATTCATGACCACCCCCAAAAAATCGAAAATTCCAACCAAATCCTGAAAAAATTGAAATTTTTATATGAAAAACTTGTTTTGCTCATATCTCCTAAACTATGCGTCCTAGAGCGAATAGGAGCTTAATTCATGACCACCCCCAAAAAATCGAAAATTCCATCCAAATCCTGGAAAAAATGAAATTTTTATATGAAAAACTTGTTTTGCTCATATCTCCTAAACTATGCGTCCTAGAGCGAAAAGAAGCTTAATTCATGAACACCCCCAAAAAATCGAAAATTCCATCCAAATCCAGGAAAAAATTGAAATTTTTGTATGAAAAACTTGTTTTGCTCATATCTCCTAAACTATGCGTCCTACAGCGAAAAGGAGCTTAATTCATGACCACCCCCAAAAAATCGAAAATTCCAACCAAATCCTGAAAAAATTGAAATTTTTATATGAAAAACTTGTTTTGCTCATATCTCCTAAACTATGCGTCCTACAGCGAAAAGGAGCTTAATTCATGACCACCCCCTAAATATCGAAAATTCCAACCAAATCCTGAAAAAATTGAAATTTTTATATGAAAAACTTGTTTTGCTCATATCTCCTAAACTATGCGTCCTAGAGCGAAAAGGAGCTTAATTCATGACCACCCCCAAAAAATCGAAAATTCCAACCAAATCTTGAAAAAATTTAAATTTTTATATGAAAAACTTGTTTTGCTCATATCTCCTAAACTATGCGTCCTACAGCGAAAAGGAGCTTAATTCATGACCACCCCCAAAAAATTGAAAATTTCAACCAAATCCTGAAAAAATTGAAATTTTTATATGAAAAACTTGTTTTGCTCATATCTCCTAAACTATGCGTCCTAGAGCGAAAAGGAGCTTAATTCATGACCACCCCCAAAAAATCGAAAATTCCAACCAAATCCTGAAAAAATTGAAATTTTTATATGAAAAACTTGTTTTGCTCATATCTCCTAAACTATGCGTCCTACAGCGAAAAGGAGCTTAATTCATGACCACCCCCTAAATATCGAAAATTCCAACCAAATCCTGAAAAAATTCAAATTTTTATGAAAAACTTGTTTTGCTCATATCTCCTAAACTATGCGTCCTACAGCGAAAAGGAGCTTAATTCATGACAGCCCCCAAAAAATCGAAAATTCCATCCTAATCCTGGAAAAATTGCAATTTTTATATGAAAAACTTGTTTTGCTCATATCTCCTAAACTATGCGTCCTAAAGCGAAAAGGAGCTTAATTCATGACCACCCCCTAAATATCGAAAATTCCAACCAAATCCTGAAAAAATTCAAATTTTTATGAAAAACTTGTTTTGCTCATATCTCCTAAACTATGCGTCCTACAGCGAAAAGGAGCTTAATTCATGACCACTCCCAAAAAAATCGATAATTCCATACAAATCCTGGAAAAATTGAAATTTTTATATGAAAAACTTGTTTTGCTCATATCTCCTAAACTATGCGTCCTACAGCGAAAAGGAGCTTAATTCATGACCACCCCCTAAATATCGAAAATTCCATCCAAATCCCGGAAAAATTGAAATTTTTATATGACAAACTTGTTTTGCTCATATCTCCTAAACTATGCGTCCTAGAGCGAAAAGGAGCTTAATTCATGACAGCCCCCAAAAAATCGAAAATTCCATCCTAATCCTGGAAAAATTGCAATTTTTATATGAAAAACTTGTTTTGCTCATATCTCCTAAACTATGCGTCCTAAAGCGAAAAGGAGCTTAATTCATGGCCACCCCCTAAATATCGAAAATTCCAACCAAATCCTGAAAAATTTTAAATTTTTATATGAAAAACTTGTTTTGCTCATATCTCCTAAACTATGCGTCCTAGAGCGAAAAGGAGCTTAATTCATGACCACACCCAAAAAATCGAAAATTCCATCGAAAAAGGAGCTTAATTCATGACCACCCCCAAAAAATCGAAAATTCCATCCTAATCCTGGAAAAATTGCAATTTTTATATGAAAAACTTGTTTTGCTCATATCTCCTAAACTATGCGTCTAGAGCGAAAAGGAGCTTAATTCATGACCACTCCCAAAAAAATCTAAAATTCCATCCAAATCCTGGAAAAATTTAATTTTTTATATGAAAAACTTGTTTTGCTCATATCTCCTAAACTATGCGTCCTAGAGCGAAAAAGAGCTTAATTCATGACCACCCCCTAAATATTGAAAATTCCAACCAAATCCTGAAAAAATTGAAATTTTTATATGAAAAACTTGTTTTGCTCATATCTCCTAAACTATGCGTCCTAGAGCGAAAAAGAGCTTAATTCATGACCACCCCCTAAATATTGAAAATTCCAACCAAATCCTGAAAAAAATTAAATTTTTATATGAAAAACTTGTTTTGCTCATATCTCCTAAACTATGCGTCCTAGAGCGAAAAGGAACTTATTTCATGACCGCTCCCAAAAAATCGAAAATTCCATCCAAATCTTAAAAAAATTGAAATTTGTATATGAAAAATTTGTTTTGCTCATATCTCCTAAACTATGCGTATTACAGCGAAAAGGAGCTTAATTCATGACCACCCCCTAAATATCGAAAATTCCAACCAAATCCTGAAAAAATTTAAATTTTTATATGAAAAACTTGTTTTGCTCATATCTCCTAAACTATGCGTCCTACAGCGAAAAGGAGCTTAATTCATGACCACCCCCAAAAAATTGAAAATTTCAACCAAATCCTGAAAAAATTGAAATTTTTATATGAAAAACTTGTTTTGCTCATATCTCCTAAACTATGCGTCCTAGAGCGAAAAGGAGCTTAATTCATGACCACCCCCAAAAAATCGAAAATACCAACCAAATCCAGAAAAAAAATTTAAAATTTTATATGAAAAACTTGTTTTGCTCATATCTCCTAAACTATGCGTATTGTAAAATGGAACACAATCTTCATTTATTAGAGGTAAGCAAGTGTGAAATGTGAATAAAGTTTTCCATTGAAGCCTATTTATGTTAAACGGACTAAAATTATTGTTAAAAAAATTACCTCCATCATTTTAATCAAAAATCATCTAGTATACACAATATTTGTGCAATCAAAAGGTGCGGCCCGTATAGATGTTTTAAAATTGTAACGTTGCAATAGCAAGAGCGGTATAGATGCGTTGGAAGATTTACCTTGAAGTTGCGAAGTAGCGTTGGCAAACGAAGTTCTATTTTTGTTTTACCTTTTTTGTACCCACTACCATAGAATGGTGACTGGGGTATAATAAGTTTGTCATTCCGTTTGTAACACATCGAAATATCGATTTCCGACTATATAAAGTATATATATTCTAAGAAATTCTAAGATGATATAAGCATGTCCGTCTGTCTGTTGTAATCACGCTACAGTCTTCCATAATGAAGCAATCGTGCCGAAATTTTGCAAAAACTCGTCTTTTGTCTACAGGCAGGTCAAGTTCGAAGATGGGCTATATCGGTCCAGGTTTTGATATAGTCCCCATATAAACCGACCTCCCGATTTGGGGTCTTGGGCTTAAAGAAGTCGTAGTTTTTATCCAATTTGCCTGAAATTTGAAATATAGAGGTATTTTATGACCATAAAGAGGCGTGCCAAAAATGGTGAGTATCGGTCCATGTTTTGGTATAGCCCCCATATAGACCGATCTCCCGATTTGGGGTCTTGGGCTTATAGAAATCGTAAATTTTATAAAATTTGTCTGAAATTGAAAATCTAGAGCTACTTGAGGACCATCAAAAGGTGTGCCACAAATGGTGAGTATCGGTCCATGTTTTGGTATAGCCCCCATATAGACCGATATCCCTATTTTACTTATTGGGCTTCTAGAATCCGAAGTTTTAATCCAATTTGCCTGAAATTGGAAATCTAGAGGAATTTTCGGGCCATAAAGAGGTGTGCCGAAAACGGTGAGTATCGGTCCATATTTTAGTATATCCCCCATAAGAACGATCTCCCGATTTAACTGCTTGGGTTTCTAGAAACCGTAGTTTTTATCCGATTTGCCTGAAATTGTAAATATTTGGTATTTTAGCCTCACAAAAACGTGTATCGGATTAAGTTTTTATCGGCCCATTTGGTAATACCTCCATATAAACCGACTTCACTTCTTGAGGGTATAGAAGGCGCGCTGATCATGAAAATTGCTTGAAACTCAATGTAGAATTTCCAGATCTTACTTCTCGGGTGAAAATCTACAGATTTAAGATTTCAAATCAAGACGTTATTTTATAATTTTTTTGCACACTTACAAGAGATATTAATGATTCCTTTAAAACTCAAACAAAAATGGTTCTTATAAATCCAGAATCTGATATAGTCCTCATAGGTGAAATCTTTAAATTTATCTTCGGGAAGTGTTCTCAAGTCCTCAAGCCGAGTCAGTTGAAATCGATACGAGCTTTTGCTCGGTAAGAAAATGGGGGTCGCTTTATATGGAGGCTATGTGCAATTATGAACTATATGGAACAATTTTTGTGCAATTGACATGGTTGTTAGCGGCCACATACTAACACAATGTACCAAATTGCAACCGAATCGGATGAAGTTTGCTCCTCCAAGAGTATCCGGAGGTCAAATCTGAGGATCGCTTTATATGGACTGATATGGACCAATTCCTGCATGGTTGTTAGAGACCATATAGTAACACCACGTACTAAATTTCAATCAGAGCGGATGAATTTTGCTTCTCCAAAAGGCTCCGGAGATCAACTCTGGGGATCGGTTTATATGGGAGCTACATATAATTATTGACCGATATGGACCAATTCCTTTATGGTTGGTAGAGATCATATACTAACACCACGTACCAAATTTCAACCAAATCGGATGAATTGTGCTCTTCCACGAGGCTCCGAATGTTAAATCTAGGGATCGGGTTATATGGGGGCTATATATACTTATGAACCGATGTGGACCAATTTTTGCATGGTTGTTAGAGACCACAGACTTACACCACGTACCAAATTTCAGTCGGTTCGGATCAAATTTGCTTCTCTTAGAGGCTCCGCAAGCCAAATCTGGGAATCGGTTTATATGGGGGCTATATATAATTTTGGACCGATGTGGGCCAATTTTTGCATGGTTATTAGAGACCATATACTTACACAATGTACCAAATTTCAACCGGATCAGATGAATTTTGCTCTTCAAAGAGGCTCCACAAGCCAAATCTGGGGATCGGTTTATATGGGAGCTATACGTAAAAGTGGTCCGAATGGCCCATTTGCAATACCATCCGACCTACATCAATAACAACTTCGTGTGCCAAGTTTCAAGTCGATAGCTTGTTTCGTTCGGAAGTTAGCGTGATTTCAACAGACGGACATGCTTAGATCGACTCAGAATTTCACCACGACCCAGAATAGACATATTTTATGGGATCTTAGAGCAATATTTCGATGTGTTACAAACGGAATGACAAAGTTAACATACCCCCATCCTATGGTGGAGAGTATAAAAATGATTGAATTCACGATTTTCGTCACTGAAATCAAAAAAATCGTTGTTTGTAGATACGGTTGCCACTCGGACCAAAAATAATCTACCAAAATGTTATCAAATAAAAAAATCTTATTTTGCAAGTTCTGATCTATTTTTTGTGGTTACTATAAAAAAAACGTTTCTTCGAAAGATATGATTTATTATTTTATTTTAAAAGATTATGTATTATTTTATGAGCACTCCTAATAGCGACAATTTATTTAAGTGTATATAAATATCCCATTAATTATAAATGTGTCAAAGTTTTAAATTAATGTAACTTTCACCAACGTTAAGGGAAAATTGCTACTTGTACAAAATGGAAGAACTTACCCTTAATGGACTTTAATAGAATGACCTAAAACGAGAATTAAATTATTTAAGGATGTTTGCTCAATATTGACTTTTTAGAAAATTTAGTTGAAATTTTATTTTTATAGAAAAATTTTTCAACATTTTATTTCTATAAAAATTTGGTCAACATTTTATTTCTATAGAAAATTTTGTCAAAATTATATTTCTGTAGAAAATTTGTGAAATTCCTCTTATGTGGAGAGGAGTTTGCATCTACCAAACAGTAAAAATATCTATCAAATATGGAATTTTACACTCAAACACTTGGATCCAAAGATTTTGACCTTCCCTTAAGGATTTTGATGTTGATTCCTAGCAAAAGACGCGGCTTCTTTAAAATAAAGAAATTTTTTAGCGACCTATCTGGCTTTAAATTTAGGATCAATAAAACTAGAATTAATATTCAGATCCCATTTATCGAATTTTCATTTTATTTTCGCTATTCACGAACACACAAAAAAATTTTTTTCTGATTCAATCACGAAATTAATTGATCCAATTAATTCTTAATTGAAATATCTTCAATCACAGAAATGATAGTATCAATTAAAGAATTAATTGACAGTCAATTAAAAAATTAATTGATACTATTAATTTGTGCAATTGATTTTTATTTCAATTAAAAAATTTGTTGATTCAATTAAATTTTTAATTGAATATTTTTTTAAATCTTAATTAAGATTTTAATTGGAAAAATTTTCGTGAATTTTTTTTCTGTGTACAAGCAAATATCAGTTTAAAAATCGAAATTATAGCGTATATCACGTAGTAAAAATGTTTCCTTAATTCCAAAAAAAAAAACTTTAAACTAAAGAGGCTAAATCCTCAAAATAAGTCTTAGCCTATATTTGAAGGTTTTTTATCTTAAATCTAAATATCCAATATTTCTGTTAATTTAAGGACGATTTCTTTAAACCCAAAATGTGTTTCTTTATTTTAAGGTAAAATTTCCTTTGTTCAAAGACATGCGAATTTTCATTTTATTTTCGCGGTATATTAATAAAGCTATTCACGTACACAAAAAAAATCCGATTCAATCACGAAATTAATTGATCAGATTAATTTTTTAATTGAAATGTCTTCAATCACAGAAATGATAGTATCAGTTAAAAAATTAATTGATCCAATTAGAAAATTAATTGATACTATTAATTTGTGCGATTGATTTTTATTTCAATTAAAAAATTTGTTGATTCAATTAAATTTTTAATTGAATATTTTTTAAATCTCAATTAAGATTTTAATTGGAAAAATTTTCGTTAATTTTTTTCTGTGTACAAGCAAATACCAGTTTAAAAATCCAAATTATAGCGTATATCACGTAGTAAAAATGTTTCCTTAATTCCAAAAAAAAAAAAAACTTTAAACCAAAGAGGCTAAATCCTCAAAATAAGTCTTAGCCTATATTTGAAGTTTTTTTATCTTAAATCTAAAGATCCAGTATTTCTGTTAATTTAAGGACGATTTCTTTAAACCAAAAATGTGTTTCTTTATTTTAAGGTAAAATTTCCTTCGTTCAAAGACATGCGAAGTTTCATTTTATTTTCGCGGTATATTAATAAAGCTATTCACGTACACAAAAAAAGTCCGATTCAATCACGAAATTAATTGATCAAATTAATTTTTTAACTGAAATGTCTTCAATTACAGAAATGATGATATCAATTAAAAAATTAATTGATACTATTAATTTGTGCGGTTGATTTTTATTTCAATTAAAAAATTTATTGATTCAATTAAATTTTTAATTGAATATTTCTTAAATCTCAATTAAGATTTTAATTGGAAAAATTTTCGTGAATTTTTTTTCTGTGTACAAGCAAATACCAGTTTAAAAATCCAATTTATAGCGGATATCTCGAAGTAAAAATGTTTCCTTAATTCCGAAAAAAAATTAAACCAAAGATGCTAAATCCTCAAAATTAGTCTTAGCCTATATTTGAAGCTTTTTTATCTTAAATCTAAAGATCCAATATTTCTGTTAATTTAAGGACGATTTCTTTATATCAAAAATGTGTTTCTTTATTTTAAGAGAAAATTTCCTTAGTTCAAAGACATGCGACTATAATGGAGGAACCCAAATTTACAAAATTTAAATTTAAAGAAAAAATTTTTGAAGTAAAGATTATGAACTTTGTTTTAATTAAAGTTTCATTATTTTAAAGAAATTTTTCTTTAATATTTTGTAAATTGCGCATTCTAAAATTTAGGTTGCATAAACTTTAATATCACGTAAATATTTTTCTCAGTGTACCAACTGTGGCAGCCATGGTCCTAGAGCGAAAAGACGTTCATTTGTTTCGATTCCTACACCTTCAAAAAAAAAAAAATCGCTTCTGTAACATATACCCCAAACACATTTTGCTGCAAGCATATATATTTACAGGATTGGTGCAAACAAAATATTGTTTGTATTGTTCAAACATATTATGTTTCACCATAGGGCATACACTGGTAGTAAAAAAGTTTAATGAAATTTTCTTTGTGTGGATATATTATTAAGGCGCCAATTTGTTACTTCCATTATTTTACTTGCAGTATACTCTCTAGGTCTCTCTTTCTAAACACATACAGTTTGTCAAGAAAGTGTTTTGACAATGGGATAAAAATTATGTTTTGTTCCAAAATTAAATATAATGAAATTTTAAAAAAAATATTTTATTATGTATTTTGCAAAGTATACATACGTACACAGAATTAAAAATTTAATAAAATATTTAATATTTCAATTATTTCTAGAATTTGAAATAGTTGGCAATGTCAAAAGACTTTCTTGACATACTGTATATGTTTAAAGGCTATTTTCAAATTAATATATGTTTGCATGTAAGCATATTATATTTACAAGCATTTTATGTTCCAAACATAATATTTTCCTGGTTTTCCAAAAAAAAATTTAAAAAATCCTTATGTTTCACGGGAATATGAAAAATCTGTCCGTTTTCGCCCACATAATTTTTTTTTTTTTGAAAAATCTCTACATTTAGTACACAAAAAGGCCCCATACTATTTTCACTTAATATCTTGGTGAACCACAACATTGTGACTAATATATCCGTCTACCGTCAGTATTTCCTACTTTAGGTCACTGCTCGCCCAACCGCTTATAAACCACACAAAAGAATTTTTTCATTATATATTTATCGCAAATATGTTATTCTAGAAACAAAAAATGAAAACAATTATTTCTAATAGAAAGCAATCATATCAGTAGTACGTTTGTTTTTGCAAAGAACACATGGTTTCTGTTTTTTTTTTTTATTTTCTGACATAAAAAGATAAGAATGTCTAATAATTATAATATTTTTTCCAGTCTCGATGGACCACAATGGCCGGTATAATATCGTTCCAGTATTCATTTATATTTCATTGATAAATATATTTGGAATTGTAATTATAATTAATATTTTTGGAATATTTTTAGGAATATGTGTCCGTAAGGGAACTTCAAGGAGAATACCTCCAGAAAGCTGAACAAATTCTAGATATGGCTTTAGTTACATTGGAAACCTATGAAGGACCTCGTTTCATGGTGGACAAAGTTAATAGGGCAACACGTAGTAGCATTTATCTGTATCACATAAATGCTGATCTTATTGATGCATCCGATGCGATCCATGAATGTAATGCTGTTATACTCTATGAGCCATGGATGAAGGCCAATTGTATTGCTCAAGCTGTTTTCGAGTTCACCGATGATGAAGATCAAACGAAAATTTGTGTCAGACGTAAAGATGAAGTGCCCTATTATAAAGGTGGGGCAGAGTTGGATGGTGCCACAGTTACCCATGAAACGTCTTATATACCCTTACGAATTGTACATAATCCGGGGTCTAAGAAGTAAAAAATTAAATATCTTTTTAAAAAAAAAAAACTCATAAGTGCTTTTAAATGAAATTCCTTGGAAGTTTGATGTACGTGAATGATCCTATGAGTAATTATCTTCTCCGCTTGTTGTAAAATCTATTTGCAGCAGTACGTTCTCGGAAACCAAAGACATTTTTGCCAGAGCCGTATTTTTACTGTGGTATTTTTTGCAGAAAGTAGCCTAAGTACTTGTTTTACCATCACTATATAATCTATACACAAGTATATATTTTATTTTAGCTACTGAAGAATGAAGCCGATTCATTAAACTAAACATTATGCTGACCAGTTTCTACTTGCCTATCTCAAGGAAGTACATTCAATGAAGAGACGTTATTTTTTACTGATCGAATATTTCTAATGTGAGCATCTCCGTAGTAGGTACCTGTTACGAAATTCTAGCGTGGTGGAATAGGCAACCATGAGACGTTATTTTTTACTGATCGAATATTTCTAATGTGAGCATCTCCGTAATAGGTACCTGTTACGAAATTCTAGAGTGGTGTAATAGGCAACCATGCGAGGCAATTTTACGCTACCCACTGAGCTGTCGAATTCAGAGTCCAGGACGGGATTTTGGATTAAAGGAATCGAGCAAGGCCGTAATGTATGACCAGAAAATACTCACCGTAATAGGTACTTATTAGGTTAGATTAGGTGGAAGAGGGGATGCAGGTTGCCCTGTCTCAGTATTTGGTTTGCTGTACTCTCTAATTTCTTCCTTCCATTGTATCCTTCTTTTATTCCAAGAACTCTGTGACTCTAACGAATTCCCTTATTTGATTAAGTTGATAATTTGATAAATTGAATAAAAGCAGGACAGTGACATGGACCAACCTCTGCTGCTACTATTCGGCACAGATTTGATCTCAATTCTATGTGCCCTGTGATTATTCCCACGGGCCTCTTGATTGTCTTTATACTCTCTTTGAGTATTTTTTCAGACTTGTTCTTATCTGGGTTACCCATAGACGTCCTTCCGACCGTTGCCTTGGTTCTCATCTCTTTATGAGTCATATGTGGCCAACCATCCTACTCTGTTCGTTGCTTTTATGGGCTTTGTATTTTCTTCCCTATGTGCTCTAGCTCTTATCACCAGTTGTTTTGCCTTTACGTTTTCTCTTATTTCGGCATATCCCGGCACCCATACGATGCGTGTCGTGCCGTATTCTAAATACATATTCGTTGATCATGTTTCTGAATTCTAAACGGTTCACGATTGACCCGTAAAGTCTGCTATTGCCCTCCGTCCATATGTGAAAATATTCACATTTTGTAGTCTCGTGTTACTTCCGAGCCTTTTAATACATTCCTTTATGTCACGCACTTCAGCCTGCAGTATTGTGTGTGGTCCGGTAATCGGAATAGGGTCTGTGCTACAAATGCAACAAAATTGAGATTGCAATGTCCGGCACCTTAATTGGGGTTCAAGGAGTTGTTAGAGCTACATAAGGGAAACGGACCGTCGGATAATATATCAACACATATAAGGGATCAAAGATCTTTTACCTCAGTTGGCAAAAACAGTCTTAGGTTGGTTACCCTTAACAAAGGAAGACGGTACGTCACAAATGCGATGAAATTTGAAATGGAAAGTTTGGAGTTGGTAGAACATCTTTGCCCTGGCCCTCTACGTCAGCTTCTGGGTTAAAGGAACATCATCTTGTTTAAACGCGAGTAGCGTTTGCTTGAAGCCGTAATTGATGGAAGTTTGCGAAATTTTATGTTTTGGAATCCCACTAAGTCGATTTTGACCAACACGAAATTAAATTCGATTTAAGAAAAAAGTGGATACCTCAAAATCGAAATTGCACAAAGGCCTAAGTAGCCACCGTAGTATAGTAGTTGGCATGCTCTCCGTGAATACAAATGTTCGTGGGTTCAACCCCCAAAATCCTCCAAACATCAACGTTTTTATACCCTCCACCATAACATTGTCATTCGGTGTGTAACACATTGAAATATTGGTATCAGACCCCATAAAGTATATATTCTGGGTGGTTGTGGAATTCTGAGTCTTTCTAGCGATGTCCGTTCGTCCGGCCGTCTGTGGAAATCACGCTAACTTCCGAACGGATCAAGCTGTCAACGAGAAACTTGGCACAAGTTGTTGTCATTGATGTAGGTCGGATGGTATTGCAACTGGGCCATATCGGACCACTGTTAGCCCCCATATAAACCGACCCCCTGGTTTGTCTTGCGGGCGCTCTTGGAAAAGCAAATTTTATACGATCTGGTTGAAATTTAGTACGTGATGTTACCTATATATATACCCTCTAAAAAACATGCAAAAATTAGTTCATATCGGTAATATATAGCCCCCTAATAAACCGATCCCCAGATTTAACCACCTGAGCCTCTTGGAAGAGCAAATTTCATTAGATACGTTTGAAATTTGGTATGTGAATCCTCAGAAATGTCACCAGCATTACTCAGGTGGGATAATCCACCTCTGAATAACTTTTTGGTGTTCGGTCGAAGCAGGATCGAATCCACGACCTTGTGTATGCAAGGCGGGCATGCTAACCATTGCACCACGGTGGCTCCCAATTTGTGTTAGTATATGGTCTATAACACTTACTCAAAAATTGGTCCATATCGGTCTATTATTATATGTAGACCTCATATAAACCGATCCAAACACTTTCCTTACGTAGACTCCTGAAAGAGCAAATTTCTCCCGATTCGGTTCGAAAATTTGGATCTCTAATAACCACATTCAAGAACTTAAGAGACATACATAGCTATTTACTACGTCTTTTCATATGGACCCTACGGGAAATGGATCATCCACAGGACCGGTACAGGACTAGTCCCTGGTGTGTATGGACCAGTCCCAGTTCTGGTCAAAACGTATGGAAAGGACCGTGGGTTTGTATTTGACGGGGTAAATTTACACTTTGGGACACGACATTGACTCATTCCAAAGGACACGTCCTGGGACAATTTAGTAGGAGCACCCCTTAGACGGGTACTCATGAACCAATCTTGGACAAACTATTGGGAATCTCTTTCCTTTTTGACACGAATCGCATTAGAAGTGAAGAACTTTCGAACTATGTATGTTGAAAATGGGTTATTATGATAATCGAATTTTCAAGAGAGTATGAAAATCAATAAATTATGACTTTTTAAAAATTGCGACAAACTGGAGCACCGGTACCACTCCTGTGATATGTCCGTCAGTGGCAATTTCCCGTAGGGGACTAATACACAATTTGGGAGACAATGTTAATGAGATTCAATATACCTTGCCATTGGTAACTGTTACCACAGCCCAAGTAATTCGATTGTGGGTGACAGTATTCAGTAGAACTTTCTACGCAAACCATTGTGGAGGGTACATAAGATTCGGCCCGGCCGATCTTACGTCCATATATTTTTTATTCTTTCCAAAAAAACGTTGGAAGTTGTTGCACAAACATTTCTTTTAAAGCGCATCCCGGAATCTTCCATAAATTTTTTCCACTTCCCATGCAGTCCCTTTAAACAAGTCCTCAAACATTTTTTTAAAGCGCATCACGGGATCCCCTATCGATTTTTTCCATTTTCGATGCTGCCCTTTTGGACAAGTCTTAGAAAGTATGGAATTATGCCGTATTAAGTGAAAATATAGGTTTTTGACAATTCAATTTCATAAATAATATAAAATCAATAAAACAGTAAAAAAAAATAATAAAATAATATAAAAAATTCGTCCCCGCTGGGATTTGAACCTGTGCCGTTTGACTTTTACACTTCCGTGGAAGTTATTTTTGAGAAAATTTTGCAATTAAGATAATTTTTAATTGTTTGTTGATTTTTAATGGAAAAAATATATTTATACAAAAACATATGTCAAAAAAAAAAAAATAATAAAAACGATGTATAAATGAATAATTTGTAAGATAAATATTTAAAAACAAGTATATACGGCCGTAAATTCGGCCAGGCCGAAGCTTATGTACCCTCCACCATGGATTGCGTAGAAACTTCTACTGAAGACTGCCATCCACAATCGAATTACTTGGGTTGCGGTAACACTTGCCGATTGCAAGGTATCTTAAAACTTCCTAACACCGTCTTTTAAATTGCAAGGTAATCCATACGTGGTATATATTATACTAAACAAGGCCTATTAAATACGTATATAATTAAGTTTGACAAAATTTTCTATAGAAATAAAATTTTTACATAATAAAATTTTGATAACATTTTCTATAGAAGTATAATTTGGACAATAATTTTCTATAGAAATAAAACTTTATCAACATTTTCTATAGAAATAAAGTGTTGACAAAATTTTCTAAAGAAATAACATTTTGACAAAATTCTTAAATAGAAATAAAATTTTTTCAATTTTTCAATAGAATTAAAATTTTGACAACATTCTCTATAGAATTAAAATGTTGATGTGTTACAAACGGAATGACAAAGTGTTTCGAAGAAGTTTTTCGATTTGTAAAAATTAGATAATAAGAAATTAAAAGTTTAAAACAAGTATATACGGCCGTAAGTTCGGCCAGGCCGAATCTTATGTACCCTCCACCATGGATTGCGTAGAAACTTCTACGAAAGACTGTCATCCACAAATTTCAACTCACATGGTTGTTAAATATCATATACTACACCCACGTACCAAATTTCAACCAGATCGGATGAATTTTGCTTCTCCAAAAGGAACCGGAGGTCAAATCTGGGGATCGGTTTATATGGGAGCTACATATAATTATGGACCGATATGGACCAATTCCTGCATGGTTGTTAGATACCATATACTAACACCTCGTACTAAATTTCAATCAGATCGGATGAATTTTGCTTCTCCAAAAGGCTCCGGAGGTTAAAATTTGGGATCGGTTTATATGGGGCCTATATATAATTATCGACCAATTTTTGCATGGGAGTTTGAGGCCATATATTAAAACCATGTACCAAATTTCAGCCGGATCGGATGAAATTTGCTTCTCTTGATTTTCTTAGAGGTTCCGCAAGCCAAATCGGGGGATCGGTTTATATGGGGGCTATATATAATTATAGACCGATGTGGACCAATTTTTGCATGGTCATTAGAGACCATATATTAACACCATGTACCAAATTTCAGACGGATCGCATGAAAATTGCTTCTCTTAGAGGCTCCGCAAGCCAAATCGGGGGATCGGTTTATATGGGGGCTATATATAATTATGGACCAATGTGGACCAATTTTTGCATGGTTGGTGGAGACCATATACTAACACCATATACCAAATTTCAGCCGGATCGGATGAAATTTTCTTCTCTTAGAGGATTCGCAAGCCAAATTTGGGGGTCCGTTTATATGGGGGCTATACGTAAAAGTGGAACGATGTGGACCAATTTTTGCATGGTTGTTAGAAACCATATACTAACACCATGTACCAAAGCTCAGCCGGATCGGATGAAATTTGCTTCTCTTAGAGCAATCACAAGCCAAATTTGGGGGGTCAGTTTATATGGGGGCTATACGTAAAAGTGGACCAATATGGCCCATTTGCAATACCATCCGACCTACATCAATAGCAACTACTTGTGCAAAGTTTCAAGTCGATAGCTTGTTTCGTTCGGAAGTTAGCGTGATTTCAACAGACGGACGGACATGCTCAGATTGATTCAGAATTTCTCCACGACCCATGAATATATATATATATATACTTTATGGGGTCTTAGAGCAATATTTCGATGTGTTACAAACGGAATGACAAAGTTAATATACCCCCCATCCTATGGTGGAGGGTATAATAAAATATTGGCTACAATTAAATACCTAACGGCCTACGAATCATTGGACACTTGCGAAATATAGACCCTTAGCACCCACACTGGTGATATCTCTAAGAGATTCAAAGCTTCTCTATGTAGTTTCAACGAATTGCAGAACATCATTCCGAATCGACTCTAGCACTTCTCATTGAGCTAAAAATAGAATCGACAGCACACATTCATTAGGGAGAATTTCACCACAATAAAAGTGAAATGTATTTGTTTAAAAAATGGAGTATTTAAAGGGGAATTGGCGACGTTGATGCTGGGCACAGAAATGAGTGGACACCAAATCCGGGAGTAAATATTGTGGACTGTATGATGCGGGCTAGAGGAGCAGCAGGAGGTTACCTTAACAATAGGAGAGTTGTGGATGTTAATCAATTGTCATAATTTCTCGATAAATAAGAAATTAAGACATGTAGCAAAACCGAGAAGTGGAAATAAAAATCGAGAGTTACAATTTGTGGGTTTTGTGAGTTTATTCAAATATGCTCACCGTTTGAGATATAAAAGGCAATAGAAAGTTTGTAGGTCTTTAAGCCTACCACGAAACCTACATACATATAATATTTTTAAATGATAATTCACAATAACTCTAATGTATTTGGTAATTTCCATGAACTTTCGGATTTCAAAGATACATTTTTTTTAATTCACAATAATTCATATTACGTTTAATTCAAAATATTTAGAATATAATATTTTTAGAATAAGTCTAAATGTTAATTCAGACAGTATTAAAATAGACTGAATATTGTCAGTGAGAGTACAATAATGTGCTGCTACTATACCGACCATAATCAAACCAAAAACAAAACTAAAATGGAAATACTTTCTTAACATCAGTTGTGTCTTCCTTAGCTTATTTTAAACTAAGCAAATTTTCTTTAAATTCATTTTCCTAAAACTTAATGACTTAAAGGGTTCACCCTACCATATCCTTTTCCATTTCGAATTTCAATATAGGCTCCTAGAACCCTTTTATTTGTTCGCTTTTTTTTCTTCTTCTTTCTCAATATCAAAAAGAAAACTAAATCGAATAAAACTAAGCGTATTTGTACTAGAAATCCTAAAGTAGACCACAACTACATATAAACACTAAACTAAATAAGAAGTGTGATTAACTCTTCTGTAATAGAAAACTTTGTAAACCACAATCAGTATCAGCCATACCCACAGAGCATAGATAATACAGGAAAATGCATATAAAACTACCAACGTATACGTAGAGATCTCAAATGAAAAACTTTGTGCCATTTTTGCTCGTCTTGTTCACTTACAGTAACCTCCACGATCTCATGCCCATTGCAATGTTCCGATTGTAACTCTATCAGTGTAAAAACTGAGGGAAAACATGCATTGAACATGGAAAATTTCACAAAAGTTACTTAAAGATAAAGGGAAAGTTTTTGTTTTTTTGTTTCTCTTCTTGATATCCATTGCCGCCTGGCGGTATAGGGGTAAGTATGTCTGCACGCTCAATCTATCTTTGCTTGTGCATTTTGTTATTCTATGGGGCCTTCGTATTGTGGTTTAACCAGTCAACGGTATAGCAAAAGGGAAGTAATGACAAAATTAGATTATACGATATTCAATATAGGTTCCGAGACGAATTGAAAATTCCATACGATAGGTGAACTCTTTGAGGGTATACTTTTAAATATTATCGGCTCGGAAATGAGTATAACACACACAAAGAAAATTTCATTAAAATTGAGCCAACGAAAATTTTTCATTGATATAACGAAACATTTTCATTAAGACAATGAAACTATTCGTTAATAGTACGAAAATTTTCGTTGACTAACAGAATATTCATTATGGTAACGAAAAATTTCGTTATATTAACGAATTTATTTCATTGACTCAATTTTAATGACACATTTCGTTAATATAACAAAACTTTTTCTACTAGTGCATGCTAATCGAAATCGGGCGATTCGTCTTCGACTGTATCTTCTTCATTCTTATACAGTTTAGTTCAGTTCTTTATTAATTAAAAACCTACTTACGTTAGAATGATGATGGACGTATAATAAGTTTACCGTTCCATTTATAACACATCGAAATATCGATTTCCGACTATATCATTATGTGCTTACACAGAAAATGTTTCCAATTAAAGTTTTAATTGAGTTTTAAAAAATATTCAATTAAAAATTTAATTGGTTCAACAAATTTTTAATTGAAACAAAAATCAATTACAAAAATTAATAGTATCAATTAATTTTTTAATTGGATCAATTAATTATACCCTGCTCCACACTGTGGAAGAGGGTATTATAAGTTAGCGCATATGTTTGCAACACCCAGAAGGAGACGAGATAAACACATGGTGTCTTTGGCAAAAATGCTCAGGGTGGGCTCCTGAGTCAATATAGCGATGTCCGTCTGCCCGTGAACACATTTTTGTAATCAAAGTTTTAGTTTTAGTTCAACCGACTTCAAATATGGCACAAGTATGCGTTTTGGCTCAGAATAGAACCCTATTGATTTTGGAAAAAATCGGTTCAAATTTAGATATAGCCCCCATATATATATTTCGCCCGATATGGACTTATATTTCCCCACAAGCCAGAGTTTTACCCTAATTTGCTTACAATTTTGCAGAAGAAGTACAATTAGTACTATAGTCAAGTGTGCCAAATTTTATTGAAATCGGTTCAGATTTAGATATAGCTCCCATTTATATCGTTCGACCGATTTACACTCATATAACCACAGTGGCCAATCTTTTACTCCGATTTAATTGAAATGTTGCACAGGGAGTAGAATTAGCATTGTAGCTATGCGTGCCAAATTTGGTTGAAATCAGTTCAGATTTAGATATAGCTCCCATATATAGCTTTCGCCCGACTTACACTCATATGACCACAGAGGCCAATTTTTAACTCCGATTTAGTTGCAATTGTGCACAGGGAGTAGAATTAGCATTGTAGCTATGCGTGCCAAATTTGGTTAAAATCGGTTCAGATTTAGATATAGCTCCCATATATATGTTTTTCTGATTTCGACAAAAATGGTCAAAATACCAACATTTTCCTTGTAAAATCGCGACTGCTTAGTCGAAAAGTTGTAAAAATGACTCTAATGTTCCTAAACTTCTAATACATGTATATCGACCGATAAATCATAAATAAACTTTTGCGAAGTTTCCTTAGAATTGCTTCAGCTTTAAATGTTTCCCATATTTTTTAGCTACATTGTGTTCCAACCCAGGGCATTAGCCGACTTAAATTTTTAGTCTATAGATTTTGTAGAAGTCTATTAAATTCTGTCCAGATCGAGTGATATTTAAATGTATGTATTTGGGACAAACCTTTATATATAACCCCCCAACACATTTGACGGATGTGATATGGTATCGAAAATTTAGATCTACAAAGTAGTGCAGGGTATAATATAGTCGGCCCCGACCGACTTTAGACTTTCCTTACTTGTTTTTTAATTGACTTCCAATTAATTTTTTAATTGATACTATCATTTCTGTGATTGAAGACATTCCACAGAAAATAATATTATAATTTTTGAGCTAACAATAAATTGTCGTTACAGACAATTTTTAAGTTCAACAAAATTTTTGTTGATATAACAAAATTGGTTGCTAAAGTGACTAAAATCGTAATTGTATTTACAAATTACGTTGTTAGCTCAAATTTAAACATAATTTTAATTGTATTGACAATCAAATTAATTGATATTTTTTGTGTGTCCAATTAAAAACTTAATTGGATCAATTAATTTCGTGATTGAATCATAAAAAAAAAATTGTTGTGTGTATTCTTGATCAGGGAGATTTAAAACCCGTCTGATCCGTCTGACTTTTGTAATCACGCTACAGTTTTCAATAATGGTGCTATCGTCTGTCTGCAATAAGGTCAAGTCCGAAGATCGGCTATATCGGTTCAGGTTTTGATAATTTGTCATTTTTATCCTATTTGCCTAAAATTGGAAATCTAGAGGAGTCTATCAACTAAATGTTGCGAATATGGTGTGTAGCGCCATTTTGTTTTGGTATATGCGCCATATAGACAGATCTACAATTTAGCTAAAAACCAATATCTAGAGGTATTTTAGGTCCTCAAATATCTGTGGTTTATATCGATTCATATTTTTGAAAAAAAACCGTTGGATAATTTTGAGTTCTTCGGCATCTTTACACCGCAATTTTTTTTTATCCAATTGTCCTGATATTAGAAATCTAGAAGCATTTTAGGTTCATAAGTAAATATGTCAAATTTGGTTTATATCGGTAGGTGTTAGCACCACTGGAGCTACCGTGGTGCAATGGTAATATTTAAAAATACCTTTAAAATAAACCTTTAAAATTAAGCTCATGCCTATACGGACAAGTCTGCTTCAACGCATTGAAAGACAACATTGAAGAATTTGTCCGTGAGATACCGGTCGAAACGTTGGAAAGAATATGCCAAAATTTTATTTTATATAATATACTAATATATTCCAGTTGCTCTCTTCATCCTTCAATAGTATTTATTCCAGAAATAAACAAGTATATACGGCCGTAAGTTCGGCCAGGCCGAATCTTATGTACCCTCCACCACGGATTGCGTAGAAACTACTACGAAAGACTGTCATTCACAATCGAATTACTTGGGTTGCGGTATCTTAAAACTTCTTAACATCGTTTTCTAAATTGTGATTTAGTCCATACGTGGTATATATTAGACAAAAAAGTTATGTATAGTTAAGTCTACAAATAATTACGAATCGATATGGACTTTTTGCTCGTAGAAGAAAGAATTGAAATACGGGGGTCGCTTATATGGGGCTATATAGAATTATGAACTTGAATGGACCAATTTTTGTGTGATTGGGGATCGATTTATCTGAGGGCTATATATAACTATAGAGCGATATGAACCTAGTTAAGCATGGTTGTTAACGGCCATATACTAGCACAATGTACCAAATTTCAACTCACTCGGATGAAATTTGCTCCTCCAAGAGGCTCCAAAACCAAATCTCGGGATCGGTTTATATGGGGGCTATATATGATTATGGACTGATATGGACCACTTTTGGCATGGTTGTTAAATATCATATACTACCAAATTTCAACCAGATCGGATGAATTTTGCTTCTCCAAAAGGCACCGGAGGTCAAATCTGGGGATCGGTTTATATGGGAGCTATATATAATTATGGACTGATATGAACCAATTCCTGCATGGTTGTTGGATACCATATACTAACATCACGTACCAAATTTCAACTGAATCGGATGAATTTTGGTCTTCCAAGAGGCTCCGGAGGTCAAATCTGGGGATCGGTTTATATGGGGGCTATATATAATTATGGACCTATTTCGACCAATTTTTGCATGGGTATTTGAGACCATATACTAACATCACGTACCAAATTTCAACTGAATCGGATGAATTTTGCTCTTCCAAGGGGCTCCGGAGGTCAAATCTGGGGATCGGTTTATATGGGGGCTATATATAATTATGGACCGATGTAGACCAATTTTTGTATGGTTATTAGAGACCATATACTAACACCATGTACCAAATTTCAGCCGGATCGGATGAAATTTGCTTCTTTTAGAGTCTCCACAAGCCAAATCGGGGGATCGGTTTATATGGGGGCTATATATAATTATGGACCGATGTGGACCAATTTTTGCATGGTTGTTAGAGACCATATACTCACACCATGTACCTAATTTCAGCCGGATCGGATGAAATTTGCTTCTCTTAGAGGATCGGCAAGCTAAATTTGGGGGTCCGTTTATATGGGGGCTATACGTAAAAGTGGACCGATATGGCCCATTTGCAATACAGTCCGACCTACATCAATAACAACTACTTGTGCCAAGTTTCAAGTCGATAGCTTGTTCCGTTCGGAAGTTAGCGTGATTTCAACAGACGGGCGGACATGCTCAGATCGACTCAGAATTTCACTAAGACCCAGAATATATATATACTTTATGGGGTCTTAGAGCAATATTTCGATGTGTTACAAACGGAATGACAAAGTTAATATACCCCCATCCTATGGTGGAGGGTATAAAAATAATATGCATTTAATACTAGCAACGCCATCCATGTGTCAGACCGCGGACTTATAAGCCAACCTGTTATATATCTTATTTAGAATAAAGTCTCTATTTTCCAATAACACTGAAAAGTAAGTCGAAACAAAGGGGGGAAATGGATGGGGGGTTTGGTGTCATTTTCGAATGTCCTCCCAGGTGGACATCGGTAGTCAAAGGGTTAATTTAGAGTAGTTCATCCATCAAGTATTACCTGAGTTTTACAGCAGATTTAAAATAGTATACTAATTTAATCGTCGTTTCATCATTCTATATTATTTGAAAGAAATAATCAACCAAAAATTCTCTGAGAACCCGACAAACACCTGAGAGGAATTTCACTTTGTGGCAAACTTAGACTTAGATCAAGCTCATATTTGCTTTATAGCGTAATTTGCCAAGTTTTAGTATTTTATATTTGATTTTCTAACTCTTCAAAATTTCTTTGTGACTTACTTAAAATGATTACAAAACATTGTGTTAAACTCAATAGACCATCTAGGAAATACTTTCAGATTTTTTAATACGAAAAACATTTGTTATGGATGTGAGAGATAATAGAACTTGGGTCCCTACCATTGCATACGAAATAGAGACAGCTTAAGTAACAACTGCTGCTAGATGTCTAGTAGGGGGGATTGGTCGAGTAGACAAAAGGTGTAATGTTGTAATAGAAAACTTTTTCCAACCGCATTATGCCATTTGAACCCGAAAACAACAGAAAAAAAAACTAAAACTTGTTGCAGACAAAAAAAAACTAACGCATACTTCTTTCTACAATCGAATGAAAGTTACTAAGTGATAACACAAATAAAACATTACCACCGCTGGCACATGGGATTAATTCCCAATCTCATATGTCAGCGTAAACACTAACCTAAGTTCTATGTAGCATTGGGATATCAGGTCTAGAAAATCGAAATAGAGATTTCTGAAAAAATCTAACAAGGAAAGAGGGTGCAGTAAATGGTCTAGGAAGGATAGTCAATATGGTCTAATGGTTAAATTGATTACCAATGGTGCAATGATTACGAGGGTTGCCTTTTACATTTGGCTATTAGAAAAAATTATTTTAATCATCGAAAATCATTGTTTTTCAAATATTCCCTATTAAGATCCATAAACTTTTTTGAACGCATCAGCCAATTCTTTAGTTGTCGAAAAAAGGTTGACCTCTTATTTATTCTATTTTACACGTAAGGGAATAGAAGTCATTCGGAGCCAAGTCAGGACTACACGGCGGATTATGAACGGCGGATGACAAAATCGATGTTTTGAGTGCTCAAAAATGCAGTTGTTTTAGCCGATGTTTGAGAGATCGCATTGTCGTGGTGAAGAGTGATCCGTCTTCGCCGACTGGTTTTCCAGTTCTCTAGAAAGATAACGGGCAAACCAAATGGTTATGTACCACTCGGAGCTACCGTCCCTGCAAACTACTTAGGCAGTGCATCCACACTGCATGAATCGGTGGCAATAACGTAAACGAATAATCAAACTAGTTTATGATCATTCGTTTACTTTATTGCAACCAATTCATGCAGTATAGATGCATGAAAGGTAGTGCTGTTTTCCTTCACTTCTGAGCAATATTTCTATTAAAATAAGCAATTATATCAGCGCTATGTAGAAGCTGCTCTAAATCGGGACATCGCCCACAGAAATTAGCGCTGATTCGGTTGTTTTGAAAGTTGTTATACCCTGCGCCACACTGTGGAACAGGGTATTATAAGTTCGTGCATATGTTTGCAACACTCAGAAGGAGACGAGATAGACACATGGTGTTTTTGGCAAAAATGCTCAGGGTGGGCTTCTGAGTCGATATAGCCATGTCCGTCTGTCCGTGAACACATTTTTGTAATCAAAGTCTAGGTCGCAGTTTTAGTCCAATCGACTTCAAATTTGGCCCAAGTATGTGTTTTGGCTCAGAATAGATACCTATTGATTTTGGAAGAAATCGGTTCAGATTTAGATATAGCTCCCATATATATTTCGCCCGATATGGACTTATATGGCTCCAGAAGCCAGAGTTTTACCCTAATTTGCTTAAAATTTTGCACAAGAAGAACAATTAGTACTATAGTCAAGTGTGCCAAATTTTATTGAAATCAGTTCAGATTTAGATATAGCTCCCATATATATCTTTCGCCCGATATGGACTAATACGGTCCCAAAAGCTAGAGTTTTACCCCAATTTAGTTGAAATTTTGCACTAGGAGTACAATTAGTAGTGTAGTGAAGTGTGCCAAATTTTATTGAAATCGGTTCAGATTTAGATATAGCTCCCATATATATCGTTCGACCGATTTACACTCATATGACCACAGAGGCCAATCTTTTACTCCGATTTAATTGAAATTTTGCACAGGGAGTAGAATTAGCATTGTAGCTATGCGTGCCAAATTTGGTTGAAATCGGTTCAGATTTAGATATAGCTTCCATATATATGTTTTTCTGATTTCGACAAAAATGGTCAAAACCCAATGAGTCTATAGATTTTGTAGAAGTCTATCAAATTCTGTCCAGATCGAGTGATATTTAAATGTATGTATTTGTGACAAACCTTTTATATATAGCCCCCAGCCATTTGAGGGATGTGATATGGTATCGAAAATTTAGATCTACAAAGTGGTAATATAGTCGGCCCCGTCCGACTTTAGACTTTCCTTACTTGTTTTTTTTTTTTTAGTTAGCATTTGTAAAATTGTTTTTACATCCAGGAAAAGAATAAACATTTATCACAAACAGTATATACTTTTCTTCCAAATAATCTTCCTTAAAGCAAATGAGAAACGAACTTTGTTTGTCTAAAATTTCGTTTGGGAGGAAAGAATTATTTTTTTCGTGTAGTTTGGAATATGATTTATTTAAATTAAAATTAAAGAACGCTAAGATATTTAAAGCTAACTCAAAAAGACTCAATTAGAAATTGAAAACATGAGTATATGAATTTTACAATATGCAAAGCTAACTTGATTAAAATGATTAATCTAAGCAAACTGATATTTCACAAAGTATTCATGTAAATAAACAGCTATGAAATATAGCTATACTACATATAGAGAAGTTCAGCAATGTGGTATCACAATGTACTGAATAGTCTAAGTGAGTCTGATACTTCGGGCTGCCACCTAATCTAACCTACATATATATTCTTTTTTGAGTGGGCTTATTGAACCAATTGCTGTCGCATATATCCAGTCATCATCTTCATTCAGAATCTTTGGATTCAGAACCCATTTCAAACCTATCGCTCTTCTGTATAATGCCAACATATGTAGGCCTTTTAAGTCCTCATTTTATGTAAAATTTCCCTCTATAAGGTAACATAAGTAACCTTATTAGATACTAGTATAAATTCGTTCTATTTAAAATTTTGCAGATTTTATCCTCCGATATTATGAATAATGCCATTTCACATAATTAATACCCAATATAGAACTATGCTTATCTATTTCAACACGGCATTTTTCCATAGCTTTTGTATTAGAATTTATGCAATTATTTCGGGTAAACTATGCAAATACGAGTACATTGGCATGCACGAATAAACTCATGCCTCTAGCCCTTGGGCGGTATTCATCGTAATCCCTTCTCAGCCTCAAAGCCCAAACATTGATTAAAAATTCTAGCGTGCTTCGTTCAAGCAGTTCAAGCTTTGGAATGTAACAGAAAATTGATGCTCATATAAATAAATTTTAAAATTCCACTCACACAAGTCAACGATTTTTTGCAAGCAAACAATCATACGTTCCATAGAAGTTTACGGAATGTTTATGCGTGTGTGTTTGTGTGCCCGTATTTGTTTTGTTTAGCACACTACCACACTGTGAATGGTAATTTCAACTTGGTGGTTGTCATATTCCTTCACTACCCAGCGGCGTAGTTCATGTGCTTGGAAGGCCTTTTTCCAGGCCTGTCTAGGCATTACAGAGGCCTGCTTAGGACATTACACCTTCCTTTCCATTTAACATAGGGTGAGATTGGAGGGCAAGGCCTTCTTTGTAGCTTACATAAAAGGGCGTTCACCAACCCTCTAAACAGAAGGAGTTCTACAGGGGTGTATAAAAGAATTCCTACATAATTACTGAAAATAAAACCACACCTTCGCTCCTTCTTATTACAGGCATGTTGCAGCGCTACGTCAAGAAGGTGTTCTGTAGTACAGGGCCGCCTTCCCTATTCGTTCTCAAAAGAATGACTTTATCATTATTAGACATAGTTATGGTTTTAATTCAGATTTATTGTTACAATAAGAAGTTTCGAGTTCAAAGATAGATAAATAAATAGATAATTAATATAAAATTAAAGAAAAAATATACAAATTTTTAAGTCAGGACTTCTTTCGCCACATTTGTTGTTGAGATCTGGAAGAATTTAAATTCAAGAAATTATAGAAAAATAATGGCCCTTTTTGGGAAATTGAAGGCAATCCAATTATGTTAGATGCTTGTTTACTTATTTTTGTAAGTGGGATTTTATAAAACGAGCGATTGACTTAGAAAGGCATTGAAAATGCATTGTAATTATAATTAAATAGCAATGCAAACAATTTTAAAACTATGTTTTAAAAGAGAGCCCAAGGCAAATATCCTGCTGCATAACTTTAACACCCATGCTGTAAGTTTAATTTTTCACAATTTCACAAATTTAAAAACACAAAACAAGGAACGCGTCTGTACTTCACAAAATCAAAACTGAACGAACGAATGGCGTGAATTGGCGTCCGCAAAATTATTATGCACTTTTATTATCGTTTATTAACATATGCAAAGACAATTAATGAAAATATTTTCTGACATAAATATTTTCTGTCATAATATGAAATAACCACTTGACTTCCAAAGGCATTACAAATGCATTCTAATTATAAATGAATAGGGATGTAAACAATTTTAAACTTCTCTTTTAAACGAGAGCACAAGACAACTCTCTTGCTACATAATTTTAACACCCATGCTATACAACTTCTATAAAGAAGACAAAGAGAATGTCTGGGTGTATAAAATGAAAAAGTAAATGAAACGCAATGCTTAATTACAGGTCTGATTTTAGAATGCCTACGATGAATGTAAAATCAGTACACATGCATGTCTTATAAACACAACTCCTTCCAATTTAAGGCATTTAACATGCCTGAATTTGTAAGGTCCTTCTCGATTCCGCCGCTGGGTACCAAATAACTATATAATGATTGTAAAAATTCCACAAAAAAGGTTGAATGAACAAACGCGTTTGGCATTATAAATTTGAAACATCATTCCAATTGATGGACGTTTTGGTCGTAATATATAAATCAAAAAATAAGAAATACATAAATAAAATAAAAAGCATCCTTTACACACCCACACAGTATAGAAATTTTATAGAAATGGGTATATTATACACATAAAGAAAATTTCATTAAAATTGGGCCAACGCAAATTTGCTTATTATTATAACCAACATTTTTCTCTAAGTCAAAAAATATATATGAAACACGTTGTCATTTAATAGAATATTCTTTAAATTAATAAAACAAAATATATTATTTATGAAGGTTTCAAGTATAATAAAAATTTAAACGCTTTTTTAAACGCATTTATATGCACTCAAAAAAAAGAACCACATATGGCAATAAAGCCAATACGTCTAATGATGTTTTCTTTTCTGAAAAAAAGTGTTTTACCTTGATTTTGTTTGTACAGAATGCGCATTTTTAAAATGTTGCCAGCAACCTAAAAATATGCTATCATTTCAGCAGTCAGAAAAGAATTCAAAGGAGAAATTAGGGCAATCGTAGCACTCTCAGTGCTGAAAATGCCCCCAATTTGCCTCTCTACGTGGCACTATTTTTACAACAGAATTTTAAGACTTTTTTAAAGAGAGACTATAGTTACAAAATTGGGCGATGTATGTGGGTGCTATATCTTCATTGTGTCTGCGGGCACATGTTCCAAAAAAAATAGAGCAAAATGAGGGAGCACGTTTATCCTTTCCACTAACAAAATCCTATAGATAAAGTAAAATCTACTGCACACAAAGAAAATTTCATTAAAATTCAGCCAACGAAAAATTTTCATTGATATAACGAAACAATTTCATTAATAGAATGAAAATATTCGTTAATAGTACGAAACGTTACGTTGATTTACAGAAAATTCGTTATAATAACGAAATATTTCGTTGTATTAACGAATTTGTTTCATTGGCTGACTTTTAACGACACATTTCGTTAATATAACGAAACTTTTTCTATTAGTGTGTTAAATATGAATTTATTGACAATATAATAACAGAAATGACATTTGAAAAATATTTTAAATAATATTCGGCTATGACTACCGTATGTATGTGATGATTGCTGAATGTCAGTTACGGTGTTTATTTAAGGTAGGTCATATGTACCGATTTCAAGTAAATTTTTTTGTAGTAGGGATATTTGGTTGCTACAACTATTTATATTATATCATAAAAAATTGTGTGTGGAAAATTTGGACAAAGTTTTCTATAGAAATACGATTTTAACAAAATTTTCTATAGAAATAATATTTTGAGAAAATTTTCTATAGAAATACAATTTTTACAAAATTTTCAATAGATTTAAAATTTTGACAACATTCTCTATAGAATTACAATTTTGACAACATTTTCTACTGAAATAAAATTTTGCCAAAATTTTCTATAGAAATAAAATTTGACAAAATTTTCTATAGGAATAAAATTTCGACAAAATTTTCTATAGAAATAAAATTTTGCTAGATTATTTTTGCAAGCATGATTATGAACCGATATGGACCAATTTAACACCACGTTGCAAATTTCAACCGGATCGGATGAATTTTGCTCGTCCAAGTAGCTCCGGAGTTCAAATCTGGGGATCGGTTTATATAGGGGCTATATATAATTATGGACTGATATGGACCAATTTTTGAATGGTTCGTAGAGACTATATACTAGTACCATATACCAAATTTCAGCCGGATCGGATGAAATTTGCTTCTCTTAGAGGATCCGCAAACCAAATCTAGGAATCGGTTTATATGGGGGCTATATATAATTATGGACCGATATGGACCAATTTTTGCATGGTTGGTAGAGACCATATACTAATACCATGTACCAAATTTCAGCTGTATCGGATGAAATTTGCTTCTCTTTGAGGCTCCGCAAGCCAAATCTGGGGATCGGTTTATATGGGGGCTATATATAATTATGGACCGATATGGACCAATTTTTGCATGGTTGTTAGAGACCATATACTAACACCATGTACCAAATTTCAGCCGGATCGGATGAAATTTGCTTCTCTTAGAGCAATCGCAAGCCAAATTTATATGGGGGCTATACGTAAAAGTGAACCGATATGGACCAATTTTTGCATGGTTGTTAGAGACCATATACTAACACCATGTACCAAATTTCAGCCGGATCGGAAGAAATTTGCTTCTCTTAGAGCAATCGCAAGCTAAATTTGAGGGTCCGTTTATATGGGGGCTATACGTAAAAGTGGACCGATATGGACCAATTGCAATGCCATCCGACCTACATCAATAACAACAACTTGTGCCTAGTTTCAAGTCGATAGCTTGTTTCGTTCGGAAGTTAGCGTGATTTCAACAGACGGACGGACGGACGGACGGACATGTTCAGATCGACTCAGAATTTCACCACGACCCAGAATATATATACTTTATGGGGTCTTAGAGCAATATTTCGATGTGTTACAAACAGAATGACAAAGTTAATATACCCCCATCCTATGGTGGAGGGTATAAAAAGGGACAAATTATACGCAAATGAAGCATACAGATTTACTAAATTCATGCCTCCCACAAAATAGGTCAAATTTTCTTCAAGTTTGTAAATTTTACCAATAATGCATGCGCCATCTTTAACTTCGTATGGCACATGCTTGCAATTATTAGCTCCACATTTTTACCTCAAACTACGAAATTCTCTTTAACAAGTGAATAAAAATAATTATGTCTAATAAATTGTCTTGAATTTGTCGAAAAGTATTTACTTATTGTTGGTGACATCGACGATACATCTGCGTTTGTAACAAAGTTTGTTAAAATCTTCCTTCCCGGTGGGTTCAAGGTTTTTTGAGTGTGTTTGTGTGTGTGTAACACTCAGTAGGACCATTTGCCCGTTAATGATGTAGAACATCCTGTATGTCAATCTATTAAATGTCAATGCAATTGTCCCATATAAGATTCATAGGAGTCTTCTACGCTCAAAAAAATAATTCTTTCCTCCCAAAACGAAATTTTAGACAAACAAAGTTCGTTTCTAATTTGCTTTTCGCTGTAAGGAAGTTTGTTTGGCAGAAAAGTATATACTGTTTGTGATAAACGTTTACTCTTTTCCAGGATGTAAAAACAATTTCATAAAGATTAACTCAAAAAACAATCTTTTCTGGCTAATTGCATTTTCCCTCATATCTTTCTCACTTCCATGAGGTTTTTTAGTTCTTAGCGCCTTTTTCTGTAATACAAACAATGTAGAGAAATTAACATTTTACCTTTCGCCTGGACGGAAAATCGAACCGCGGACCATGCAATTTGTAAGCCAACACACTATCCACTAAGCTATGTTACGTAGCTGTTATTGGCATCAATAGCTAACTATCCATATAAGTTATATTAATATAGCGTAGCTTGCGGCGCCCATGAGCCGATTAAACAAACTTTATTTAACAGAAACAAACATTTAGTTGGGCACCGTGGAGTAGTGGGTGCTACGTCCGCCTTGTATGCCAAGGGTCGTGGGTTCGAGCCATGCTTCGAGCGAACTCCAAAATGTTTTTTTGGAGTAAGTAAATGGACTGTGTTGTTGGTTCAAAAATATTTTTTTTTATTGAAAAAATAAAAATTTTGTAACAAACAAATTTTTTTGGTGATAACAGTTTAAAATGTTCGAAGAAATTCAAAAAACTCTAACAAAAGAAAAACGTTTTCGGTACACGTTTTCCAAACGTTTTTTTTTCTTTGCGTCTAGGCCTCTAAAAACTGACGATAGGGACCTGTTTGGAGAAAGTAAAGTACGTAGAGAATCTATGATCTAAGTTGGATGAATGAATACTGGGGACATATAAAGTGGCATGGAAGAGTGCCATGGTTGACGAAAATACTACGGAGTGACCCAAACAAGAAGAAACTGGGGAGGCAATGGTCTGGTCACACTAGGCAAATATTTGCCAAAAATGATTGTCAAATTTTTTTCGAGCACTTTCGTATCCAATACATGGTAAAATAATTCCCAGGTAGTTGCAGTATTACAAAAACAATACAAACAACAAGATTCAAGTACACCAAATGTCAAGTTTGTTTACAAATTTAATGATAGTAAACAAAAGATGTTAAATACTTTCATTTTTATACCCACCACCATAGAATGGTGACGGGGGTATAATAAGTTTGTCATTCCGTTTGTAACATATCGAAATATCGATTTCCGACTATATAAAGTATATATATTCTTGATCAGGGAGAAATTCTAAGACGATATAACGATGTCCGTCTGTCTGTTGTAATCACGCTACAGTCTTCAATAATGAAGCAATCGTGCTGAAATTTTGCACAAACTCGTCTTTTGTCTGCAGGCAGGTCAAGTTCGAAGATGGGCTATATCGGTCCAGGTTTTGATATAGTCCCCATATAAACCGACCTCCCGATTTGGGGCCTTGGGCTTATAGAAATCGAAGTTTTCATCCAATTTGAAATCTACAGGTCGTTTATGACCATAAAAAGGTGTGCCAAAAATGGTGAGTATCGGTCCATGTTTTGGTATAGCCCCCATATATACCGATCTCCCGATTTTACCACTTGGGCTTATAGAAACCGCAGTTTTTATTCAATTTACCTGAAATTGGAAATCTAGAGGTATTGTAGAACCACAAATACGTGTGCAAAAAAATTGTGAGTATCGGTCCATGTTTTGGTATGGTCCCCATATAAAACGACCTCCGGATTTTACTTCTTGGGCTTATAGAAACCGTAGTTTTTATCCAATTTGTCTGAAATTTGAAATCTAGAGGTATTTTAGGACCATAAAGAGGTGTGCCGAAAACGGTGAGTATCGGTCCATATTTTGGTATAGCCCCCATATAGACCGATTTCCCGATGTTACTTCTTGGGCTTCTAGAATCCGAAGTTTTTATCCTATTTGCCTGAAATTGGAAATCTAGAGGTATTTTCGGGTCATAGAGAGGTGTGCCGAAAACGGTGAGTATCGGTCCATATTTTAGTATAGCCCCCATAAAAACGATCTCCCGATTTAACTCCTTGGGTTTCTAGAAACCGTAGTTTTTATCTGATTTGCCTGAAATTGTAAATATTCTGGTATTTTAGGCTCACAAAAACGTGTACTGGATTAAGTTTTTATCGGTCCATTTGATAATGCCTCCATATAGACCGACTTCACTTCTTGACGGTGTAGAAGGCGCACTGATCATGAAAATTGCTTGAAATTCAATGTAAAATTTCCAGATTTTACTTCTACAGATTTAAGATTTCAAATAAAGACGTTATTTTATAATTTTCTTGCACACTTACAAGAGATGTTAATGATTCCTCTAAAAGTCAAACAAAAATGGTTCTTATAAATCCAGAATCTGATATAGCCATCATAGGTGAAATCTTTAAATTTATCTTCGGGAAGTGTCCTCAAGTCCTCAAACCCTCCAAAAATTTCAAAGGAAACCCTAATATTTGATTCATGGTGGTGGGTATTTAAGATTCGGCCCGGCCTAACTTACTGCTGTATATATTTGTTTTTTAAAAATTTTATTTGCATTAAATTTTTCCAGATTTCATTTCCATAGAAAATTTTTGTAAATTTTTTTTTTATGGAAAATTTTGTCAAAATTATATTTTACAAAATCTTTCAAAACATCAAAAATTCTACCAATCTACCAAACCGTAAAAAATCTACCATTTTTGGTCAATCATGATTGTGGGGATTGGGAGACCTTGGAATATTGATTATGTTACTGCCCTGCTTTCCCTAGATAAGCAGAGCTCACCTTATCGACGGAGATCTGATATGAGGCTTGGTTCAGCATGGAAACAAGGTTTGCAAACAAATTTTTGGAATTCCCACAGGGAACGATAGGAAGAACTATCTAGAGCCAACATTTTGCACAATTTTTTGAAATAGAATTTTTAATCATTCTTCATACTCTGACATTTGGACGGAGTGAATTTCCAAGTTTTCTCTTAATTAACCTCTCTGAAACACCTGCAATTAAAATGGTACAGTGTGGCAATGAGGTTATGGTTGATTTTATATAAAAATCCTGGTAGAGGGGGAAACCGATATAAATAACCCTGAGTAAGGCCTTGTTAATTTGTATAGCAACAACTAACATTTTGAGAGTATGATGGTGGCCTATACTATCTTAACTCACTATCTTTTCCCTGTTGCAATTTGATGTAGTTTAAACCTTCCATCTCTCTCTACATCAAGCTGGCTAGGTGTTACTAATATTATTTATTTTACAAAAAAAAATGAAACTTTAAGTTTTATTATGAGATTCAAAAGGACTTGAGGGCTTAGTGTCATTCATTTATCTTTCAGATTTATATCTCAATGCTACACAAGTATTTGCATTGTAAAAGAAACCAAATCCATTCGTACATATTTGCTGTAATATTTGTACACTAGCATAAGTCTCAAGAGTTTATTGCTGCTGGCGGATGGCCAGCTAGTCAATCAGTCTCTTTGGCTGGCGCACTCGTCTCAGTGAAATGAACTGAAATCCTTTGTTGCTTAACAACAACAACAACAAAAATGATGCCAATGGTCTTGGCAATGGATAGAAATAAATTGGTTTCACTTCTTAATAACCGTTCGTTCGTTAGTTCATTCGTTGTATTCATCAACTTCATCCTTATTTTCCTTGCAAATGTAGTTAGAGTCGTTTATTCTATTACGAGTATAGAAGCTGTGGGGGTTTGTTAACTGACTTGTGAACCTTTCTTCCTGCAGAACAATGAAGACAGATCTATCATCAACAACTAACAATCTTGTGTATCCTTTATGGTTATGCATCTGTCAGATATTTTCATAAATGATTTGAAGATAATAAATTGAAATGATGTATACGTATACATTTAGCTTAGCTCTATGTAATTATGGTTAAAGGGCTTTAGCTGGTTGAAGGGCGTTTCAAAAGTGTGAAATATAAATCTAACTGGACACACCTGGGCCAAGTTGAAATGGCTCACCCTAAAATCGATATAAATGAGCCCATTTAA
This sequence comes from Haematobia irritans, assembly GCF_050003625.1. Taxonomy (NCBI): domain Eukaryota; kingdom Metazoa; phylum Arthropoda; class Insecta; order Diptera; family Muscidae; genus Haematobia; species Haematobia irritans. The sequence goes on along the minus strand of NC_134397.1, from coordinate 223,451,295 downwards.
TTTTCATATTTTTAAATTATACCTTGCACGTAGATTCTTTGTCAAGTAAGAGTAATTTGTAAAATCGAAGACGATCTTTATGTTATATTGGAATACGACTAACCGACTTTTGGTAATTTAGAAAATCGATTCTAATGTTGGTCAAAATGTATTAATGGGCTTTTAACGAAAGGGTCGAAAAGGATGTCGTAAGGCCAAAACTCGCATATCCTTAAATTTTGAATGCGAATTTTGCTTAGCATGTTAGGTTAGGTTAAGTTATGTGGCAGCCCGATGTATCAGGCTCACTTAGACTATTCAGTCCATTGTGATACCACATTGGTGAACTTCTCTCTTATCACTGAGTACTGCCCGATTCCATGTTAAGTTCAATGACAAGGGACCTCCTTTTTATAGCCGAGTCCGAACGGCGTTCCACAGTGAAACCACTTATAGAAGCTTTGAAACCCTCAGAAATGTCAGCAGCATTACTGAAGTGGGATAATTCACCGCTGAAAAACTTTTTGGTGTTCGGTCGAAGCAGGAATCGAACCCACGACCCTGTGTATGCAAGGCGGGCATGCTAACCATTGCACCACGGTGGCTCCTTAGCATAGAAGAAGCACTTCTCTAATATAAAGCTTGTTTTCCTTGTATTGTTTTGTTTTTCCTTTCAATGCAAATTTATAGAACATTTTGTCAAAATTTTATTTGTATAGAATATTTTATCAAAATTTTATTTCTATAGAAAATTTTGTCAAAATTTTATTTCTATAGAAAATTTTGTCAAAATCGTATTTCTATAGAAAATTTTGTCAAAATGTTATTTCTGTAAAAAATTTTTTCAACATTTCATTTCTATAGAAAATTTTATCAAAACTTTATTTCTATTGAAAATTTTGTAAAAATTTTAGTTCTATAGAAAATTTTGTCAAAATTTTATTTGTATAGAAAATTTTGTGAAAATTTTATTTCTATAGAAAATTTTGTGAAAATTTTATTTTTATAGAAAATTTTGTGAAAATTTTATTACTATAGAAAATTTTGTCAAAATTTTTTCCTACAGAAAATTTTATCAAAATTTAACTTCTATAGAAAATTTTTCCAAATTTTATTTCTAGAGAAAATGTTGTCAAAATGTTATTTGTATAGAAAATTTTGTCAAAATTTTATATCTATAGAAAATTTTGTCAAAATTTTATTTTTATAGAAAATTTTGTCAAAATCGTATTTCGATAGAAAATTTTGTTAAAATTTTATTTCTATAGAAAATTTTGTTAAAATTTTATTTCTATAGAAAATGTTGTCAAAATTTTATTTCTACAGAAAATTTTACTTCCATAGAAAATTTTTCCAAATTTTATTTCTATAGAAAATTTTGTCATAATTTTATTTCTATAGAAATTTTTGTGAAAATTTTATTTCTATAGAAACTTTTGTCAAAATTTTACTTCTATAAAAAATGTTGTCAAAAAAATTATTTCTATAGAAAAGTTTGTCAAATGTTTTATTTCTATACAAAAAATTTTGTCATAATTTTATTTCTAAAGAAAATTTTGTCAAAATTTTATTTCTATAGAGAATTTCGTCAAAATTTTATTTCCATAGAAAATTTTGTCAAAATTTTATTTCCATAGAAAATTTTGTCACAATTTTATCTCTATAGAAAATTTTGTAAAAATTTTATTTCTACAGAAAATTTTTTGTGTGTTAAAATGTTATTTCTATACAAAATTGTGTCAGAATTTTATTTCTGTAGAAAATTGTGTCAAAATTTTATTTCTATAGAAAATTTTGTTAAACATTTATTTCTATAGAAAATTTTGTTAAAATTTTATTTCTATAGAAAATTTTGTCAAAATGTTATTTCTATAGAAAATTTTGTCAAAATTTTATTTCTATAGAAAATTTTGTCAACATTTTATTACTGTAGAAAATTTTGTCAAAATGTTATTTCTATAGAAAATTTTGTCAAAATTTTATTTCTATAGAAAATTTTGTCAAAATTTTAGTTCTATAGAAAATTTTGTCAAAATTTTATTTCTATAGAAAATTTTTCCAAATTTTATATCTATAAAAATGTTGTCAAAATTTTATTTCTATAAAAAATGTTGTCAACATTTTATTTGTATAGAAAATTTTGTCAAAATTTTATTTCTATAGAATATTTTGTCAAAATTTTATTTCTATAGAAAATTTTGTCAAAATTTTATTTCTATAGAAAATTTTGTCAAAATTTTATTTCTATAGAAAATTTTGTCAAAATCGTATTTTTGTAGAATCGTATTTTTGTAGAAAATAAATGTTAAACATTTATTTCTATAGACAATTTAGTAAAAATTTTATTTCTATAGAAATTTTGTCAAAATTTTATTTCTAAAGAAAATTTTGTCAAAATTTAATTTCGTTATTTTTGTTTTTGATCTCAGCTTAAAGCCATGCATTGACTAAACTACAAGTATAGCTTAACCAACAGAGGAAAAGTATGCTTGTCAAATTTATTTGGGCAAAGCCCTATAGACTGCAAGATGGTTGGATGTACAGCTGTTTCGGAATTACCACATTCCTCATCAGCATCCTCTACTTGCAGCAAAACTATGAACCAATTATCAGAATAAATTCTGGTTGATAGTTTTGCTGCAAGTAGAGGATGCTGATGAGGAATGTGGTAATTCCGAAACAGCTGTACATCCAACCATCTTGTAGTCTATAGGGCTTTGCCCAAATAAATTTGACAAGCATACTTTTCCTCTGTTGGTTAAGCTACACTTGTAGTTTAGTCGATGCATGGCTTTAAGCTGAGATCAAAAACAAAAATAACGATTGAAGAGAAGCCAACAATAACAAACAACACGAATGAAAATTTCATTTCTATAGAAAATGTTGTCAAAATTTTATTTCTATAGAAAATTTTGTCAAAATTTTATTTCTGTAGAAAATTGTGTAAAAATTTTATTTCTGTAGAAAATTTTGTCAAAATTATATACCACAGCTGCAGAAAACTGTTGTGTTCGCTCGGGACCATTGTATGTTATGGGGACCTCAGCTTCTTCATTAACCTCAAACAAAAACCAGTGATCAATCCCATCAATAAATTGAAATCTGTATTCATGTGAATTCCAAAAATAACTTTAAATCCTTTGGAATTGTGTTTAGAAGGATACTTATCTTTTGCTTAGGACCACCCAAATATTCTCGAATTAAGGTGTTAGGAACACGGCCCTGCCTTTTTCTGGCTTTGTTGTTTAACAACTAGTGCGTTGTTACTTCTTTCAATTTCATATCATCTATTATGGATTCACTAAGTTTACTTTTTAACTTATTCATTTATTACGTACTACCATCATCATTGATATAATTAAATGTTTCACCTCCTTTGAAAGCAATCTCCATGGTCTATTAGCTTCATGTATTCATTCCAATTTGTATTATGGTTCTGGATGAATTCTCACTCTCTTTTTCTCTGCCGTGTTTGTGTTTTCATCCTTCTATAGTATCTTTTGTATTGAAAATCCCCCCAGAGCCATTTCATAATACCATTCTTTGGAGTGTTTGCTGAGTTGTTCGGCAGTCGGCTATTGTTCTTCCTAATTATACAAACAGGTCATTTCCTTTAAGTAACATAAAACCTGAATACATTATTGATTCCGTAGCATGTGGTCGAACATTATCCAATGGTAGGCTAGTACAAAAATATTGCAAGGATTTTGCCAAAATTAACATTGGCCAACTTTCAATGGAGTAGAAAAATAGAGAAAAGTTTTTCACATAGCCAATACAAATACAAATTAATGCCTTGAGACACAATTATTATAGTAGGCTTTAATTAAACTCGGAAATTATACTAAATGCACACACAAAAAGAGGAAGTTTGCAAAACAAAAGGCTTCCTGTACACATCAAGAATGAAAAACGTATGATACCAAGTGCGGTTGTTATATGCATACATCCTCCCATATGGAAATATTGCAAATTCACCATTTTACATAGAAAATTTCCTAGAATTCAATATAAATTTAATTAAAAAGGAACAAAGTTTACTAGATGTACTGTAGGATTAGAAGTAATTATATATTTACCATCTAAATGATATTTAGTGTTTACTGCGTGTGTTTATATTTCTACCACAATGAGCAAATGTAATAGTCTCCTCTGAAAGCCCCTCGTCATAGAGAAAATATATAAAATTTCAGATGAATTCTAGGAAACATACTATCTCAAGATAATCGGTTCAAATGATTTCCGGAAGTTATATTTGGAGTTTCTGCATATGGATACTATATCATATTCTAGATTTATAAGAAACTTTTTTGTATGTGATTTGATACATCTCCAGTAAGGGTTTTTTTTAATCGACTCTTCGAATTGTGCCGAAAAAAATCGAAAATCTAACTTAACAGTTAACTTGACTTACTCTAAACAAATCAAAAAATGATGATGATGATTTTTTGTGAATTAGAAAAAATTTTCTATAAAGTTCTAAAATCAATCGAAATTATCATTGGTAGGCGTAAATAACGACAAACTTTCCCTTTAACCGTACTGGGAACCGCACGGTTTGAACAGCCCATTTTTAGGTTTTAATATTTAATCAAATTCACTTGACAACGAGAGGTAGCTAGAAGGAACTATTTTATTTAATTCATGGTGGTGGCTCTTTATAATTGGGCTAGGTTGAACTTACATACTTGCCCAGCTAATAATTTGGAAGTTCTTCTAAAGGTACTCCTTTAAAAGCACTTCCGACAATTTCCTCTCAAAGATGTTCTATATTTTAAATACGCAGGAAGTTTTTTAATTAAATTTTATATAACTCTCTTTTTTATATTTCTTATGGCTAATTTTAACTATTTTGTTTCAAATAGGTGAAAAAAGTGCGAAATACATTCTAGAAAAATTGCGAATTTTTGAAAATATTTGAGGTCGAACGTTTTAGACAAGCGTTAGAATGCATTATGAATCATAAACAAGTATAAACGGCCGTAAGTTCGGCCAGGCCGAATCTTATGTACCCTCCACCATGGATTGCATAGACTCTTGTACTAAAGACTGTCATCCACAATCGAATTACTTGGGTTGTGGTATCTTAAATCGTTTTCTAAATTGTGAGTTAGTGCATACGTGGTATATATTAGACAAAAAGGTATGTAAGTCTACAAATAATTACGAATCGATATGGACTTTTGCACGGTACGTAGGGAGTTAGAATTGAAATATGGGGGTCGCTTATATGGGGTCTATATACAATTATTGATATGGATCAATTTTTGTGTGATTGGGGATCGATTTATCTGAGGGCTATATATAACTATAGACCTAGTTAGGCATGGTTGTTAACGGCCATTTACTAGCACAATGTACAAATTTCAACTCACTCGGATGAAATTTGCTCCTCCAAGAGGCTCCAAAACCAAATTTCGGGATCGGTTTATATGGGGGCTATATATGATTATGAACTGATATGGACCACTTTTGGCATGGTTGCTAAATATCATATACTACCACCACGTACCAAATTTCAACCAGATCGGATGAATTTTGCTTCATCAAAAGGCACCGGAGGTCAAATCTGGGGATCGGTTTATATGGGGCCTATATATAATTATGGACCGATATCGACCAATTTTTGCATGGGAGTTTGAGGCCATATATTAACACCACGTACCAAATTTCAACTGAATCAGATGAATTTTGCTCTTCCAAGGAGCTCCGGAGGTCAAATCTGGGGATCGGTTTATATGGGCCTATATATAATTATGGACCGATATCGACCAAATTTTGCATGGGAGTTTGAGGCCATATATTAACACCACGTACCAAATTTCAACAGAATCAGATGAATTTTGGTCTTCCAAGAGGCTCCGGAGGTCAAATCTGGTGATCGGTTTATACGGGGGCTATATATAATTATTGACCGATGTGGACCAATTTTTGCATAGTTGTTAGAGACCATATACTAACACCATGTACCAAATTTCAGCCGGATCGGATGAAATTTGCTTCTCTTAGCGGCCTCGTAATCCAAATCGGGGGATCGGTTTATATGGGGGCTATATATAATTATAGACCGATGCGGACCAATTTTTGCATAGTTGTTAGAGACCATATACTAACACCATGTACTAAATATCAGCCGGATCGGATGAAATTTGCTTCTCTTAGAGGCCCCACAAGTCAAATCGGGGGATCGGTTTATATGGGGGCTATATATAATTATTGACCGATGTGGACCAATTTTTGCATAGTTGTTAGAGACCATATACTAACACCATGTACCAAATTTCAGCCGGATCGGATGAAATTTGCTTCTCTTAGAGGCTCCACAAGCCAAATCGGGGATCGATTTATATGGGGGCTATATATAATTATGGACCGATGTGAACCAATTTTCGCATAGTTGTTAGAGACCATATACTAACACCATGTACCAAATTTCAGCCGGATCGGATGAAATTTGCTTCTCTTAGAGGCCTCGCAAGCCAAATCGGGCGATCGGTTTATATGGGGGCTATATATAATTATGGACCGATGTGGACCAGTTTTTGCATGGTTGTTAGAGACAATATACTTACACCATGTACCAAATTTCAGCCGGATCGGATGAAATTTGCTTCTCTTAGAGGCCTCGCAAGCCAAATTTGGGGGCCCGTTTATATGGGGGCTATACGTAAAAGTGGACCGATATGGCCCATTTGCAATACCATCCGACCTACATCAATAACAACTACTTGTGCCAAGTTTCAAGTCGATAGCTTGTTTCGTTCGGAAGTTAGCGTGATTTCAACAGACGGACGGACATGCTCAGATCGACTCAGAATTTCACCACGACCCAGAATATATATACTTTATGGGGTCTTAGAGCAATATTTCGATGTGTTACAAACGGAATGACAAAGTTAATATACCCCCCATCCTATGGTGGAGGGTATAAAAAAGTATAAAAATTATTGGGCAAGATATCACAATTTTTTTTAATACACATCCAAAACACTGAATTCAGATCGCACCTTAAGAAGTGATGCAAATTCAGTGCAATGGCTGTTGAAATGTTAAATTCATCGCTTCTGCGCTAGTTTTACACCACTTCTGGATCCAAAAAGAAAATATCCACTACTTGTTTGGTGACGCTTTTTTGGCTGGATACGAACTATATTCTTATAGAAATTTCCCTCAAATTGCTTTTGTCCAACCAAACTATTCCAAGTGTTAACACTCTCGAGCAGGCAATCTAAGACGTCATTGAAACATGCACATACTCGTACATTGCCATATGGCCAAAAAAAACAATGGAGCTTACATTTTAAGGCTTGCAAATAAGTGAATTAGACTAAAAGCCAATAGAATTTGGTAACATTTCCTAGTTTAACTTATGTACATATATTAATGTACCACGATAGTATGGTTATACTGGCGGAGGAGCATCCAGAGTTGTCCAACACAGAAGACATTCAGAGCAATTTATTTGGGCGTTTGTACAGTACGAAAGGATCAGTGCGATGGTTCACAGCTACACTTGCTTTCTGGGCTGAGCAAAGGCATCAATTTATGGTAGATTATGGCCCAGACTGCCATTTTTAAATCATATTACCGCATATATCGATCATCTTTTAATGGGCGAATTTTTGCTATTGCGAAACTCCAGCGTTAGGTGTAAATATACCAACAGTGATTGCTTTATATGTGGCTGGAAAATGAGGCTGGGCTAATATTGGTATACTCAAGCGTTTTACTATAACCAGCAAGATTGTATATCGTACCGTAAATCCTTATTATGATACTAGTAGTATTGCCAAACGCCTAAAAGCTGCAACAACACGCAAAATGTTTAGGCAACTAAAAGACCGTTTCTAAAATATATACACCACAGTGACTATGAAATACTGCGAAACCTCTCCAACGTGGACACTCTTAAAACCAGACACCTCCCAAACATGCACAGTTGTCTGGGAACGTTTAATATATGGACCAATTTTTGTGTGCTTGGGGATCGATTTATCTGAGAGCTATATATAACTATAGACCGATATGGACCTAGTTAGGCATGGTTGTTAACGGCCATATACTAGCACAATGTACCAAATTTCAACTGACTCGGAGGGAATTTACTCCTCCAAGAGGCTCCAAAACCAAATCTCGGGATCGGTTTTTATGGGGGCTATATACGATTATGGACTGATATGGACCACTTTTGGCACGGTTGTTAAATATCATATACTACCACCACGTACGAAATTTCAACCAGATCGAATGAATTTTGCTTCTCCACAAGGCACCGGAGGTCAAATCTGGGGATCGGTTTATATGGGGGCTATATATAATTATGGACTGATATGAACCAATTCATGCGTGGTTGTTGGATATCATATACTAACATCACATACCAAATTTCAACCGCATCCGATGAATTTTGCTCTTCCAAGGGGCTCCGGAGGTCAAATCTGGGGGTCGGTTTATATGGGGGCTATACATAATTATGGACCGATATGGACCAATTTTTGCAAGGGTGTTTGAGGCCATATATTAACACCACGTACCAAATATCAAATGAATCAGATGAATTTTGGTCTTCCAAGAGGATCCGGAGGTCAAATCTGGCGATCGGTTTATATGGAGCTATATATAATTATTGACCGATGTAGACCAATTTTGCATAGTTGTTAGAGACCATATACTAACATCATGTACCAAATTTCAGCCGGATCGGTTGAAGTTTTCTTCTCTTAGAGGCTCCGCAAGCCAAATCTGGGGATCGGTTTATATGGGGGCGATATATAAATATGGACCGATGTGGACCAATTTTGGCATGGTTGTTAAAGGCCATATACTAACACAATGTACCAAATTTCAGCCGGATCGGATGAAATTTGCTTCCCTTAGAGGATCCCCAAGGCAAATCGTGGAATCGGTTTATATGGAGGCTATATATAATTACGGACCGATGTGGACCAATTTTTGCATGGTTGTTAGAGACCACATACTAACACCATGTACCAAATTTCAGCCGGATCGGATGAAATTTGCTTCTCTTAGAGGCTCCGCAAATCAAATCGGGAGATCGGTTTATATGGGGGCTATATATAATTATTGACCGATGTAGACCAATTTTTGCATGGTTGTTAGAGACCATATATTAACACCATGTACCAAGTTTCAGCCGGATCGGATGACATTTGCTTCTCTTAGAGGCCTCTCAAGCCAAATTTGGGGGTCCGTTTATATGAGGGCTATACGTAAAAATGGACCAATATGGCCCATTTGCAATACCATTCGACCTACATCAATAACAACTACTTGTGCCAAGTTTCAAGTCAATAGCTTGTTTCGTTCGGAAGTTAGCGTGATTTCAACAGACGGACGGACATGCTCAGATAGACTCAGAATTTCACCACGACCCAGAATATATATACTTTATGGGGTCTTAGAGCAATATTTCGATGTGTTACAAACGGAATGACAAAGTTAATATACCCCCCTTCCTATGGTTGAGGGTATAAAAATTAATGCAATCACTTTCTGGTACAAAATTCGACATTTTTAACACGATGAAAAAATATTATGTTTTCTGTTCAATGATTTGATAAATACTAAATATTTTTCACAGAATTCTTCGGACTTTCTCTTCCATCACAGAGTTCATCGAAACTACAGTTCCCTCAGAGAGTTCTTTTGATATTCAGTTCCACCACTAAGATTTTCGGAACAACGGTTCTTAGCTACACTTCCATCTCTGAGTTCTTCGTTCCCCTACTAAGTATTTCGGATCTATATTTTCTTCAAAGTGTTCTTCACATTTACAGTTTCACCACTAAGTTCCACCATTGATTTCATCTGATCTACAGTTCAACCACTGAGTTCTTCGGATCTATTCTACACCCTCAAACAATATACCAAACACATATACCCCCAAACACTTATTGCTGCAACCATATATATTTTCAGGATTGGTCCAAACAAAATATTGTTTGTATTATTCAAACATAATATGTTTCACCTTAGGGCATACACCGGTAAAAAAAATTTAATGAAATGTCCATTATTCTAAATTAATAATAATGGAAAAACACGACTAATGTACGCGTTAGAATTGTTGTTGTATCTTGGAAACCAGTTTCGGTAAATTGCCACATGTTGTAGTTGACTGTAGGAACAATAAGCATTGTTCGACTGTTCACCACTTAGGTGAATTCTAACAAATTAGCTTTCTAAAAATAAATTTCGTGTTGTTGCATTACTATGTAACAAAACGAAATAAAAATAAGATTAAGGGACTTGTAAGTTATATGAAAAGATGATGTACGGTGGGAGAAAAAATGATTCAATTTGTAAGAGGAAATTTCCCAAATGTTTTCTCCATAAGGAGTTAGCATAAAGGGCCCAAAATTGAGTTATCTCTCCCAGCCAGATCTATACTAAAGGCTGTGGAAAGGTTCATTCGCCCGAACCGAAACATGTACAGTCCAGGCGTGTATAGATTTGTATCTGGCGTTTTCTTTTCAATGGCTCTATTAACCATGTTCCTTAATCTATATCTGTCCATAAAGCTCGAAAAATAATTGTATAATTAGATTAATAATAATGTTTAGATGTAAACATAAGCATATTTTATTTGCAAGCGTTTTATGTCCCAAACATAATATGTTCTAAGATATTAACATATATGCCCCAAACACGTTATGCTAGTTTATGAACATTATAAAAGGTTGGCTGATAAGTCCCCCGGTCTGACACATAGATGGCGTCGCTAATATCAAATGCATATTATTTTTATATAGTACAAACCTTCAAATGATTTGTGTCAAAATTTGAAGTCTGTAAGTCAATTAGTTTGTGAAATAGAGCGTCTTTTGTGAAGCAACTTTTGTTATTGTGGAAAAAAAGGAATTTCGTGCTTTGATAAAATACTGTTTTCTGAAGGGAAAAAATACGTTGGAAACAAAAACTTGGCTTGATAATGAGTTCCCGGACTCTGCCCCAGGGAAATCAACAATAATTGATTGGTATGCAAAATTCAAGCGTGGTGAAATGAGCACGGAGGACGGTGGACGCCCGAAAGAGGTGGTTACCGACGAAAACATCAAAAAAATCCACAAAATGATTTTGAATGACCGTAAAATGAAGTTGATCGAGATAGCAGAGGCCTTAAAGATATCAAAGGAACGTGTTGGCCATATCATTCATCAATATTTGGATATGCGGAAGCTCTGTGCAACATGGGTGCCGCGCGAGCTCACATTTCAACAAAAACAACAACGTGTTGATGATTCTGAGCGGGGTTTGCAGCTGTTAACTCTTAATACACCCGGGTTTTTCGTCGATGTGTGACAATGGATGAAACATGGCTCCATCACTACACTCCTGAGTCCAATCGACAGTCGGCTGAGTGGACAGCGACCGGTGAACCGTCTCTGAAGCAGGGAAAGACTCAAAAGTCCGCTGGCAAAGTAATGGTCTCTGTTTTTTGGGATGCGCATGGAATATTTTTTATCGATTATCTTGAGAAGGGAAAAACATCACGGCAAAACGGCCCCATATGAAGAAGAAACAAGTATATACGGCCGTAAGTTCGGCCAGGCCGAATCTTATGTACCCTCCACCATGGATTGCGTAGAAACTTCTACGAAAGACTGTCATCCACAATCGAATTAATTGGGTTGTGGTATCTTAACACTTCTTAACATCGTTTTCTAAATTGTTAGTTAGTCCATACGTGGTATATATTAGACAAAAAGGGTATGTATAGGTAAGTCTACAAATAATTACGAATCGATATGGACTTTTGCACGGTACGCAGAGAGCCAGAATTGAAACATGGGGTCGCTTATATGTGCTTGATATGAACTTGATATGGACCAATTTTTGTGTGATTGGGGATCGATTTATCTGAGGGCTATATATAACTATAGACCGATATGGACCTATTTAGGCATGGTTGTTAACGGCCATATGATACTAGCATAATGTACCAAATTTCAACTGACTCGGATGAAATTTACTCCTCCAAGAGGCTCCAAAACCAAATCTCGAGACGGGTTTATATGTGGGCTATACATGATTATGGACTGATATGGACCACTTTTGGCATGGTTGTTCAATATCATATACTACCACCACGTACCAAATTTCACCCAGATCAAATGAATTTTGCTTCTCCAAAAGGCACCGGAGGTCAAATCTGGGGATCAGTTTATATGGGGGCTATATATAATTATGGACCGATTGCGACCAATTTTTGCATTGGTATTTGAGGCCATATATGAACACCATGTACCAAATTTAAGCCGGATCGGATGAAATTTGCTTGTCTTAGAGGCTCCGCAAGCCAAATCGGGGGATCGGTCTATATGGGGGCTATATACAATTATTGACCGATGTGGACCAATTTTTGCATAGTTATTAGAGACCATATATGAACACTATGTACCAAATTTCAGCCGGATCGGATGAAATTTGCTTCTCTTAGAGACTCCGCAAGACAAATCGGGGGATCGGTTTATATGGGGGCTATCTATAATTATTGACCGATGTGGACCACTTTTTGCATAGTTGCTAGAGATCATATCCTGACACCATGTACCAAATTTCAACCGGATCGGATGAAATTTGCTTCTCTTAGAGGCTGCGCTAGCCAAATCTGGGGATCGGTTTATATGGGGGATATATATAATTATGGACTGATGTGGACCAATTTTTGCATAGTTGTTAGAGACCATATACCAACACCATGTACAGAATTTCAGCCGGATCAGATGAAATTTGCGTTCCGCAAGCCAAATCGGGGTATCGGTCTATATGGAGGCTATATATAATTATTGATCGATATGGACCAATTTGTACATAGTTGTTAGATACCATATACCAACACCATGTACCAAATTTCAGCCGGATCGGATGAAATTTGCTTCTCTTAGAGGCTCTGCAATCCAAATCGGGGGATCGGTCTATATGGGGGCTATATATAATTATTGACCGATGTGGACCAATTTTTGCATAGTTGTTAGAGACCATATACCAACACCATGTACCAAATTTCAACCGGATCGGATGAAATTTGCTTCTCTTAGAGGCTGCGCTAGCCAAATCTGGGGATCGGTTTATATGGGGGATATATATAATTATGGACTGATGTGGACCAATTTTTGCATAGTTGTTAGAGACCATATACCAACACCATGTACAGAATTTCAGCCGGATCGGATGAAATTTTTTTCTCTTAGAGGCTGCGCAAGCCAAATCTGGGGATTGGTTTATATGGGGGCTATATATAATTATGGACCGATGTGGACCAATTTTTGCATAGTTGTTAGAGACCATATACCAACACCATGTACCAAATTTCAGCCGGATCAGATGAAATTTGCTTCTCTTAGATGCTCCGCAAGCCAAATCGGGGGATCGGTCTATATGGAGGCTATATATAATTATTGGCCGATATGGACCAATTTGTACATAGTTGTTAGGGACCATATACCAACACCATGTACCAAATTTCAGCCGGATCGGATGAAATTTGCTTCTCTTAGAGGCTCTGCAATCCAAGTCGGGGGATCCGTCTATATGGGGGCTATATATAATTATAGACCGATGTGAACCAATTTTTGCATGGTTGTTAGAGACCATATACTAACACCATGTAACAAGTTTCAGCCGGATCGGATGAAATTTGCTTCTCTTAGAGGCCTCGCAAGCCAAATTTGAGGGTCGGTTTATATGGGGGGTATACGTAAAAGTGGACCGATATGGCCCATTTGCAAAACCGTCCGACCTACATCAATAACAACTACTTGTGCCAAGTTTCATGTCGATAGCTTGTTTCGTTCGGAAGTTAGCGTGATTTCAACAGGCGGACGGACGGACGGACATGCTCAGATCGACTCAGAATTTCACCACCACCCAGAATATATATACTTTATGGGGTCTTAGAGCAATATTTCGATGTGTTACAAACGGAATGTCAAAGTTAATATACCCCCCATCCTATGGTGGAGGGTATAAAAAGTGTTGTTCCACCAAGACAACGCACCGTGCCACAAGTCATTGAGAACGATGGCAAAAATTCATGAATTGGGCTTCGAATTGCTTCCCCACCCAACGTATTCTCCAGATCTGCCCCCAGCGACTTTTTCTTCTTCTCAGACCTCAAAAGGATGCTCGCAGGAAAAAATTTGGCTGCAATGAAGAGGTGATCGCCGAAACTGAGGCCTATTTTGAGGCAAAACCGAAGGAGTACTACCAAAATGGTATAAAAAATTGGAAGGTCGTTATAATCGTTGTATCGCTCTTAAAGGGAACTATGTTGAATAAAAAAACGAATTTTGACAAAAAAAATGTGTTTTTCTTTGTTAGACCGGGGACTTATCAGCCAACCTGTTATGCTTGCACTTAAAAATATTGTGTTAAAAAATTTCAGTTGCAAAATATTTTTCGTCCGTGTACACAGCCATTAACGAGCTATTCGGGACGACAGAGTTGTTTTTTTTTTTTGATCTACAGTTCCATCATTACAATTTTCGGATCAACAGTTTTACCACTGAGCTCTTCTAATCTACTGTCAGGCCATTGAGACCTTCGTATCTACAGTTTTACCACTGTGTACTTTAGATTTATAGTTCAATCCTCGGGAGTACAGGTACATCACTTAGATAAATATCAAATATAAATGGACGCATATGGCCAAAACCGTATACAGAATTTTTATAACGGGACAGATATCTTTTACCTTCCGTGAAAATTTCAAGTAAAGCAGAAACCCTAAATAAACTTATTTTTGAAAGATAAAGCGACAGAAAATTCTAGATTAACCAATCAACCTAGTATTCAAATACCGATTTCCCTGCTCTGATTAAATATTCACTCACTATTCGACAAACTTTAAGTGCAGAGGGAAGAAACGCACACACACACACACACTCACATAAACTGCCAAAGTGGGGTCACATTTGGTATTAATTAATTTGATAACCAAAGCCATGAGTGAAACCGGAAAGAAGTGAGAAAGAAAGAATAATACTTATGTATATTTATATGGGTGTGTGTGTATATGTGTGTAGATTTACTAACACATTTACGTAGTAATAACAATACCAAACTAAACCAAACT
This sequence comes from Haematobia irritans, assembly GCF_050003625.1. Classification (NCBI taxonomy): domain Eukaryota; kingdom Metazoa; phylum Arthropoda; class Insecta; order Diptera; family Muscidae; genus Haematobia; species Haematobia irritans. The sequence goes on along the minus strand of NC_134397.1, from coordinate 223,436,219 downwards.
GCTTGTACCATTTTAAATTTTACTATGTAGATCTTTCTTCGTCTATAGTAAACACAAGCTCTCTGTCGAAATTTGCGAAGGACTCTAGAAGAGGCATTCATAACAATCTGAAGTGTACATGTCTGCGTGTGAGTGTGTGCTAGTTCTTTGTTTAATTAGGTAAATTAATACTTAAATCTAATTTACATGTTCGTACATTCAAAATCACTTAGAAATGAGATTTATTGTAACCACAAAAATATTTTGGGAAAAATTCAAAACAATACATCCATATAATTTTATTATCATCATTTATTTTCGAGTAAGTTTGTAATGTAATATGGCTATTAATTTATAAGCGAGGACTTTGGTTTTTGGTATACATTTGGAATTTTGTAAAATTGTGTGATTGTTGCTATGTAAGATGGCTATACACAAATACACAATTGGTTTATTTGGTTGCATTTTGTTTTTCATTCAATCTATTTAGTTAGTCAAAATTTTGAGATTATAAATCAGAGAAAGGATTTCGATTTTGTAAACAAATTTTCGAGATCAAATTTAAGCATTTCATTGAACTTTTCAGTATAGAAGCTATTAAACTAATAATAAGAAACTAAACCATATGAACCTTGAAAAAAATATCACCAAAATATTTCCAATTAAAAAGTTAATTGAAGTTGAAAATTTTTTCAATTAATAAATTAATTGATACATTTAACTTTTTAATCATGATAGAAACATTAAGTTAATTAAGTCAATGATTGAAATTTTTAAAATGTTTAATTAAAAAATTAATTGATACAATTAACTTTTTAATCAAATTCGGAAGACTAATTCAGTTAAAAAAGTGCTGATTTTTTTTTTACTTTTTTAATTAAAAATGTATTTCAAACAATCATTTGTTAATCCAAATAAAAACTCTAAGCCAATCTAACTAAGCAATTAAAAATAGTTACCTTAATAAATTAATTGCGTTTTGCAATCAACATCAATTAAATTTTTAATTGAATCAATTAAAAAATTAATTGAATTTTGCTGAAAAAATCAATTAATTTTTTAATCAAGAATTTTTTCTATGCCCACTTAAAACTGTGATTGATACTATCATTTTCGTGATTGAAGACATTTCAATTAACAAATTAATTGGATCAATTAATTTGGTGATTGAATCAGAGAAAAAATTTTTTGTGTGTATATACGGCCGTAAGTTCGGCCAGGCCGTATCTTATGTACCCTGCACCATGGAAACTTCTACTAACCACGGCCATCCACAATCGAATTACTTGGGATTATGGTAATACTTACCCATGGCAAGGTATCTTAAAACTTCTCAACATCGTTTTCTAAATTGTATGTTAATCTATACATGGTTTATATTAGAGAAAAAAGCAGATTAAATACGTATATTATTCAGTTATTGACAAATAAATACGATCCAATATGAACTTTTGCATGGTAATTAGATTAGCCAGATTTGAAATATGGGGATCGCTTTATATGGGGGCTATATATAATTATAGACCGATACGGACCATTTTTTGCATGGCTATTAGATACCATATACTAACAAAACGTACCAAATTTCATCTGGATAGGATGAATTTTGCTCCTCCAAGAGACTCCGGAGGTCAAATCTGGGTATCGGTTTATATGTGGGCTTTATATAAATATGGACCGATATGAACTAATTTTTGCAGGCTTGTTAGATACCATACACTAACACTACGTACCAAATTTCAACCGGATTGGATGAAAGTTACTCCTCCAAGAGGCTCCGGAGTTCAAATCTGGAGGTCGGTTTATGTGAGTGCTACGTATAACAAATAAGGAAAGTCTAAAGTCGGGCGGGGCCGACTATATTATACCCATACCATACAAATATATACATTTAAATATCACTCGATCTGTACAGAATTTGATAGACTTCTACAAAATCTATAGACTCAAAATTTAAGTCGGCTAATTCACTAATGGTGGAACACAATATTAGTAAAAAAATATGGGAAACATTTAAATCTGAAGCAATTTTAAGGAAACTTCGCAAAAGTTTATTTATGATTTATCGCTCGATATATATGTATTAGAAGTTAAGGAAAATTAGAGTCATTTTTACAACTTTTCGACTAAGCAGTGGCGATTTTACAAGGAAAATGTTGGTATTTTGACCATTTTTGTCGAAATCAGAAAACATATATATGGAAGCTATATCTAAATCTGAACCGATTTCAACCAAATTTGACACGCATAGCTACAATGCTAATTCCACTCCCTGTGCAAAATTTCAACTAAATCGGAGCAAAAAATTGACCTCTGTGGTCATATGAGTGTAAATCGGATGAACGATATATATGGTAACTATATCTAAATCTAAACCGATTTCAATCATATTTGGCACGCATAGCTACAATGCTAATTCTACTCCCTGTGCAAAATTTCAACTAAATCGGAGCAAAAAATTGGCCACTGTGGTCATATGAGTGTAAATCGGGTGAACGATATATATGGTAGCTATATCTAAATCTGAACCGACTTCAATAAAATTTGGCACACTTGACTACACTACTAATTGTACTCGTAGTACAAAATTTCAACCAAATTGGGCCAAAACTCTGGATTCTGGGGCCATATAAGTCCATATCGGGCGAAAAATATATATGGAAGCTATATCTACATTTGAACCGATTTCAATCAAATTTGGCACACATGACTATACTACCAATTGTACTCCTTGTGCAAAATTTCAAGCTAATCGGGATAAAACCCTGGCTTCTGGGTCCATATAAGTGCATATCGGGCGAAAGATATATATGGGAGCTATATCTAAATCTGAACCGATTTCAACCAAATTTGGCACGCATAGCTACAATGCTAATTCTACTCCCTCTGTAAAATTTCAACTAAATCGGAGCAAAAAATTGGTCTCTGTTCTCATAAGTGTAAATCGGGCGAAAGCTATATATGGGAGCTATATCTAAATCTGAACTGATTTCAATAAAATTTGGCACACTTGACTATAGTACTAATTGTTCTTCTTGTGCAAAATTTTAAGCAAATTAGGGTAAAACTCTGGTTTCTGGGGCCATATAAGTCCATATCGGGCGATATATATATATATATATATATATATATATATATATATATATATATATATATATATATATATATATATATATATATATATATATATATATATATATATATATATATATATATATATATATATATATATATATATATATATATATATATATATATATATATATATATATATATATATATATATATATATATATGGGAGCTATATCTAAATCTAAACTGATTTCTTCCAAAATCAATAGGGTTCTATTCTGAGCCAAAACACATACTTGTGCCAAATTTGAAGTCGATTGGACTACAACTGCGACCTTGACTTTGATTACAAAAATGTGTTCACGGACAGACGGACATGGCACAGGAGCCCACCCTGAGCATTTTTGCCAAAGACACCATGTGTCTATCTCGTCTCCTTCTGGGTGTTACAAACATATGCACTAACTTGTAATACCCTGTTCCACAGTGTGGCGCAGGGTAGAATTATAGACCAATTTTTGCATGGTTGTTAGAGACTACATACTAATACCACGTACCGAATTTCAATCGGATCGGATAAATTTTGTTTCTCCATGAGGCTCCGGAGGTCAAATCTGGGTATCGGTTTATAAATAATTATAGATATGGACCAATTTTTGTATGGTTGTTAGAGATCATATACCAACACCGCGTACCAAATTTCAACCTGATTGGATGAAATTTACTTTTCTAAGAGGCTCCGAAAGCCAAATCTGGGGGTCGGTTTATATGGGGGCTATATAAAATTATGAAACGATATGGAAAAATTTTTGCATGCTTATTATATACCATATACTAACACCACGTACCAAATTTCAACCGGATCAGATGAAAGTTGCTCCTCCAAGAGGTTCCGGATGTCAAATCTGGGGATCGGTTTATATGGGTGCTATATATAATTATGGGCTGATAGGAACCAATTCCTGCATGGTTGTTGGATACCATATACTAACATCACGAACCAAATTTCAACCGAATGGGAAGAATTTTGCTCTTCCAAGGTGCTCTGGAGGTCAAATCTGGGGATCGGTTTATATGGGGTCTATATATAATTATGGACCGATATCGACCAATTTTTGCATGGGTGTTTCAGGCCATATATTAACATCACGTACCAAATTTCAACTGAATCAGATGAATTTTGGTCTTCTAAGATGCTCCGGAGGCCAAATCTGGTGATCGGTTTATATGGGGGCTATATATAATTATGGGCCGATATCGACCAATTTTTGCATGGTCGTTAGAGACCACATACCAACACCGCGTACCAAATTTCAGCTGGATCGGATTAAATTTACTTGTCTAAGAGGCTGCGCAAGGCAAATCTGGAGGGTCGATTTATATGGGGGCTACACGTAAAAGTGGTCTGATATGGCTTATTTGCAACACCATCCGATCGACATCAATAACAAGTACTTGTGTCAAGTTCCATGTCGATAGCTTTTTTCGTTCGGAAGTTAGCTTGATTTCGACAGACGGACGGACGGACGCACATGCTTAGATCGACTCAAAATTTCACCACGACCCAGATGTGTTACAAACGGAATGACAAAGTTAATGTACTCCCCATTCTATGGTGGAGGGTATAAAAACAGTGACAGCCTACACTCAAAAAAAGTGAACCCTCTATTTCACTAAAGCCAATATAGCTGTAGTTTAGTTCATGGAATTATTATGTTTGGAGAAAATTTCATTTAACTATACAATTTTTTTGCGTACGTTAGTTACATGAACTAAAAACGTGAACAAATTTTACACAAATGAAGCATAAAGATTTACTAAATTCGTACTTCACACAAAATAGTTCATTATTTCTTTAAATTTGTAAATTTTACTACAAATGCGGCCATCGTGAACTTCGTATGTCACTAAAGATATTCTTGCAATTTTGAACTATAATTTTTTCCTTCCAACTACAAAATTTTCTTTAACAATTGAAAACAAAATTAATTATGTCTAATAAATTTTCTTAAATTTTGTCGAAAAATATTTACTTGTTTTTGTGAAATCGGCGTGATGCCAGCGTTTGTAATAGTGTTTAGTTAAAATTTTCTAAAAATAATCTAAATTTACTAAAATTAACCAAAATAATTCTTGCTGGTGGGTTAACTGTTTTTTCAGTGGACTATGTACAGCATGCCCTTCTAACTCTTCCATTAGAAGAGGATCTCTATCATTGACATAATCAAAGGATAACACTGCCCTGCCCATAGGAAAAATTTAATCTTGTCCTTCCTCCAATGGTATTTTTTTTTTTCAAGAATTTCAAATGTTAATATAAATAATTATATTCCATTTAATGTATCACATTAGAATTCATCATCTTTGCCACAGCAACATAATAGAAAATCTCTATGAACATTGTGTTGCTTTGAAGAAACTCTTTTGTAGCAGACATTTTTAATGCATCTCTAAACGATTCATATAAAATCTCGCTTAAAAAGCAACCTCATTGCACCCCTATTCACAAAAGGATATCACTACTCTATTCATGGGAATCCTAGTCAAAGGATGTGCAATTGAAATAAAAAAAAAAAACAACAAAATAACGAAGAAGCTTAGTGGAAACAAAATCAACAGGCTTTTATAATGAATACGAATGTATAAAACTAAGTGAGTCAATGATAAAAGAGCAGCCAGCATGGGTAAAATAAAAAAAAAATGGCTAAACCTTTGTGAGGAAAAGGAAATAGCAAAAAGAGAACAGAAGCCGTCAGGAAATAAACGATCTCAAAAGGAAGTGTTGCGAAAGCATTCAAAGAGATTGAAACTTAGTGTTTAGAAAAAGACACAAGAACAACCGGTATGAGAAGACTGCAGTCGGATGAATTTTGCTCCTCCAAGAGGCTCCGGAGATCAAATTTGGGGAACGGTTTATATGGGGGCTATATATAATTATGGACCGATATGGACCAATTTTTGCGTGTTTCTTAGAGACCACATTCTAACTCCACGTACCAAATTTCAACCGGATCGAATGAATTTTGCTCCTCTAAGAGGCACCGGAGGTCAAATCTGGGGATCGGCTTATATGGGGGCTATATATTATTATGGACCGATATGGACCAAGTTTGGCATGGTTGTTAAAGACAATAACTAACACCACGTACCAAATTTCAATCGGATCGGATGACTTTTACTCCTCTAAGAGGCTCCGGAGGTCAAATCTGGGGATCGGTTTATATGCACTGGTAGAAAAATGTTTCGTACTATTAACGAACGGGCTTCGTTGATTATTTTTCGTTAATATTACGAAATTTTTCGTTATCAGAACGAAAGTGATCGTTAATACAACGAAATCAATCGTTAAAAGATAATTTTGTGTTTTGGTTTTTCGTTATATTAATGAAACACGTTTCGTTAATATTACGAATATTAACTTTGTAATTTTTTCAAGAATTAGAATAAAAAATTTTTCCAAGATGAAATTATTATAATCATTTGCACATACAGAGTAGCTTTAGGAAACTTTTAGCCCTTAAAACAGTCGTTTTATATACTTCGAAACTGGAATTGAAAATTTCATTTATAAAACAAAAGCGATCGTTAATATAAAGATATGGATCGTTAAAAAATACATTTTAAATTATTATATTTCGTCATATTAATGAAATATGTTCATTAATAATACGAATGGGAGTTTGAATATTTCTGCCTCTCCGTACTCTCTCTCTCTAAAACGTCTCTCCATACTCTCTCTAATACGTCCGTAGCGTCTATGTAATTTGTACATACACATCTAAGCATGGCAATAAGCACATGTTTGCGTGTGCGTCTTGAAAACCAAACGGTAAAAAGTTCAACAGAAAACTTGTCTGATGGGCAAACCTTAACAACATTTACGTTCTTTTCGCTGAAGAGTGCACAGGCTCATTACAGTTTCGTTGTGAATAATAAACATAGATGGTGGGTGAGTTAAATTGGTGTTTTTTGTATATTCGCAAGAAATTTAGTGTAAATTTTTAATCTTTAGTGAAAATGCCCCGGGGAAGTGAACTTTCAGATGAAGAAGACGGAACAATTACCGTAATGATCCTTGGTTGCAAAAAAATTTGGATAAATGGACACGGCGATACGATTATAATTTTTTGGTATAAGAAATTAGAGGCTTTTTTCTTAAGTGAAAGTCACACTATATGATTATTAAATTACTTAATTTATCAATAAATATTATTTCCTACTGTACAAGTATATAAATCCTATTTCAAAGATCTTAACAAAAAATAATACACTACCAATGACTACACTCAAATGCAATAATTGGTTGGGTTTCATTAATATAACGTTTGTGTCCATTTATACAACGTTCGCCTTTCATTCATACAATGAAAAAACTGGGTTCGTACAATGAATGATTTTCGTTCATACAGCGTATAAGCTGCATCCATACAATGATTAAATTTCATTCATACAACGAATAATATTCGTTAATACAACGAAAAGGCTAAGTAATAGCAACGTAATTATTCGTTAATACTACGAAATGTATTCCATAAAGGGTTTCGTAAATATAACGTAAAATTACGTTGTTATAACGAAATGCTACGTTGGCTGACTTTTAATGAAGAATTTCGTTAATACAACGTAGAAATTCATCGTATTAACGAATCTTTTTCTACCAGTGTGGGGGCCATATATAATTATGGGCCTATGTGGACCAATTTTTGCATGGTCATTAGAGAACATATACTAACACCATGTACCAAATTTCAGCTGGTTGGGATGAAATTTGCTTTTCTTAGAGGCTCCGCAAGCCAAATCGAGGGATCGGTTTATATGGGGGCTATATATAATTATGGACCGATGTGGACCAATTTTTGCATGGTTGTTAGAGACTATATACTAACACCATGTACCAAATTTCAGCCGGGTCGGATGAAATTTGGTTCTCTTAGAGGGTCCGCAAGCCAAATCTGGGGATCGGTTTATATGGGGACTATACGTAAAAGGTGACCGATGTGGATTAATTTTCGCATGGTTGTTAGAGACCATATACTAACACCATGTACCAAATTTCAGCCGGATCGGATGAAATTTGCTTCTCTTAGAGGCTCCGCAAGCCACATCTCTTAGAGCAATCGTAAGCCAAATTTGGACGTCCGTTTATATGGGGGCTATACGTAAAAGTGGACCAATATGGCCCATTTGCAATACCATCCGACCTACATCAATAAAAACTACTTGTGCCAAGTTTCAAGTCGATAGCTTGTTTCGTTCGGAAGTTAGCGTGATTTCAACAGACGGACGGACGGACATGCTCAGATCGACTCAGAATTTCACCACGACCCAGAATATATATACTTTATGGGCTCTTAGAGCAATATTTCGATTTGTTACTATACCCCCATCCTATGGTGGAGGGTATAATAACTCAAGTATTCTGTATGTCGCACGAGCACTAACATCGACTGAAATGCTTAGAAACAGCTGATTTTTGGTTATAAATTCAACTGTTTCTTTCCATTTCAGTCGATCGATAGAGCTCGTTCGTTGTACTAAATAGGAATCATTGTCTTATTTCAACAGTTTTAACAATGTTACCAAAGATTTAACCCTGGTGGGATGTCATCCCTTATTATATTTTATGGTTGAGGGTACAAAAAGGTGCATCATTTTAAATACTTACGGCAATTATGCGTTCACATTCAAATGAACAAAAAATCACCATGAATTAACCACCATTTGAAAAATATTATTTACGTTGTTTCGATTTACGTCGTCAATTGTTTAGTTTCAATCCAACTTCGATTTACGTCGTCGATTTTTTGCCAACTTTATCAGAAACGCTTTCCATAAGTGAAATAAGTACCAACGATGATGACATCGAAACGTTTATTTCTGAAATTCTTACCGAAAATTCGTCAAATTCTGATTGATATTACATATATAACGCAATTGTCAAAGTGGCGATGTTTTTTTATGTATTCATTTATTTTTTTATGAATAAAAATCTGAATTACCTTTATTCTTGAAGTTTATTATTATGTACACGCACATACATACATAATGAAATGGACTTAAGAGTAGGTATGAGCAACTTTTAATTTGGTTTAAGTCGTTTCGATTAACGTCGTCAAATTCCTGAAATCAATCACGACGTAAATCGAGGGATTATTGTATAATTTAAATGAAATGCAACTAAAAATTAGGTCACCTGCATTTTAGTTACCACAAAGCACTTGTCGTTTACATGGAGTTATTTTCTTTATGGGTGCGTGTCAAGGATAATGAATATGATCAATCAGCGCCATCTACCAAGTAACAAAAGAATATATGAACGAAATTGAACGAAACGTTAAAGAAAAAAAGAATGTATTGCGTTACTTGTTACTCTTGTTATTGTGTTTATGTATTGGTTTTGTTTTTGCATTTAAAGCGAACGAATGAAATTAAAGGAAGAAGAGGAGTAAGGGGCAAGCAATATGGTGTAATAAAATGACAAAACAAAATTGATTGTGATGCTTGTGGCGGCAGCAATGCAAGAAACAACAACGGAAAACAAACTTACCTGTGGTTGTTTTTGTTGCACATTAGATGAGTGATTTCCATCTGTTACATTTTTTTATAATAACTCACACCAAAAACACACTTCTTGCACATACTAAATTCTTAGAAGAGAAAATATTAACGATCGCACACAAATAGACTACCGAACAACACGAGAACAAAAATCAAACTGTCCGTATGGGTGTTTTTGGTTTCCGCTAAACCCCAATTTTGGAAACGGAAGCTTAGTCTCTCTCCCGTAAAAACAATTCTCTTGTTGGTTCAGTGGTGTCAACATATCAGTGTTTGCCTAACTGAACAAGTACAAACGCTGTACAATGTCTATTTTCAAACAGCTTTCAAACATTATTCAATGAATTAGCTAAAATGCAAGAAAAAAACAAAACAAAACAGACAGTACCAGCAATAGTAGAAATAAACTCATTTATGCTTATAATTTACTTATAAGTATAAATATGAGATAAATAAATAAATAAACTCATTAGCAACAATTTCTTAACTGTAAAATGCATCGTTGGGAATATGCTTCAACCAAAATTTGTATTCGAGTATGTTGGTGTCACAAAATTCTATTCAAATACAATTAATTCAAATGAATTAATTACTATCAAACAACTTTATTTTTGGATTCATTCATGAAATTAATTGACTTAACTATTTTTTGCGTATGTTAGTTAAATTAAATAGCAAATGAGAAACAATTATACAGAAATAAAGCATAATGATTTACTATATTCATAATTTTCACAATATAGTTTAGAATTTCTCAAAATTTTCCACAAATTCCCCAATCTTGAACTTCGTTAGATGCAAAAGACATTATTTTAATTTTGAAACCCAATTTTTTCCTTCAAACTATGAGATTTTCTTCAATAAATGAAAACAACAATATTTATTTTTTTAGTTAGCCCGATATCAACTGGTTTTTCGTCCAAATCAATTACTTTACATATTAGTAAATTTCAAAGCAAGCTAATTGCACATGAAGATTAAGGAAGTGGTATTATGTTACTAAGCTATTGAAAAGAAAATGTCAGATACCCATCTAACAAGCCTGACTATACATTAAAGGTGTGCACGTGACACGAAATTGTCGTGACTCACGCAAGAGTCGTGAGTAAGATCTGACTGGGTGAGATTATTATACCCACCACCATAGGATGGGGGGTATATTAACTTTGTCATTCCGTTTGTAACACATCGAAATATTGCTCTAAGACCCCATAAAGTATATATATTCTGGGTCGTGGTGAAATTCTGAGTCGATCTGAGCATGTCCGTCCGTCCGTCCGTCTGTTGAAATCACGCTAACTTCCGAACGAAACAAGCTATCGACTTGAAACTTGGCACAAGTAGTTGTTATTGATGTAGGTCGGATGGTATTGCAAATGGGCCATATCGGTCCACTTTTACGTATAGCCCCCATATAAACGGGCCCCAAAATTTGGCTTGCGAGGCCTCTAAGAGAAACAAATTTCATCCGATCCCGCTGAATTTTGGTACATGGTGTTAGCATATGGTCTCTAACAACCATGCAAAAACTGGTCCACATCGGTCCATAATTATATATAGGCCCCATATAAACCGATCCCCAGATTTGACCCCCAGAGCCCCTTGGAAGGGCAAAATTCTTCCCATTCGGTTGGAATTTGGTACGTGATGTTGGTATATGGTATCCAACAACCATGCAGGAACTGGTTCCTATTAGTCCATAATTATATATAGATCCCATATAAACCGATCCCCAGATTTGACCTCCGGTGCCTTTTGGAGAAGCAAAATTCATCCGATCTGCTTGAAATTTGGTACGTGGTGGTAGTATATTTAATATATTTAACAACCATGCCAAAAGTGGTCCATATCAGTCCATAATCGTGCATAGTCCCATATAAACCGATCCCGAGATTTGGTTTTGGAACCTCATGGAGGAGCATTTCATCCGAGTGAGTTGAAATTTGGTACATTGTGCTAGTATATAGTCGTTAACAACCATGCCTAACTAAGTCCATATCGGTCTATATTTATATATGGCCCTCAGATAAATCGATCCCCAATCATACAAAAATTGGTCCATATCAAGTTCATAATTGTATATAGCCCCCATATAAGCGACCCCCATATTTCAATTCTGGCTCTCTACGTACAAAAAGTCCATATCGATTCGTAATTATTTGTAGACTTAACTATACATAACTTTTTTGTCTAATATATACTATGTATGGACTAAATCACAATTTAGAAAACGATGTTAAGAAGTTTTAAGATACCACAACCCAAGTAATTCGATTGTGGATGATAGTCTTTCGTAGAAGTTTCTACGCAATCCATGGTGGTGGGTACATACGATTCGGCCTGGCCGAACTTGCGGCCTTATATACTTGTTTTTTTTCATAACAAACCTGCGTTTGGCACATCAATTTTATCAAAAACCTATCTAATATGGTATGCAGCATTTATGCAGTACTCCGAAGTCCATGTTAATCTAAACGAAATAACAACATATACATGTAGTGAGAATATTAAATTAAGGTGGCCTGGTCCATGGTGCAATGTTTAGCATGCCCGCCTTGCATATACAAGGTCGTGGGTTCAATTCCTGCTTCGACCGAACACCAAATAGTTTTTCAGCGGTGGATTATCCCACCTCAGTAATGCTGGTGACATTTCTGAGGGTTTCAAAGCTTCTTTAAGTGGTTTTACTGCAATGTGGAACGCCGTTCGGACTCGACTATATAAAGGTGGTCCCTTGTCATTGAGCTTAACATGGAATCGGGCAGCACTCAGTGATAAGAGAAGTTCACCAATGTGGTATCACAATGGGCTGAATAGTCTAAGTTAGCCTAATATATCGGGCTGCCACCTAACCTAAACCTAAACCTGGTCCTAAATATATCACTATGGTTATCGTGTTCGTCAAATATTTGACGTATTCAGTACGTCAATATACCATCGCCAGTTCTGTCGATGCGGTAGGAATTCAGTTTCTCATTCAGAAAAGGTTTTCTATGACGGGTACTTCACCTAATTTTCCAGGATGAGAAGTCTCTTCACAGTGCCTCTCGATGCATACTTCTTGTAGTAACAGGTTGGCTGATAAGTCCCCGGTCTAACAAAAAAAAACACATTTTTTGTCAAAAGTCGTTTTTATTATTGAACATAGTTCCCTTCAAGAGCGATACAACGATTATAACGACCTTCCAATTTTTTGATGAGCTCGCGCGGCACCCATTTTGCACAAAGCTTCCGCATATCCAAATATTGATGAATGATATGACCAACACGTTCTTTTGATATCTGTAAGGCCTCTGCTATCTCGATCAACTTCATTTTACGGTCATTCACAATCATTTTGTGGATTTTTTTTATGTTTTCGTCGGTAACCACCTCTTTCGGGCGTCCACTGCGTTCACCGTCCTGCGTGCTCATTTCACCACGCTTGAATTTAGCATACCAATCAATTATTGTTGATTTCCCTGGGGCAGAGTCCGGAAACTCATTATCAAGCCAAGTTTTTGATTCCACCGTATTTTTTCCCTTCAGAAAACAGTATTTTATCAAAACACGAAATTCCTTTTTTTCCATTTTTTTTACAATAATAAAGTTGCTTCACAAAAGACGCTCTATCTCACAAACTAATTGACTTACAGACGTCAAATTTTGACACGAATCATTTGAAGGTTGGTACTATATAAAAATATTATGTATTTAATACTAGCGACGCCATCAGACCGGGGACTTATCAGCCAACCTGTTATACTTATAGATGGGAAATCTCTTTATTGGCCCTATTGGAATATAAGCAATTATTATTAGGTTAAAATGATTAGTATTTTGTAAAAGTGTTTTGTGTTAGCTGATTTAATAAAAAGTACTCTTGGTCTACATAAACATAATAATTGTAGTCACTATTTTCTAAATTGATAGCTCCAATAACAACAATAAAAGGTTTAATATTCTAATTTGCATTTTTAAAAAATGTAAGTGGTTGTATACTTCTTGGATACTTTCTGCTAGAAATATTGACGATTCTTGGGAGTATTCTCCATACGTATTTTCCATTTTTATCATTTCGGACGTATTTTGATGTTAGAAATAAGTAGCCATATAGACACCAAATCAAACGCATCATAAATGATGAGGCTATAAAGGCAGATTTAGATATTAGTTATTTAATGATATGCATAATTGTACTATTTTATTTTTTTCATAACAAACCTGCGTTTCGCACATCAATTTTATCAAAAACCTATTTAATGCCAGCATTTTTAATTCACAATTTTTTCAGATTGGATGTAGTATTTTTTTCGACAAAATGTCAATGATTTGTATGAATTTTTACTCTGTTTTTAACCTATTTGAAACAAACAAAGTTAAAATTACCCACTAAAAGTATGAAAAACCCAAGTTATAAAAAATTGAATAAAAATAACTTCCTGGGTAGTTAAAATAAAGAACATCATTGGGAGTACATCTTCTGGAAGTGCTTTTAAAGTTGTGCCTTTGGAAGAACTTCCAATTTTTTTTTGCTGGAATACTATATCAGTTTGATTATCCAGTCTAATATTGGTATGCAGTATTTATGCAGTACTCCGAAGTCCATGTTAATCTAAACGAAATAACAACATATACATGTAGTAAGAATATTAAATTAAGATGAACGCTTAAATTTAGTTACTTACCAACTGTGCTCCTCGAAATTCTTTATACTGTGACCAGGTCCTAAATCTATCACTATGGTTATCGTGTTCGTCAAATATTTGACGTATTCAGTACATCAATATCTCATCGCCAGATCTTTCGATGCGGTAGGAATTCAGTTTATCATTCAGAAAAGGTTTTCTATGACGGGTACTTTACTTAATTTTCCAGGATGAGAAGTCTCTTCACAGTGCCTCTCGATACTTACTTCTTGTGGTATATACTTCTTGTTTACTATATTGCGGCTCCAAGAATTTCTCTTGGAGCCGCAATGTATTTATATAAATATATGAATGTTTACAAGATGCCTTTTACAGGAAATTTTTGGGTGAATGCGCTGTTACATATCGTACACTTGAATGTATCACTATTTTGGAAATCTTTAAAATGTTTGTAAACGCCACAAATATTTTTATATATTACTAAAATTTCTCGAACTATATAGCACTCCGTTTAAACTTACAACACTTAAAATATCTCCAATTCGGATAAGTATTAAAAGCTATTTTATCAACGTGCGATCACAATAAATGTCACTTCACAAATGAATTTATTTATTCTTCAACAAATTTCACACGCAGCAGACATAACGGATTTTCTTAAAGGCATTGCTTGTGTGTGTGTTTAAACAATAAAAGCACAAACTACTTTGCAACGCAACAAGTAGTTCTGTCCCATTTGAAGATTTTTGTAGTATGATTTTCTATTTTTCCAAATTTTAATTAAATCATCACCCAGCAAAAAAAATTGGAAGTTCTTCTAAAGACACCACTTTAAAAGCACTTCCAGAAATGTCCTCCCACAGATGTTCTTTATTTTAACTGCGGAGGAAGTTCATTTAAGTCAATTTTTTAATAA
The DNA here is from genome assembly GCF_050003625.1 of Haematobia irritans. Lineage (NCBI taxonomy): Eukaryota > Metazoa > Arthropoda > Insecta > Diptera > Muscidae > Haematobia > Haematobia irritans. The sequence continues at coordinate 223,421,066 of NC_134397.1, read as the reverse complement.
TTCCATTTTTTCAGATTTTTAATGGGAGATTTAAAATTTTATTGTTTCAAATAGGTTAAAAACAGATAGTACAAATTATTAAAATTTTGCCGAGAAAAATGCTAATCTTTCCTAGAAAAATTGCGAATTTTTGAAAATATTTGATGTTAAACGTCCAAAACAAGTGTCATAATGTACTAAAAATCATAAAAAAAATTTTAAATTATTTATTCGTTAAAGTATTACAAAATTTCTTAATTTACATCCAAAATACTGAATTCGCATCACACCTTAAGGAGTGATGCAAATTCAGTGTAACGGCTTTTGAAATGGTGGACATCCGTCCTATGACAAGCCCATGTTAAATTCATCGCTTCTGCGTCAATTTTGCACCACTTCCGGTTCCAAAAAGGACATTTTCACTACTTTTTTGGCGACGCTTTTTTTTGCTGGACACATAAAAAAGTTTATAATAATTAAAATATGTGGAAATAATGTAATTGTTATTGTTTGTCATATATGGGTGGCGGAAAAATATAAATGAATAACACGTGATGAAATTTTTCTTCAATTTGATTACTGATTTCATTAAATGAATGAAAGATTTTCATCAAAATGATGACCAAAAATTGATGCAAATTTCTACATTGAGTTGATGACGGTGTTTTTCAACTGAAAACAGAAAACATCAAATTGAATACCGATTTCATAAAAACAATGTAATTTCTACATCAATTTGATGAATATACCAAATTTCATCCGGATCGGATGAAATTTGCTTCTCTTAGAGGCTCTGCAAGCCAAATCGGGGGATCGGTTTATATGGGGGCTATATGTAATTATGGACCGATGTGGACCAATTTTTGCATGGTTGTTAGAGACCTTATAAAGGGTGATTTGTTAAGAGCTTGATAACTTTTTTTAAAAAAAAAACGCATAAAATTTGCAAAATCTCATCGGTTCTTTATTTGAAACGTTAGATTGGTCCATGACATTTACTTTTTGAAGATAATTTCATTTAAATGTTGACCGCGGCTGCGTCTTAGGTGGTCCATTCGGAAAGTCCAATTTTGGGCAACTTTTTCGAGCATTTCGGCCGGAATAGCCCGAATTTCTTCGGAAATGTTGTCTTCCAAAGCTGGAATAGTTGCTGGCTTATTTCTGTAGACTTTAGACTTGACGTAGCCCCACAAAAAATAGTCTAAAGGCGTCAAATCGCATGATCTTGGTGGCCAACTTACCGGTCCATTTCTTGAGATGAATTGTTCTCCGAAGTTTTCCCTCAAAATGGTCATAGAATCGCGAGCTGTGTGGCATATAGCGCCATCTTGTTGAAACCACATGTCAACCAAGTTCAGTTCTTCCATTTTTGGCAACAAAAAGTTTGTTAGCATCGAACGATAGCGATCGCCATTCACCGTAACGTTGCGTCCAACAGCATCTTTGAAAAAATACGGTCCAATGATTCCACCAGCGTACAAACCACACCAAACAGTGCATTTTTCGGGATGCATGGGCAGTTCTTGAACGGCTTCTGGTTGCTCTTCACTCCAAATGCGGCAATTTTGCTTATTTACGTAGCCATTCAACCAGAAATGAGCCTCATCGCTGAACAAAATTTGTCGATAAAAAAGCGGATTTTCTGCCACTGATTTTGGTAATAAAATTCAATGATTTGCAAGCGTTGCTCGTTAGTAAGTCTATTCATGATGAAATGTCAAAGCATACTGAGCATCTTTCTCTTTGACACCATGTCTGAAATCCCACGTGATCTGTCAAATACTAATGCATAAAAATCCTAACCTCAAAAGAATCACCCTTTACTAACACCATGTACCAAATTTCAGCCGGATCGAATGAAATTTGCTTCTCTTAGAGCAATCGCAAGCCAAATTTGGGGGTCCGTTTATATGAGGGCTATACGTAAAAATGGACCATTTGTAATACCATCCTAAATCAATAACAACTACTTGTGCCAAGTTTCAAGGCGATAGCACGTTTCGTTCTGAAGTTAGCGTGATTTCAACAGATGGACGGACGGACATGTTCAGATCGACTCGGGGTCTTAGAGCAATATTTCTATGTGTTACAATCGGAATGACAAAGTTAATATATCCCCATCCTATGGTGGAGGGTATAAAAAAATCATGAACCAATTTTTTCACAAAAGGTTAGCGCCACTGTATGAATATTACCTGTTAATTGAAGATTCCAACATGAAGACGAATGAAGGGGTTGTTATTCCGTTGCTGTTTTCTTTCTTTATACACCATCACGAACATTGCTAGACTTATTGTTTGTTATTTATGTTCAACGATTTTGAAAAAAATACGAAAAATTTTCTCACTAATTTAATATAAAAAATATTTTATTTGTTATTTATTATATTATTTTACTATATTATTTTTGAACAATCCCTCCTTATACCAAACAGCGCGATTCCAACTAAAAAAACAACCCACGCGCAAATATATCGATTACCTCGAGGACAGGTATCGATTACAGGTAGATTAAAAAAATATAGGAAAATGTCCTATATTCTAACAAGTGTGTTTCCTTAAGTTTTGAAAAGATTGAATACTTCTTAGTAGGAATGAACAAAAATATTTTTCTATGCCAAGTGTTATTCGTATGTATGATAAGCTTTCTATAATAAAGGAATTCAGTGTTATCGTTTTATAAGACATTTTACTAAATTTGAGGAAACTTGGGTTTAGTTCGGTTTTTGTTTATTTTTATGAATGCTTTGTTATCAGTGAATAAAATTGTCTTGTTCAGTAGTAAATTCGTATACCCAGCGAAGAAAACAGTATTAGTAAAATTCCATGCCTTATTCTAGTTAATGAACGAATCCTAACTGCCCTGCCAGCATTTCAAAGTTCCATTTCATCCTCATCGCTACCACAGACTCGTAAATGTCACCACAACCATCGCGAACTGTGATGGGGGAAGCATATCAAAAAGTACAAAATGTACATGGAAGTATTTTGCCATCACTACTGTTAGAAGAGCCATTTTATTTTTTGTGAAATGCCAATCGCAACCAGCTTGTTATATTTTATTTAAATAAAAACGAAAATAAAGTTCTGAAAACATAGATATTACGCTTAAAATTGTGAAAGGTATATGGTGAACAATTTTCGACTTTCCAAATAGAATAAAGTGATCGTTTTTCAAATATTTTTCCAGGCACGCTGTCTCCATCGAAAATAAACAAACTGGCTGATAGACGCTGCAATATGTAACTTGATACTTAAAACTCAACATCATTCTTTTATTAATGCAAAAAACTATGTTAAATGTGATGAGATAAACCGAAAAATGTTATATTTATAAGAAATTATAAATGTTTAATTAAATCAATAAACATCTACACAATCGTGTTTTACTTGACCACAATGATTCTTCTACAATTACCTTAAAATTCACTTTTTCTGATAGTTTGCAGGGGTTCTTATTGGCGTCCTTCGAAATTTATCTAAATAGGCACCTAATAATTGCACTGATGAGAAACTTTTTCGTAGTAACTTGGCGTGGTACAACTTCTCAATAGTGACGGCGCTTTTCCGACGAGTTTTTGATGTCGTATATGATTGTTTTCGACGTAGTGGGGATTCTCAGAAGCGCCCCCAAATTCAAAAAATGTTGGCAGGGTGCTTTCAGTTTATGATTTTTTTACTGAAACAAGTAAATTTTATTATTTCACACAAAAATTTAACTTAATGGTAATAAAATGGCTAAACTAAATTGATAAACATTTTTTCCTTTAGTTTCGAAAGCACTTTTTTCTGGGTGTAGCTAATACTTTAAAAAATGTTTGAAAGCGTGTTGAATATAAGCATTCTCCAGTGTTCGATTTGTTGGGTATATTTAAACGCAAATCAGATTCGATATCTATGTCCTTCCCTGTTAGATTACGCAAAAACAGATATGTTGGCAGCACTGAACCAACAAGAGAATTGTCTTTACGGGAGAGCGAGATAGCATCCGTATCCAAAGTTGGGTTTTTAGCGAAAACAAAAAACACTCCTACGGACAGTTTGACTTTTGTTCTCGCGCTTTTCGGTAGTATATTGGTGTTTGCGATCGTTAATATGTTTTTCTTCTTAGAATTTATTAAGTGCAAGAAGTGCATTTTTGTGAGTTTTTATAAAAAGAATGTAATAGATGGAAATCACTCATCTAATGTGCAACAAAAACAACTACAGTTAAGTTTGTTTTTCGTTATTGTTTCTTGCATTGCTGCCGCCACAATTTTGCTTTGCCATTTTATAACGCCATATTGCTCGCACCTTACTCCTCCTCTTACTCTTATTTCCGTCGTTCGATTTAAACGCAAAAACCAAACCAATCCATAAACACAATAACAAGAGTAATAAGAAACACAATACGAATGTATTCTTTGCCTTAACGTTTCGTTCAATTTCGTTCATATATTCTTCTCACTATTGTTAATTGGTAGATGTCGCTGCTTGATCATATTCATTATCCTTGACACACACCCTTAAAGAAAATAACTCCATGTAAACGACAAGTATATTGTGGTAACTAAAATGCAGGTGGCCTAATTTTTAGTTCCGTTTCATTTAAATAAGAAATGAATAGTAATTTTAATATTTTTTCAAATGGTGGTTAATTCATGTTGATTTGTTTTTTGTTCATTTGAATGTGAACTCATAATTACCGTAAGTATTTACAATGATGCACCTTTTCTGTACCCTCAACCATAAAAAAAATAATATTTGGAATTTTTGGAATGGTTGTCTTCCCAACAGGGTGAAATCTTTAGTCTATTTGTCGGTTTGTGGTTATCTGTTTGTTTAACATACTGTAACAGTGTTAAAACTGAAGAATAATGACAATGATTCATATATAATTTCACTTTCAATTCCAATAGGAAGGGCAAATTAAAAATCGGCGATATTTCAAATGTTTGATTATTCCGAATTAAAATTGTAACAGACTGATGAATAGAAGTATTGTCTATCGCTGGCTTCTATCAATCAATATCTAGGCTATACGGCGGGTGGGGTAGGATTTCCCAATTAAGTGTTTCCAAGTATGGTTTTACTAGTCTTGGAATATGTGGTCGAGTGTTATCGCCCTGCACCTTGTCGTGCCTTTTCACATATTGTGGTCATTTATCACGCAATGCTTATACGGCGGGTGGGGTAGGATGTTGGAGCTAAACGTCTGAAAAAGATTGGTTAATACGTCTGAATTTGAAATTTTAGTAACAATGGGTAATAAATAAGGGTTTTATGCTCAAATTTGGCAAAATCGGGCGATACATGGGAGCTATATCTTAATCTCAACAGATTTCCATGATTCGTTGCAGGCAACAAGTACTATAGTAGATTAGAATTTTCGACGTTTAAACAAAATCGGGCCATACATATATACGAGAGCTATATTGAAATCTGAACAGATTTCGATGCAATTTGGCAAGCCTGAAGAGTGGTAAATTAGATAACGTTGTGTCAAATTTGACGCCGGTTGACACGGTTACCACAGTTGGTAGAATTCTATAAAAAAATGGTAAATTTTTTAGTGTTTGGTAGATTGGTAGAATTATTGATATTTTGGTAGAATTTGCAAAATATTCCTCCCATACTAAGTGGTACTTTACAAATTTCCTTTAGAAATAAAATTTTGACAAAATTTTCTATAAAAATAAAATTTTGATAAAATATTTCTATAAAAATAAAATCTTGAAAAATTTTTGTATAGAAATAAAATTGTCTATAGAAATTAAATTTTGATAAAATTTTATATAGAAATAAAATTTTTGACAAAATATTCCATAGAAATAACATTTTGACAAATTATTCCATAGAAATAAAATTTTGACAAAATATTCCATAGAAATAAAATTTTGACAAATTTTCTATACAAATAAAATTTTGGAAAATTTTTCTAAAGAAATACAATTTTGATAAAATTTTCTATAGATATAAAATTTTGACAAAATATTCCATAGAAATAAAATTTTGACAAACATTTCTATAGAAATAAAATTTTGACAACATTTTCTATAGAAATAAAATTTTGACAACATTTTCTTGACAATGAAATTTGGACAAAATTTTGCATAGAAATAAAATTTTGATACAATTTTCTATAGAAATTAAATTTTGAAAAAATATTTCATAGAAATAAAATTTTGACAATTTTTTCTATAGAAATAAAATTTGACAACCTTTTCTATAGAAATAAAATTTCGACAACATTTGCTTGACGCTGAAATTTGGACAAAATTTTTCTACAGAGATAACATTTTGACAAAATTTTCTCTAGAAATAAAATTTCGATACAATTTTCGATAGAAATGAAATTTGGATAAAATTTTCCATAGAAATAAAATTTGACAAAATTTTGTACAGAAATGAAACTTGGACAAAATTCTATATAAAAATAAAATTTTCTACAGAAATAAAAATTTGACAATATTTTCTATAAAAATAAAGTTTTGATAAAATTTTCTATAGAAATAAAATGTTGAAAAATTTCTCTATAGGAATTTCTATAGAAATAAAATTTACTATAGAAATAAAATTTTTGAAAAAATATTCCATAGAAATAAAATTTTGACAAAATATTCCATAGAAATAAAATTTTGACAAATTATTCCATAAAAATACAATTTTGACAGGATTTTCTATAGAAATAAAATTTTGAAAAAATTTTCTATAGAAATAAAATTTTGGCAAACTATTCCATAGAAATAAAATTTTGACAAACTTTTCTATAGAAATAAAATTTTGACAACATTTTCTCGACAATGAAATTTGGACAAAATTTTCCATAGAAATAAAATGTTGACAAAAATTTGTACAATAACGAAATTTGGACAAAACTTGGTATAAAAATAAAGTTTTCTACAGAAATAAAAATTTGACAAATTTTTCTACAGAGATAAAATTTTGACAAAATTCTCTAGAAATGAAATTTTGATATAATTTTCTATAGAAATTAACATCAAAAAACAAAAATGCACTACAATAGGATAAAACAGAAACATGCAAATGCCAAACAAATGAAATTTGGATAAAATTTTCTATAGAAATAAAATTTGACAAAATTTTGTACAGAAATGAAGCTTGAGCAAAATTTTATATAAAAATAAAATTTTTTACAGAAATAAAAATTTGACAAAATTTTCTATAAAAATAAAATTTTATATAGAAATAAAATTTATGACAAAATATTCCATAGAAATAACATTTTGACAAAATATTCCATAGAAATAAAATTTTGACAAAATATTCCATAAAAATACAATTTTGACTACACTTTCTATAGAAATAAAATTTTGAAAAAAGTTTCTATAGAAATAAAATTTTGACAAAATTTTCTAAAAAAATACAATTTTGATAAAATTTTCTATAGAAATACAATTTTGACAAAATATTCCATAGAAATAAAATTTTGACAAACTTTTCTATAGAAAAAAAATTTTTTTGACAACATTTTCTATAGAAATAAAATTTTGACAAAATATTCCATAAAAATACAATTATGGCAACATTTTCTATAGAAATAAAATTTGGAAAGATTTTCTATAGAAATAAAATTTGGAAAAATTTTCTATAGAAATAAAATTTTGAAAAAATTTTCTAAAGAAATACAATTTTGATAAAATTTTCTATAGAAATAAAATTTTGACAAAATATTCCATAGAAATAAAATTTTGACAAACTTTTTTATAGAAATGAAATTTTGACAAAATTTTCCATAGAAATAAAATTTTGACAAAAATTTGTACAAAAATGAAATTTGGAAATGAATGAAATTTGGACAAAACTTGGTATAAAAATAAACTTTTCTACAGAAATAAAAATTTGACAAATTTTTCTACAGAGATAAAATTTTGACAAAATTTTCTCTAGAGATGAAATTTGGATAAAATTTTCCATAGAAATAAAATTTGACAAAATTTTAAATGGACAAAATTTACTTAGACAAAATTTTATATAAAAATAAAATTTTCTACAGAAATAAAAATTTGACAAATTTTTCTATAAAAATAAAAGAATACATTTTCTATAAAGTCATTAAACATTTTATTGTGTTAGGCCATACTATCAAGGTCTCTCTTTTCTCCCATTTGTAGAAGTAGTAACTTTCTCTTGTTCGTGGAAACTACAAATATATAAAACATCGACACATTCAAGAGATAAATTGTTGCTATTAGGAGTGATATTAATATAATAAAAAAACTTCTAAAATAAAGTAATAAAACATTTATTGTAAAAAAACATTTATTTTTCATAATAACCACAAATTTGATCAAACACTGCACAAAGGGATTTTCGTGTTTTGGTAAAATTTTCTTCAAATTTTGGTAGATTATTTTTGGGAGCTGTACATAAATTTGAAGAAGAAGGAACAGTCTGAGACCCATCGTTTAGCACACCGATAGTCTTACAATTAAATTCTGAGTCGATTAAGCGATGTCCGTCTGTCTGTCTGTATATGTAATTTTGTGTCCAAAGTACAGCTCGCAGTTTAAGTTCGGTAGTCCTCAAATTTAGAATAGGGTTTTATTTTGGCTCAAAGACAATCGCTATTGAGTTTGAAAAAAAATTGGTTCATATTCAGATATAGCTGCCATATATATTTATCATCGATCTGGTCATAATTGATGTATCGTATCTTCTTAAAATTTCGTACAGCCAAATTTTTTGGGGATCTCTTAATCAGCCAAATCGATTAAGCTTTAGATATAGCTCCCAGACTTAGCCAAATATGTCCAAAATACACAAAGTTTGGTGAAGATTCCCCCATATCGTAGTTATATCCTAGACACGGTTATGTAAGACTTTCCACAGAACGGTCGAGATTTAAATAAGGCTCCGACTTGTAGAAATATCGCCCGACTTGGGCAAATATTATATCACAACCCACAATTGACCAGCTTTCTTGACGAGAGCTAGCCAATATCCTTCTAAAATTGTCACTGCCAAGTAGGGCGTTAACCGATTTAAATTTTAATTCTAGATATTTTGTAGAAATATAAAAAAATTGTCCCTAAATCGGTTAAGATTGTAACGTGGTTTTCTTCGTGGGCTGAGGTTGGGCAGTGGTCGTCCAGGATTACCTTTTAAGGATCCACAAACCTTAAATAATAACATATTACTTTTATTCCTTCGCGGGTTTTTATTAGGGGCGGCGACTGCGAAGAACTGTGGGCTGTTGGACGATGACGGGGACTGGTGCAGTACTGAATGGTGACTACGATGAATAGGCTGGGTCGGTGTCGGCGGTAGGACGAGGTGATGCTAACTGGTGATGACGGCAAATGATGCGGTGTCTGCTGGGGTCGACGGAGAAGCGCTGTCGGTGATGAACCGGTGCAGTGGTAGGGGTGTCGGGGAAACAGTGTGGCGTTGACTGATATCGATGGGGCGACGGTATGATGCTGTGGCGTCGGGCCGACGGAGCTCGGGTGCGTAGATGATGACGGTGTCGGGCCGATGGTGTTCGTATGCGGAGATGACGTCTGTGTCGGGTCGACGGTGGTCGTGTGCGGAAGCGACGATTGTGTGGCGCCGATGGTGCTCGCATACGAGGATGACGATGGTGTCGGGCCGATGGTGTTCGTGTCGGTTTCTGTAACGAGAAGAGGGTCAGGGAAAGGATTCGGCTATACTAGCACTAGATTGATGCGAACGAAACGCGTAAGCAGCCGAACTGCGTAAGCGAAGGAATCGCATAAGCGGGCGAACCGCGTAAGCAAACGAGCCGCGTTAGGGGGGTGCTAGTATAGCCTTAGAGAGGAAGGGGGATAGGAGAAGGGAGTGCTAGTCTACTACAAGGTTTGGATTCGAACGAATCGCGTTAGCTACAGTCGGGATGCGAACGAATCGCGTTGGGATGAATCGGGCGTTGCTATCGGAAGTTCGGCTGCGGTCGTTGCCACTCGGTTTAATACAGACCCACATTCTTAAGTCGGCTGAGCTACGAACTAAATGAGAATTACCAACGTGTAATTCAAAAACATTGGCTGATGAAAGTAGGTTCCCTTTGATTCTACTTGTACTTCATGCAAGAAAATGATCACAGTTGCAAAGGGTACCGTGACGCACAGCAACTAAGTGGGTACAGTAGTACAAAGGGAAAAAAGTGATGACTATAGGAATTAATTAAATTCAAAATAAGAACAATATGTACGAGCAATTGGCTCGCTACAAGATTTAAATACTTGTATGTGAGAATATAAACCCTTACATGCTAACAAAAATTTTGATCTACATACACGCAAAGAAAAAACGTTTGGAAAACGTGTACCGAAAACGTATTTCTTTTGTTAGAGAATTGCTTCGAAAATTTTAAACTTTTATCGCAAAAAAAAATCGTTTGTTACAAAATTTTTATTTTTTCAATAAAAAAAGTTATTTTTGAAACAACAACACAGTCCATTTCGTTTACATCAAACACTGACTTTAGGTCTTTAATAAGACACATTTTACAGTTCGAAATTTAATATACTACAATGTAATGTTGAAATTTTATTCGGAATCTTCTGAACATATCTGGAATATATGTAAAAAAAAAAAACAAAACTTTGGTCGAAGCAGGGATCGAACCCACGACCCTTGGCATGCAAGTCGGACGTAGTAACCACTGCTCCACGGTGCCAAACTAAATGTTTGTTTCTGTTAAATAAACTTTGTTTATTCGGTTCTTGGGCGCCGCAAGCTATGCTATATAAATATAACTTATATGGATATTTAATATTGATCACCATAACAGGTACATTGCTCAGTGGTTAAGGTGTTGGCTTACAAAGTGCATGGTCCGCGGTTCGATTCTCCGTCCAGGCGAAAGGTAAAAAAATTTTAAAAATTTATAAAATCGTATGATTTCTTCTACATTGTTGGTATTACACGAAAAGGTGTTAAGAACTAAAAAACCTCATGGATGTGAGAAAGATGTGAGGGAAAATACCAATTAGCAAGAAAACAATATTTTTTTTTTTTGAGTTTGTCTTTATGAAATTGTTTTTACATCCTGGAAAAAAATAAACGTTTTCTTCCAAATACACTTCTTTACAGCGAAAAGCAAATGAGAAACGAACTTTGTTTGTCTAAAATTTCGTTTGGGAGGAAAGAACTATTTTTTTTGCGTGTAGTGGTGGTGAAGGGTATAATATAGTCGGCTCAGCCCGACATTAGACTTTACTTGTTTATTTCTAATTAATTCCGTAATACTATCATTTTCGGGATTGAATCAGAATAATTTTGTTTTCTGTGTAAAAGTGACATTTGAAAAATATGTCAAATGATAATCGCCTGCAAATAAATTAAATTATGGCAATAACGTTTTTTAAGGCGGAACATAACAAAACATTAATCATCAAGTCATTTCAAAAAATAAAATCAATGCGTGGTAGTTCCTTGTTTATGTCCGTTTTTCAATTTATATATATTTTGACAAATACTGTTTTTTATATTATTGAAATTTAAAATCAGTTGATTAGCATAACAAAATCCATCACAATTGTTCAACATTTCCCCATTCCTAACCAAATTTTTTTACAAAATAATTGAAAAATCTATTTTTAATCCCTACTACTTTACCTAATGGCATTTTCTTATTTTCCCCATTAATACATCAGAATTATTTCGTATCTTGCCCTTCTTATCATCATTTATCAATCGCATGTCTCTATAGTAGAGTAGAGAGTGTAATGATAATTAAAATAACTTTTGGTCCATCGCTCCCTCAACGGGGTCTTCGTCCTGGAAAAATATATAACAAGCCACTTGATTCATATTTAGCTTTCAATTGAAAGGTTGTAGGTAGGTTTCCTTGGAAAGCAATTCATTTATCATGACAAATAAAATGAAATCTCCCATTCATTAATTGCGAAACATTGCAATGTGAACTCTGTGAATTGTAACAAACAATGGCAGCCTCTTGTGTCAGATTGCTTAGAGATTAATGGTTGAGATTTTGGTGTTGTTTGGTATTTTTGTTTCGTGTTTTTTGTTGGATGGAGATTTCAACATTAAAAATAAATCTATGGAATTATTTTCTACTCGTACAAAGGTTTCTAAGAAACATGAATGTAACCTAATATAGATGAATTCCTTCCACAGTGAGTTTGTAATATTTTATATAAAATGTGTATATTCTTAGTCACTATTTATTTTTCTTCAAAACTATATTCATGACGAATCCTTTTTTCATCCCTCAAAATTTATATTTATTAGCAACTTAAGGCGAATGATAATTTTCGTAGTATATATTTATAAAAAAAATTAGACCAAACTTCAGATATTCCTACCAAATTTACAGTTTGGTGCTATTTATGGACTGGTGGCATCATTGGATCGTATTTCATTGGACCGTATTTCTTCAAAGATGTAAATGTATATGGTGAGCACTGCCATGAGACGATATAATTTTTTTGTCCAAAATTCAAGAGCATGACTTGCGTGACATGTGGTTTCAGCAATACGGTGTCACAGTTCGTAATATTCTACCCAAAATGGTAGATTTTTTACTGTTTGGTAGATTGGTTGAATTCTTGATGTTTTGGCAGATTTTTCAAACTCTTCCTCTTCAACTAAGGCGTACTTTAATTTTCTATATATAAATACAATTTTGACAAAACTGTCCATATAAATAAAATGTTGACAAATGTTTCTATACAAATAAAATATTAAGAAAATTGTCTATAAAAAAAGAAAATTTTGAGAAAATTTTCCGTAGAAATAAAATTTTTACAAAAATTTCTTATATCAATAAAATTTTGACAAAATTTTCTATAAAAATCGAAAAAATTCTATAGAAATAAAAGTTTGAAATAAGTATCTATAGAATTTTTATTTTGGCAATTTTTCCTATAGATATTAAATTTTGACAATTTTTTCTATAGAAATAAAATTTTGGCAAAAATTTCTATAGAAATAAAATTTTTACAAAATTTTCTATAGAAATAAAATTTTGGCAAAAATTTCTACAGAAATAAAGTTTTAACAAAATTTTCTAATGAAATGAAGTTTTAACAAAATTTTCTATAGAAATAAAATTTTGACAAAATTTTCAATAGAAATTAAATTTTGAAAAAATTTTCTATAGAAATAAAATTTTGACAAAATTTTCTATAGAAATAAAATTTTGACAAAATTTTCTATAAAAATTAAATTTTGACAAAATTTTCTATAGAAATAAAATTTGGACAAAATTTTCTATAGAAATAAAATTTTGACAAAATTTTCTATAGAAATAAAATTTGGACAAAATTTTCTATAGAAATAAAATTTTGACAAAATTTTCAATAGAAATTAAATTTTGAAAAAAATTTCTATAGAAATAAAATGTTGACAAAATTTTCAATAGAAATTAAATTTTGAAAAAATTTTCTATAGAAATAAAGAAATAAAATTTTGACAAAATTTTCTATAAAAATTAAATTTTGACAAAATTTTCTATAGAAATAAAATTTGGGCAAAATTTTCTATAGAAATAAAATTTTGACAAAATTTTCTATAGAAATAAAATTTGGACAAAATTTTCTATAGAAATAAAATTTTGACAAAATTTTCAATAGAAATTAAATTTTGAAAAAAATTTCTATAGAAATAAAATGTTGACAAAATTTTCTATCGAAATAAAATTTTGACAAAATTTTCTATAGAAATAAAATTTTGACAAAATTTTCTATAGAAATAAAATTTTGACAAAATTTTCTATAAAAATTAAATTTTGACAAAATTTTCTACAGAAATAAAATTTTGACAAAATTTTCTATAGAAATAAATTTCTGACAAAATTTTCTATGGAAATAAAATTTTGACAAAATTTTCTATAGAAATAAAATTTTGCCAGAATTTTGTGTAGAAATAAATAAAATATTCTATAAGAATAAAAAATTTTACAAAATTTTTTATGGAAATAAAATGTTGACGAAATTTTCAATAGAAATAGAATTTAAACAAGTATATACGACCGTAAGTTCGGCCAGGCCGAATTTTATGTACCCTCCACCATGGATTGCGTAGAAACTTCTACGAAAGACTGTAATCCACAAATTTCAACTCACATGGTTGTTAAATATCATATACTACCACCACGTACCAAATTTCAAACAGATCGGATGAATTTTGCTTCTCGAAAAGGCACCGAAGGTCAAATCTGGGGATCGGTTTACCAATTCCTGCATGGTTGTTGGATACCCTATACTAACATCACGTACCAAATTTCAACCGAATGTGAAGAATTTTGCTCTCCCAATTTTGTTCTTCCAAGAGGCTCCGGAGGTCAAATCTGGTGATCGGTTTATATGGGGGCTATATATAATTATGGACCGATGTGGACCAATTTTTGCATGGTTGTTAGAGACCATATACTAACACCATGCACCAAATTTCAGCCGGATCGGATGAAATGTGCTTCTCTTAGAGGCTCCGCTAGCCAAATCGGGGGATCGGTTTATATGGGGGCTATATATAATTATGGACCGATGTGGACCAATTTTTGCATGGTTGTTAGAGGCCATATACTAACACCATGTACCAAATTTCAGCCGGATCGGATGAAATTTGTTTCTCTTAGAGGCCTCGCAAGCCAAATTTGGGGCCCGTTTATATGGGGGCTATACGTAAAAGTGGACCGATATGACCCATTTGCAATACCATCCGACCTACATCAATAACAACTACTTGTGCCAAGTTTCAAGTCGATAGCTTGATTCGTTCGGAAGTTAGCGTGATTTCAACAGACGGACGGACGGACATGCTCAGATCGACTCAGAATTTCACCACGACCCAGAATATATATACTTATATACTTTATGGGGTCTTAGAGCAATATTTCGATGTGTTACAAACGGAATGACAAAGTTAATGTACCCCCCATCCTATGGTGGAGGGTGTAAAAAAATGTCACATTTTCTATAGAAATAGAATTTCAATAGAAATATAATTTAAAAAAATGTCACATTTTCTATAGAACTATAATTTTTACGAAATTGTCGATATAAATAAAATTTCAAGGCATATTAAAGAGGTAAAGTCATGCAATCAGGTGACTAATATCGACATTCATCTTGTCAAAGGCTTTGTTTACGTTTAGTAGGTTTGTTTACATTCTTTGTGTACATAAATATTACAATACAACAACACTACACATACACAAAATGTCAACTTAAGTGACCTGCCATTTTAGTTTGACTTTCTAAATATCATGGGGTGTACACACGTTTGCTCGTGACTTTACCTTTAATTAATATGCCTTGATAAAATTTTGACAAAACTGTCGATAAAAATAAAATTTTGAAAAAATTTTGTATAGAAATAAAATGTAGAAAATATAAATACGGGTTTATTAAAGTTGGTCGATTTTTGGTAAAGTTTTGGTCGAGTGGCAACCGTGTGCCAACAATGGAGCTATTGAGAGGCGATTTAAGTGGATATTTTATTTCTCTTTCGGGACCTGTAAGTGGGATGCCTAGATCGCGAAATTTAATACCTGGAGACTATTTTTGGGGAGGTTATGTTAGACAGGTCTATGCAGACAAGCCCACTTCAATTGACTATTCCTTGGAAGACAACATTGAATCATTTATTCGTGAGATACCGGCCGAACTTAGCAAAGATTATGATAAAATTCGACTACGCGTATGGACCATTTGAGGCATTGTCGCGGTCAACATTTGCATGAAATGATGTTCAGATATTTAATTATATGGAGATTTCTATCGATTCAATTTACGATTTCATGTATTTTTCAGAATTGTATGTTTTTATACCCTCCACCATAGGATGGGGGTATTAACTTTATCATTCCGTTTGTAACACATCGAAATATTGCTCTAAGACCCCATAAAGTATATATATTCTGGGTCGTGGTGAAATTCTGAGTTGATCTGAGCATGTCCGTCCGTCCGTCCGTCCGTCTGTTGAAATCACGCTAACTTCCGAACGAAACAAGCTATGGACTTGAAACTTGGCACAAGTAGTTGTTATTGATGTAGGTCAGATGGTATTGAAAATGGGCCATATCGGTCCACTTTTACGTATAACCCCCATATAAACGGACCCCCAAATTTGGCTTGCGATTGCTCTAAGAGAAACAAATTTCATCCGATTCGGCTGAAATTTGGTACATGGTTTTGGTATATGTTCTCTAATGACCATGCAAAAATTGGTCCATATCGGTCCATAATCATATATAGCCCCCATATAAATCGATTCCCAGATTTGTCCTCCGGAGCCTCTTGGAGGAGCAAAATTCATCCGATCCGGTTGAAATTTGGAACATGGTGTTAGAATGTGGTCTCTAACAAACACGCAAGAATTGGTTCATATTGGTCCATAATTATAAATAGTCCCATAGAAACCATTCCCCAGATTTGATATCCAGAGCCTCTTGGAGGAGCAAAATTCATCCGATCCGGTTGAAATTTTCAACGTGGTGTTAGTATAAGGCCGCTAATATCCATGCCAAAATTGGTCCATATCGGTCTATAGTTATATATAGCCGATCCCCAATCACACAAAAAGTGATCCATATCGGTTCATATTCATGGTTGCCACTCGAGCCAAAAATAATCTACCAAAATTTTATTTTTATGGAAAACATTGTCAAAATTTTTCAAATTATTTCTATAGAAAATTTTGTCAAAATTTTATTTCTATAGAAAATTTTTTCCAAATTTTATTTCTATAGAATTTTTTTTTTCAAATTTTACTTCTATAGAAAATGTTGTGAAAATTTTATTTTGTCAAAAATTTATTTCTATAGAAACTTTAAACTTAATTATATAAGCATTTAATCGGCATTTTTTAGTTTTATATATACTACGTATGGACTACCTTGTAATTCAGAAGACGGTGCTATGAAGTTTTAAGATACCTTGCCATCGGCAAGTGTTACCGCAACCCAAGTAATTCGATTGTGGATGACAGTCTTCAGTAGAAGTTTCTACGCAATCCATGGTGGAGGGTACATAAGCTTCGGCCTGGCCGAACTTACGGACGTATATCCCTCTATAATTTCTTTAATATATGACGTACTGCGATAAGAGCGGCAAAAAATAATGGTGTATGCTCTCTCTTTGTCTAAGAATGTGAAGAACCGTCATAAATATTTGCTTTTCATATTAATTTTGTAGTTTAAGCAGTGTACTTTGCGCATTTGTAAAAATGAGTGGAAGATGTAAGTTTGCAAATATATTAAAATTATTTAAATTGTGGAATATTTCATCAAACAAGTGTTTTCAATAAGAATATTGTATGTAAACAGTAACTTCGTGATTATTTTGTGTTTTTTGATATTTTTACGTCCGGACTTTTACCGGAATTTACCGGACTGCAACAATTGTACGTATCCTGAAAAAACAGGATACAGGATCAAACTGAACAAACTTAATAATTTAAAATGTTCTATGTACACATAAATAACAGAATTGAAAAATTTAGGAAAATCTATCACGTGGATCGGCTATAGGTCGGAAAGGGATATACTTGTTTTTTTTTTTTTTTTTTTAATTTTCCCATAGCTCTTAAAAACACAACCTTTACAATAGCTTTAAATTTCGATCAAGTCGGATAAAATACATAGATATGAAGGGACGATTTTGTTAATATCTCAAGTTTTAATATGAATATCATCATAATACACGGTCGAAAAAGACTGTTTTTCATATGTTTGGGCGTAAAAATTGTATGTTTGGAACTCACATTTTTTAACACAATATTTTTAAGTGCAAGCTTATAATTTTCATAAACTAGCATAACATGTTTGGGACGTATATGTTAATATGTTAGAACATATTATGTTTGGGACAAAATGTTTGTAAATATAATATGCTTAGAGACCTAGAGCCTATGCTATAGAAATAAACTTTTGACAAAATTTTGTGTAGAAATAAAATTTTGAGAAAATATTCTATAGAAATAAAATTTTTCTATAGAAATAAAATTTGATAAAATTTTCTATAAACATAAAATTATGGCAACATTTTCTATAGAAATAAAATTTTGACAAAATTTTCTGTAGAGATAACATTTTGACAAAATTTTCTATAGAAATAAAATTTTGACAACATTTTCTATAGAAATAAAATGTTGACAAAATTGTCTATAGAAATAAAAGGCTTGATGACAAATATTCTCCCAAGTAGAGCAGTTAAACCAGAACACTTCCCGAAGATAAATGTAGAGATTTGCCCTATGAAAGAATTTATGAATGAATTTATGAAGATTTACCCTAAAAATTCTCCAGCTTTTCAATTTGAGGCAAATTGGACAACAACTATGGATTCTACAACCCCAAAAAGTAAAATCGGGAGATCGGTCTATAGGGGGACTATACTAAACATTGACTGATACTCACAATTTTCGGTGCACCTCTTATGGTCATAAAATACCTCTAGATTTCCAATTTCAGGCAAATTGGATAAACACTACGGATTCTAGAAGCCCAAGAACTAAAATCGAACTGAGATCGGTCCATATGGGGGCTATACCAAAACATGGACCGATACCCACACATTTTTGGCACACCTCTGTATGGTCATAAAATACTTCTAGATTTCCAATTTCGGTCAAATTGAATAAAAACTTCGATTTCTATAAGCCCAAGACCCCAAATAGGGAGGTCGGCACTAAGAGGAATTTGGGGTGAAAAGGGGCGAAGCATTCTCCTTGCCGTGGTTGAATACAGAAGTCGACCGAATGTGTAGACAAATTAATGACGTCTTTGTATGCTCTTACTTGATTTGGAATAAGATCGGCTTAAGCATCCAGTATTGGGACTTGTGTAGTTAACCAGAAAAAAGAGCTCTTTAAATTAATCTTCTACTTACCTTGTATGCTCTTCTTACGGTTTAGAAGCTTTTAATGCCTTCTCATATAACAAG
Source organism: Haematobia irritans (assembly GCF_050003625.1). Classification (NCBI taxonomy): domain Eukaryota; kingdom Metazoa; phylum Arthropoda; class Insecta; order Diptera; family Muscidae; genus Haematobia; species Haematobia irritans. The sequence goes on along the minus strand of NC_134397.1, from coordinate 223,402,213 downwards.
CAATATGCTCATAACATCACAACAAAATTGATAGTTAAGAGGATTTTTCCTCACAACATACCATGACAACCTTGTTCAATGCTTCATGGCTTCAGAGGCATTTGATACAAGTTTGATGGAGTATACTCTTCGTTAAATCTCTAATCCGCTACAAACAATTTTAAAGGAATTAAACTTTTACCTTGGCCTGGTTCCTGTCTCTCCCTTTTTTTCTCTCTCTGTCTATCTAATCATAATATAAGTTTAATTTTCTTTTAGCTGATTTTTAATAGTTTTTTTATTTTAATTTAATTCTCCATTATCGCTACGTCATATGCCATAAGTTGCACTCACGACAAAAAAGCTAGAATATTACCATACGATAGTAGATACATGCGAAGCCGACATCAAGGATGAAGAAAATTGGAAAACTACGTGCGCATTTAATTTACACTTTCCTTTACCAGACAGTGCAGGCATGCTGGAGTAGCCGCAAAAATGTTCACTGTATAGCACTTCGTTCCTGAATGAGAAAAACGGAAAGCCATTGTAGCATTTAATGAGGAAACTTTTGGTATTTCATTCACTTGGTATGCCATGGATGTGGCCTGCCACATCTTCAGTTTCTTTGATGGTGTCGGTAGTATCTCCATTCGAATAGTTATGTAGGCAAGAACAAAAGAAAAAAAAACTTTAATGAAATATAAATTAAAATTATACTGAAAATAAGAAAGGAATGAAAACAAATGCATTCTCGTGCATAATTTACGCATTCCATGTTGAAATATCATAGCTAGGCTGATCTACTTTATTAATCTCTTAAATGGTAATAGTTTTCGCGGAATTTTGTATATTTGTTCTCTGTTCACATTTTGTAACTTGAAGAAGAGTTCCACGATATTCTTGAAATTTTCCAGGGAAACTTGAGGGTGATCTCTAGACAAAAATCTGGGTTTTGTGTACATGGTTCTAGGAAACAAATTTTAATTTTTGCTTTTCAGTTTTTTTCTTCGTATGCTATTAAAGTCCTTTAAAAACAAGTTAACAACAACTTTATTTTCCAAATTAAGACTCGACTTCCAGTAGAAATTATGCAATGTTTCAAGTAAAAAACGTTCTTATAAATCCAGAATCTGATCTAAATTTTTCTTCGGGAAGAGTACTGGTTGAATTGATTTGCTTAGGATAATATCTGTCATCAAATCCCCCTGATATTCTCTATATTATCAAACTGCTACGACGAAGAGTTTTCAAAGGAAACTATTATATTTGATTCATGGTGGTGGGTATTTAAGATTCCACCCGACCGAATTTACTGCTATATATACTTGTTCATTTTGTTTTAAGAAACTTTCCCTTGTCTAAGGATTTTTTTTTGATTCCTGCCCACTTGATTCATTTCCATTCACGAATTTTGTTCACGTCTCACGTAATTCACGAGTGTCACGGCAATTTCATATCTCGCACACTATACTCCTCACACATCAATGGCAGGTTAGATGAATGCAAAATATGTTTTTTGAATTTCACTGATAGGAAGTTTTTTGCCTTGTCCAAAAGTTCTTATGGTTCGACTTAAAAATGGGTATCTTCACAAGAAAGAAAATTTCATTTGACTCAGGTCAACTTGGCTTTAATAATTCTGAAAAAGTCTTTAAAATTAATGAAATTGTCTTTAAATTCATTGCCTTTTCGTATCTTGGCTACAAACCAAAAAAACGTTCAAAAATAGGAGATGTTTTCAAAATTTTATTTTTAAAGATAAGTTTTACTTGAAATATACCAGAATTTCTACTGGAAGTCGAGTTTTAGTTTGCCAATATAAGTTTTCTTTAATACGTGTTTAAAATACTTTAATAGCATATGAAGCAAAAAAGCTGAAAAAAAACGTATATTGAAATGTGTTTCCTAGTATCAAGTACGCAAAACTCAAATTAAAACAAGTATATACGGCCGTAAGTTCGGCCAGGCTGAAGCTTATGTACCCTCCACCATGGATTGCGTAGAAACTTCTACTGAAGACTGTCATCCACAACCGAATTACTTGGGTTGCGGAAACACTTGCAAGGTATCTTAAAACTTCCTAACACCGTAATATATACCACATAGTCCATAAGTGGTATATATTAAACTAAAAAGGCCGATTAAATGCGTATATAATTAAGTTAAAATTTTCTATAGAAATAAAATTTGGAAAAAATTTTCTAAAGAAATAAAATTTTGACAAAATTTTCTATAGAAATAAAATATTGACAAAATTTTCTATAGAAATAAAATTTGGAAAAAATTTTCTATAGAAATAAAATTTTGACGAAATTTTCTATAGAAATAAAATTTTGACAACATTTTCTATAGAAATAAAATTTGGAAAAAATTTTCTATAGAAATAAAATTTTGACGAAATTTTCTATAGAAATAAAATTTTGACAAAATTTTCTATAGAAATAAAATTTTGACAAAATTTTCTATAGAAATAATATTTTGACAATGTTTTCTATAAAAATAAAATTTTGGTAGATTATTTTTGGCTCGAGTGGCAACCATGATTATGGACCGATATGGACCAATTTTTGTGTGATTGGGGATCGGCTATATATAATTATGGACCGATATGGACCAATTCTTGCATGGTTGTGAGAGACCATATACTAACACCACGTACCAAATTTCAACCGGATCGGATGAATTTTGCTCCTCTAAGAGGCTCCGGAGGTCAAATCGGGGGATCGGTTTATATGGGGGCTATATACAATTATAGACCGATGTGAACCAATTTTTGCATGGTTGTTAAACACCATATAATAACACCATGTGCCACATTTCAACCGGATCGGATGAAAATTGCTTCTCTTAGAGGCTCCGCAAGCCAAATCGGAAGATCGGTTTATATGGGGGCTATATATAATTATGGACCGATATGGACCAATTTTGGCATGGGTGTTAGAGACAATATACTAACACCACGTACCAAATTTCAATCGGATCGGATGAAAATTGTTTCTCTAAGAGGCTCTGCAAGCCAAATCGGGGGATCGGTTTATATGGGGGCTATATAGAATTATGGACCGATGTGGACCAATTTTTGCATGGTTGTTAGAGACCATATACTAACACAATGTACCAAATTTCAGCCGGATCGGATGAAATTTGTTTCTCTTAGAAGCCTCGCAAGCCAAATTTGGGGGTCCGTTTATATGGGGGCTATATAGAATTATGGACCGATGTGGACCAATTTTTGCATGGTTGTTAGAGACCATATACTAACACCATGTACCAAATTTCAGCCGGATCGGATGAAATTTGCTTCTCTTTTAGGCTCCGCAAGCCAAATCTGGGGATCGGTTTATATGGGGGCTATATATAATTATGGACCGATATGGACCAGTTTTTGCGTGGTTGTTAGATACCATATACTAACACCATGTACCAAATTTCAGCCGGATCGGATGAAATTTGCTTCTCTTAGAGGCCTCGCAAGTCAAATTTGGGGGTTATAGGTAAACGTGGACCGATATGGCCCATTTGCAATACCATCCGACCTACTTCAATAACAACTACTTGTGCCAAGTTTCAAGTCGATAGCTTGTTTCGTTCGGAAGTTAGCGTGATTTCAACAGACGGACGGCGGACGGACGGACGTACATGCTCAGATCGACTCAGATTTTCACCACGACCCAGAATATATATACTTTATGGGGTCTTAGAGCAATATTTCGATGTGTTACAAACGGAATGACAAAGTTAATATACCCCCCATCCTATGGTGGAGGGTATAAAAACTACTCAACACGTTTGTTTCAATCACAAACAGCCTCTGTTGTCATATTAGTCTAAAGCTATATCTAAATCTGAACCGATTTCAATAAAATTTAGCACACTTGACTATATGTTACTACAAGTTGTACTCCTTGTGGAAAATTTCACGCAAATTAGGGTAAAAATCTGGCTTCTGTGGCCATAAAAGTGCATATCGGGCGATATATATGAGAGCTATATCTAAATCTGAACCAATTTCTTCCAAAATCAATAGGGTTATATTCTGACCTAAAATAGAAAGTTGTGCTAAATTTGAAGTCGATTGGGAAAAAATTGCGAATGATGTGTTAACAGACAGACGGATGGACGGACATGGCTATATCGACTCAGGGACCCGCCCTGAGCAATACACCATATGGAAGACACCATATGCCTATGTCGTCTCTTTCTAGGTGTTGCAAACATATGCACTAACTTATAATAAACTGTTCCACAGTATGGCGCAGGGTATAAAAAAAATTGAAGAAAAGATTATAAACTTTTTTTTAATTAAAATTTCATTATTTTTGAGAAATTTGTCTTTAATATAATAATCTTTCATATTAGGTCAAATTTTTTTCAGTGCAAATCTCATATGAATTCCGAAACGAATCTTCAAGTAAGTGCATTCAAAAGGTGTCATAACACGGCCAATTTGCATTGCATGACTGTTATATAAACTTTTGAAGGTTTTGCATTTAATTCCTTCCACAAATGCAATTTTCGAAAAAAACTAATACTGATATTGTATTAAATCGTTTCATTGCATTGTCTACAAATAGGTTTCAAATTTAAAACTTTAATTAAATTCATATCATTACCAAAGAAATTTTTAACTCCAACAAAGAATTTTAATTTCCAAAAAATTCTATTCATTACGACATTCCCTTGGGTAGCTTCGTTTTGCTGCTCTCATTTCACCCAAGAGAAATCTTTGACTGTGTTCAGTGTGATTATGCCAAACCAAAAGTATTTGCATAAATTATCCGCATTTACAAAAGAAATAGGGATTAGGCAGCATTACCAAGTATTTTGCATAAAAATTAGGTAAATGAATATTTAAGAAAAAAAAGGATTTCATTATTATCGTTAGTACAGTCAAGCCGTGGTCGTCATTGCTCGAAACAATAGGGCCAACGCCGAATAATTGCAATACTCAAGACTATATTAACTTCAAACAGTGATGGGGTTGAGTAAATGCACAGAAGTGTAAAGAATTTAAAGACCATTTTAAAAATCAACTCTACTTCCTCTGGGAAAAATTATCGTTATAGTTTGAAAATTCTCTTGGGGGGAATGCGAAATGATGGATTGCCTTAAAGAAATCATTTGAGATGGAAATACAAGAACAAAGGATATGGGGTATATTATTAAGTCTTTGCTTTTGTAATGCAAATTAGTTCGATTCGTTGACCATCACATTTCACACCTTAAAGAGAATAAATTTAATTGAATTTAAATGCTTTTCCTAAAAATGGTTTGAGCTGGTAGAAATAACAAAAAAATCTATTTCAATATACTCTGCATCAAACTAACCGCATTCTTCAACCATAGTCAACTCTAAATAAATAAACGTCTATCAATTATTATATAAATGACATTCACTTTGTTATTATACCCTGCGCCACACTGTGGAATAGGGTATTATAAGTTAGTGCATATGTTTGCAACACCCAGAAGGAGACGAGATAGACACATGTTGTCTTTGGCAATAATGCTCAGGGTGGGTCTCTGAGTCGATCTAGCCATGCACGTCTGTCCATCCGTCCGTCTGTTTGTGAACACATTTTTGTGATCAAAGTCTAGGTCGAAGTTTAAGTCCAATCGCCTTCAAATTTGGCACAAGTGTCTGTTTTGGGTCAGAATAGAACCCTATTGATTTTGGAAGAAATCGGTTCAGATTTCGATATAGCTCACATATATATCTTTCGCCCGATATGCACTTATAAGGACCCAGAAGCCAGAGTTTTACCCTGATTTGCTTGAAATTTTGCACCTCAAGAACAATAAGTACTATAGTCAGATTGGGATATAGCTCTCATATACATCTTTCGTCCGATATAGACTTATATGGCCCCAGAAGCCAGAGTTTTACCCCAATTTGGTTGAAATTTTGCACTAAGAGTACAATTAGTAGTGTAGTCAAGCGATCTAAATTTTATTGAAATCGGTTTAGATTTAGATATAGCTCCCATATATATCTTTCGCCCGATTTTCTGCCATATGAGCACAGAGTTCAAAGTTGTAGTCCGATTTACGTGAAATTTTGCACAGAGAGTAGAATTAAAATACTAAGTATGCATGTCAAATTTGGTTGAAATCGGTTCAGATTTCTATATAGCTTCCATATATATATGCTATTCCGATTTGGGCAAAAATTACCAAAATACCCAAATTTTCCTTATAAAATCGCCACTGTTAATTCGTAAACTTGTAAAAGTGACTAAAATTTTGCTTTATTTCTAATACATATGTATCGACCGATAAATCATAAATACACTTTTGCGAAGTTGCCTCAAAATTGGTTCAGATTAAAATGATTCCCATATTTATTTTTTACTAACATAGTGTACCATCCCAGGCCATTAGCCGACTTAAATTTTAAGTCTATAGATTATAAATTTTGTTCAGATGGAGTCAGATTTAAATGTATATATTTGGGACAAAAACCTTTATATATAGCACCCAACACATTTGACGGATTTGATATAGTATCGAAAATATGGATTTACAAAGTGGTGCAGGGTATAATGTAGTCGGCCCCGCCCGACTTTAGACTTTCCTTACTTGTTTTTTCTCTTTGAATTACATTAACTATCTCTATACACTGTGGGGCTTTCGGATACGGCTAACTTATTTGATTAACCACTCAGAGAAGGAATGTGATCACTTCCTAAAGCAGAATGTTATTTTTTAACGGTGAAAATATAACATGTTTGCCGCAACCATATCATTTTCTCTGGCATTCTGTATCTCATTTCGACAATCATTTGATGTTTGGCGAGAAACCAACATTTTTCCGGCAAAAATGTTTTTTTCTCTCCATCCAAAAATAATATTTTGTTCTAGGATGTGATAATATTCCTTCTCTTCGTGAAGGTGACTGACGTTTCATGTACAGGGTGGCTGATACGAGGGTTGCCTTTTATATTTCGGTATTAGAGCACAAAAACAAGTATTAATCGCCCAATTCGTTTTTATTATTCAACATAGTTCCCTTCAAGAGCGATACAACGATTATAACGACCCAGCAAAAACTAGGTAACCACATCTCATTACAATTGACATTACCAGGAGTAAAGCTGTCATTACACGTTGCATTACATTGCGGCGAGTTATAATGACTAACTTGTAATGACAAAAATAAATACTTCTCGGTAATTTTCGAATTGTTATTCTCAAATTTTTAGGCAGTTGTAGTTAATATAATTATTCACATAATCGAGCACTTACATACAAAATCAAAGAGAATATGTAATGTAACGGTAATTCTGAAGATTTTTCCGTTAAGAATTTTTTATCACAAATATTTCATAATAATTTCAACATGTTCAATGACATTATCATATTATGTTTTAAATAAATGCTTTCTTATACCTCATTGACATTACACTTCCAAAATGCGCTTAAACTAAATTTCAAATGCCATTTGCCTTATAAAAAAGAGACTTAAAATCCACTTTTAGTAGATTTCGAACCTTATGTGAATTGGCTATTGGTTATATTATAACGTAATTCACGAATCCAACTCCCTTAAACAACCTACATTTATTTCTTTTTTAAGTGTGACATTAATTTGAGTGTAATCTTATGTTAATGTAATCTTAGATTATTTATTAGATTTTTTGTTTATTTATACAATATTCTATTTCTATTCAAGTAGTTCTCCTACACCCAAAAAAAAGTGAACCCACCGTTGAAGAAAATGTAGGTTTATTTTAGAAAATTTTAACTAAAATAGTTTTCTAATTGCAACATGTTACAAATAAGTTAATACTTTTTGTCAAATTGAAGAAAATTTATTAAACATAATTAATTTTTTTCTCTTGTTTAAGAAAATTTCATATGTTGAAAGAAAAAATTGGATTTAAAAATTGTTAAAATGTCTTTAGCGCTATACGAAGTTCATGACAGGTACAATTTTAGCAAAATTTACTCATTTGAGAGACTTATGAACTCAATTTAAGCAAACTTCTGTCATTTTAGGAAAATATAAACTATTTTATTTTTTAGTAAAATTGTGCACTATATTTGTGTAAAACTTTTTTTCTTATTTTTAGTTCACGTCATTAAAGTTAGCAAAAAATTATTCAAATAAGGAACATTTACTCATATTGTGCAAAGTTTAACTAAAATCAACTAAACTTCATGAACTAAAATAAAGTTCTGTTGGCATTAGAGCCCCTTTTTTCTGGGTGTATTACAGCACCACTCGCCATATTTTCATCCATTGTAATCGGCGATAGAAATCAATATTTTCGAGATTTGGTTTCCTGAGACAATAAGTGGCTATTTTGCAAGCTTTGGTGTATCTACGAATAAGTCATTACATATTATTTTATGGCCGAAAGTATGCCTGGGGAGAAGTACTTTCCTCCTAGGACATGCGTATGTAAATGTAATCCGAAGCGATGCCAAATAATAAATGGTTATTAATTTTTAAATAGGCTTACCTACAAGATTACCGGGTAATGAGAGTTCTTGCTGGGGACCTTCCAATTTTTTGATACCATTTTGGTAGTACTCTTTCGGTTTTGCCTCAAAATAGGCCTCAGTTTCGGCGATTACCTCTTCACTGCAGCCAAATTTTTTCCCTGCGAGCATCCTTTTGAGGTCTGAGAACAAGAAAAATCCGCTGGAGGCCAGATCTGGAGAATACGGTGGGTGGCGAAGCAATTCGAAGCCCAATTCATGAATTTTTGCCATCGTTCTCAATGACTTGTGGCACGGTGCATTGTCTTGGTGGAACAACACTTTTTTCTTCTTCATATGGGGCCGTTTTGCAGCGATTTCGACCTTCAAATGCTCCAATGACGCCATATAATAGTCACTGTTGATGATTTTTCCCTTCTCAAGATAATCGATAAAAATTATTCCATGCGCATCCCAAAAAAACAGAGGCCATTACTTTGCCAGCGGACTCAGAATCATCAATACGTTGTTGTTTTTAGTCAAATGTGAGCTCGCGCGGCACCCATTTTGCACAGAGCTTCCACATATCCAAATATTGATGAATGATGTGACCAACACGTTCCTTTGATATCTTTAAGGTCTCTGCTATCTCGATCAACTTCATTTTAGGGTCATTCAAAATCATTTTGTGGATTTTTTTGATGTTTTCGTCGGTAACCTCCACCTCTTTCGGGCGTCCACTGCGTTCACCGTCCTCCGTGCTCATTTCACCATGCTTGAATTTTGCATATCAATCAATTATTGTTGATTTCCCTGGGGCAGAGTCCGGAAACTCATTATCAAGCCAAGTTTTTGCTTCCACCGTATTTTTACCCTTCAGAAAACAGTATTTTATCAAAACACGAAATTCCTTTTTTTCCATTTTTTCACAATAACAAAAGTTGCTTCACAAAAGACGCTATATCTCACAAACTAATTGACTTACAGACGTCAAATTTTGACACGAATCAGTTGAAGGTTGGTACTATATAAAAATAATGCATTTAATACTAGCGATGCCATCTATGTGTCAGACCGGGGACATGTCAGCCAACCAGTTATATACTTTTTCTTTAAATCTAAAACGCTTTCCTTATTTTAAGGAAAATGCCCTTAAATTCACTAAGAGAAGCTTTGAAATACTCACAAGCATTAATGAGAGGGAATAATACACCGCTGAAAAACGCTTTGGTTTTTTGCTCGAAACCGGGATTGAACCCATGACGCTTTATATGCAATGTAGGTATGCTAACCATTGCAACACGGTGGCTTCAGCATTTAGATGTGAATAAATCTTTTATTTCTCGTACCATTGATTGTTACCGTGATTCTGGCAGGGTTGCATCGCGTTCAAAAATTGGACAAAAAAAAAGTAATGGCACCAGAAAGGATCCATAAAATGTAGGCCAGATATGATTGAAATCCACTGCAAAGTGGTAGAAAACTTACTCGTGATATGAATATGAGGTGTGATAACGATCACAACTCATATCGGAAAATGAGCTTGAATGAAAGCCACTGATGTTCCAAAAAGTGCAAGGGCTCACTCACGATGCCCAATACAAGTTAGACTGGAAAGGAGTCGCTTCAACGAAAGTGGCCAGTTACCGAATTTAGTTTTCTCCGATAAGAAGCCATTTCAAAATGAGCAGTTTGTGAACAAATAGGTCAGCTGAAATGTTACTCCATCGATTGACTATCAGAACTCAAGCGACATTAATGGTAATTGTAATGGAACGAAATACATTTTTGTATTGTATTCGTCCATACATAGATTTATTTGATTGTGCCTCCTGTTGTTTAATGTATGTGTGCCTTTTATGGCCACATACCCACTGCCCTACTCTCCACATACCCACTGTCATTCAATAGAGTCTGGGTGGGTATGGGAAAAATAATTTATATGGCAGTCTGACTTTGAGAAACATTTATTTTAGTTTGCTATGAACATAATTCTCACCTACGTTGTGGCTGTGGGAGAATATAAACTCGGTGGTTTTGGACAACGAGCAAGAGTCCCGACAGCCGAAGGGTATTGAACACGACGAGTGGCACGACCGCAGTCAGTTCACACTAAGCGACAGGAACTCTACCACCGCACTAAGTGTTTCGGCATTTAGCTTGCTTCCGCACTAATAAAGGGTGATACGGTCAATATTTGGTCAATATGAACTTGACGTATTTCTTTCAATGTTGCATTTAAAAAACCTGAACACCCCTCATTTTGAAGGTGTGTGTGTGTAGAATGTTGCTCCTATTTTGATTTTGGAATTCACTCTTCAGTTGTCCAAATGCCGTCCAAGCAAGAAGAGCAGCGTATCAAAATTTTGCTCGCGCATCGCGAAAATCCGAGCTACTCGCACGCAAAGCTGGCAAAATCGCTAAAAGTTGCCAAATCAACCGTTACAAATGTAATTAAAGTGTTTGGGGAACGTTTGTCGACAGCCAGGAAGTCTGGATCGGGGGGAAATCGAAAACCCGAAGCCGCTGAGACGACAAAGAGAGTTGCCGGTAGTTTCAAGCGAAACCCTAACCTCTCTCCCCGAGATGCCACAAATAAGCTGGGTGTATCGTCTACAACCGTGCATCGAGCCAAAAAACGAGCCGGACTATCGACTTACAAGAAGGTAGTGACTCCAAATCGCGATGATAAACAAAATACGACGGCCAAAGCGCGATCCCGGAGGCTGTACACGACGATGCTGACGAAGTTTGACTGCGTGGTAATGGACGACGAAACCTACGTCAAAGCCGAATACAAGCAGCTTCCGTGACAGGAGTTTTATACTGCAAAAGGAAGGGGAAAGGTAGCAGATATTTTCAAGCACATAAACTGTCAAAGTTCGCTAAGAAATATCTGGTTTGGCAAGCCATCTGTACCTGTGGCTTGAAAAGCAGCATTTTCATAGCTTCCGGGACTGTCAACCAAGAAATTTACGTGAAAGAGTGCTTGAATAAACGTCTGCTGGCTTTCCTGAAGAAACACGGTTGTTCCGTACTGTTTTGGCCGGATTTGGCAACTTGCCATAACGGTAAAAAGGCCATGGAGTGGTACGCCGCCAACAACGTGCAGGTGGTTCCCAAGGACAAGAACCCTCCCAACACGCCAGAGCTCCGCCCAATTGAAATTGAGAAATACTGGGCTATTGTCAAGCGGAACCTAAAGAAAACCAAAAAAACTGCTATGGACGAGCAGCAGTTCAAGGCAAACTGGCTTTCTGCGGCGAAGAAGGTGGACAAGGTGGCTGTACAAAATCTGATGGAAAGTGTCAAGCGTGAGGCCCGGCAATTCGGATTTGGAAAAGCGAAAGCCTAACTGAATATTTTTCCTGAATTTTATACTAATTGAACTTGAAAAAGAAATTTAATTTGATTTTTTAAATAAACGATTTCACCGATTTACACTCGTTTTCCCTTGACCAAATTTTGACCGTATCACCCTTTAGCTTCGGTTATTAGCTTGCTTCCGCACTAGTAGCTTCGGCTATTAGCTTGCTTCCGCACTAATCGTGTCACCGACGATTAGCTTGCTTCGTCACTAATAGCTTCGGCTATTAGCTTGCTTCCGCACTAATCGTGTCACCGACGATTAGCTTGCTTCGTCACTAATAGCTTCGGCTATTAGCTTGCTTCCGCACTACTAGCTTCGGCTATTAGCTTGCTTCCGCACTAATCGTTTCACCGACGATTAGCTTGTTCCGCACTAATAGCTTCGGCTATTAGCTTGCTTCCGCACTAATCGTTTCACCGACGATTAGCTTGCTTCCGCACGAATAGCTTCGGCTATTAGCTTGCTTCCGCACTAATTGTTTCACCGACGATTAGCGTGCTTCCGCACTAATAGCTTCGGCTATTAGCTTGCTTCCGCACTAATCGTTTCACCGACGATTAGCTTGCTTCCGCACTAGTAGCTTCGGCTATTAGCTTGCTTCCGCACTAATCGTGTCACCGACGATTAGCTTGCTTCGTCACTAATAGCTTCGGCTATTAGCTTGCTTCCGCACTAATCGTTTCACCGACGATTAGCTTGCTTCCGCACGAATAGCTTCGGCTATTAGCTTGCTTCCGCACTAATTGTTTCACCGACGATTAGCGTGCTTCCGCACTAATAGCTTCGGCTATTAGCTTGCTTCCGCACTAATAGCTTCGGCTATTAGCTTGCTTCCACTAGTAGTTTCGACAAATAGTTTGTAGTTTTGTTACTAACATAACAACGAATCAACACCGAATCACCACATCACCCGGATTGTCAACATCGCTATCAACGTTGAATCGCCGCATCACCCGAATCATCAACATAACGCCGCATCACCCGAATCATCAACATCGGCCAACCATCGATAGCCGACCAAACCAACACAACCAGCCACCGAAGGCTGACCACCAACTACCATCACCGCTACCGAATCATTAACCGAATCACCAACCGATCATCATCGAACACCGGAACAACGACTTTAGCCGAACCAAATCGTCAACAACCGATACGCCGACTTCAGTACTAAGAGGCTACGTAATAAATCAACGACCCCTCAGCATACCGTGCAAACATAAACATTATACGTATATAAGGTCAAATAAATAAAGTTCGTACTACTATTATTGTATAAATACCACCAAATCGTGTGTTCTTAATTTAAGGTTTGTGGGTCCTTAAAGTTGATCCTGGACGACCACTGTTCTACCTCAGCCGACGACAAAACCATGTTACATAATGTTATGGGCTGCAGTAACGGCCTCTTACATCCATCGACCGTGGCGTCAAAAAATCCGAATATTATCGGAAAAATATCCTAGGTTAGGTTAGGTGGCAGCCCGATGTATCAGGCTCACTTAGACTATTCAGTCCAGTATGGCAACCACATTGGAATAATGTCCCATTTGTTGTACCTGCTCAGCCTCGCCCTTATGTGTTTCTACACAAATTTAATATAAATTTCCGAGGTGTTCATAGATGTTAGAATTTTTTGTGCGGGTTTTTTTTTTTAACTTTCTTTTTTTGTTTCACCCATATGAGTTATGTAATCAATTAATTATTCAATAATCCCAAACCATTTCCTTAATTGGCGTCAATTGGAAAAGTGCAACCATATTTGGGTGTGAGTGATGGTGCATGAAGGCATTTAGTGGAGCGTGTACGTGATATTTAATTTATGTTACGTATACGTACGCGAGCGTGCAAATTGAGTGCACAATGCTTCCACTTTAACGACACCAACTACTCATGGCTAGAGGGTGAGTGTACATATGTGTGTGTGCTGGTATTTTTTTAATTCTCTTTCTCCTTTCTCCTATGTTATGGCAAAAGTTCATTCGCATTGAATTGAAGTTAAATGCAAGTAAATAATGACCATAATTTATTATAAATTTTGCAATTACAAAGTTAAAACGTTACAATGGAGTGCAATAATGTTGAAATGTTTAAGTACTTCTGTTGAGGGAATAAATGGAGCACAGCAATTTACTATTAAGGCAAGCGATAAGTAATGTATGCTTGTATTTCGAAGAGGGTATATTTCGAAAAGAAAATCAATTTTGCACCCTACAAAAAAAATATTTTTTTTAAGCACAAAAACTTCATGTCCTGAAAATACGATTGGCATTTTTGCCTAGCATAGAAGACGCATTTCCCTGCTACAAAGATTTACTACTTGACCAAAGGTTGATACGTTTTTCACAGAAGGCTAGGTTTAGTTGATGCAACTTTAAATATAGAAGAAAATTTTATTAAATAGGAGAACATAAAAATGACATCGAAAAGAAACAAAAAAAACAGAGCACGACGCTATCACTACACGCAGAGAAGAAACATGATTGTCACAATCATATTCGAAGAGCAAAATAATATGATAGGAGCCATTTTTGCGGCGACCATGTAACATTTTCACTTGCAACCTGCACCTGCTGGGTCAGTGAACATGGTTCTAAGAAAAATAAAATTGTCCTCATCTAAAATGTTATTATATTGATAAAAAGAATTTTGTTTCCATTAAAAGACAATGGTCACGATCTAAAATATTATGGTATTCGTCAAAAATGTTTTTCTTTCAGTTAAAAGAACATGGTCACAACCTAAAATGTTTTGATCTTTTTGAAAAAAAATTTTCTTGGTCGAAAAAAGGACGCCACTTGAGAAAAGAAAACACAAAATTAACTTTATTTATTTGTTTTTATTTATTTATAAATTAATTCATTGTTTATTTGTATTTAAAATGTCGTGCAAGCAAACTTCACATAATTTTACACACTCTATTTTGGTTCAATTTCAACAATATGTAATCATTCCATATTTACGTCGTGCCCATCAAATGTACGAACGCAGGCATCATGTAACTACAAATAAAAATAAATTATACCATGAGCAAAATGCATAACAAAAATCAGGTAAATTGTTTTCAATTACACTTTCCTTTTTTGTGTTCACATAAAACCACGTGCCACTTCTGAATAAATAAATTAACACAATAATTCCGTATTCTCCGTCCATTCCAAGAAACAATCAACACACGACTGACGCGTAAAATGAAAATCGTGTGTACCTGCTCAATGTTTTTATAAAATTATTTTCGTTGCAAACAAGTTAAAAAATCAAATGGTCACGAAAACAATGTACATGGTCTTTATGGTCATGTAATGGTTCTAGACATGTCTATATGTAACCTATAAAAATACTTTTTTCTCTGCAAAAAAGTAAAAAAATTGAATGGTCAGGTACATGATTTTCCCGAATATGTAATGGTCTCAAATTCTATCATTTAAATAATAGAACATGTTTGCGGCATTTGAGAACCATTTAAATGTTTATTGCCAACATATAATTTTCTCCGCTCGAAAATTATTTTTACAAAGACCAAATACATGGTTTTCGCGACCATTACATACTCTAGGTAAGCATTAAATGGATGCGGCAACCATGTCCAAACATGTTTTTTCTGTGCGTGTACACATATTGGATACAAACCACTCTTCTGACATTGACAATGTCAAAATATTGGACAAAGAACACAGAGAATGATCATAGAGAGCTTACGTATACAAGAGAAAATTGACAAAACAATGAACAGAAAGGAGGATACTGATAGCATAAGGCGCAAGTTGTAGGTTTGCATTGTAATGGAAAGTGACAATTGATATCCCAGCAAAAAAGCGTCGCCAAAAAGCAGTAAAAACGTTCTTTTTGGATCCGGAAGTGATGCAAAATTAGCGCAGAAGCGATGAATTTTACACGGGCTTGTCATAGGACGGATGCTCACCATTTCAACTGCTATTGCCCCGAATTTGCACCACTTCTTAAGGTGTTATTCGAATTCAGCGTTTTGGATGTGAATTAAAAAAATCTTGTGATATTTTGCTAAATAAGTAATTTATTTAATTTTTTTTAATGATTTTTTATGCATTCTAAATCTTGTCGGAAACGTTTGATTTCAAAAAATTTTCAAACATTCGCAATTTTTCTAGAATGGACATGCAATTTCACCTTACTTTGTTTTTAACTTATTTTAAACAAAACAAGCATATACGGCCGTAAGTTCGGCCAGGCCGAATCTTATGTACCCTCCACCATGGATTGCATAGAAAGTTATACTAAAGACAGTCATCCACAATCGAATTACTTGGGTTGCGGTAACACTTGCCGACGGCAAGGTATCTTAAAATTTCTTAACACCGTCTTCTCAATTGTAAGTTAGTCCAAACGGGGTATATATTAAACAAAACAAGTAAGTAAAGTCTAAAGTCGGGCGGGGCCGACTATATTATACCCTTCACCCCTATGTAGGCCAAAATTTGTGTTACCATCTCTACTACTGGAAGCTATATAAAGGAGACAATTTTTTTTTCTTCTACAAATCTCTAGAATTAAAATTTAAATCGGCTAACGCTATCCAGTTAATTGGAGGAAACTTCCATTGAAAATGGGTCTAAAATGTGTAACAGTCTACCATATTTCCCCAACTCTGGTGTACGTATATATGGGAGCTATATATAATCTGAACCGGTTTTTACTAAATTTGACATGTATAGTTAGAATAATAATTCTGCTATCCCCCCTGGTCATATGAGTGCAAATCGGACGGGAGATTTATATGGGAGCCATATCTGAATCTGAACCGATTTCAACCAAATTTGCCACAATTACTGATACTACTAAACGTACTCCTTTTGTGAAATTTGAACCAAATCACGGCAAAACCCTGGATTTCGAGGACATATAAGTTCAAATCGGACGAAATATATATATGGGAGCTATATCTAAATCTGAATAGATTTTGACCATATTTGGCACATACAATAGTACCGTTAAAAGTACCGCTTGTGCAAAATTTTAAGTAAGTCAGGGCAAAACTCTGGCTTTTGAGCGAATCGGGCGAAAGATATATATGTGAGCTATATCTAAATCTGAACCGATTTTAACAAAATTTGACACACTTAACGATACTATTAAACGTACCCCTTGTGCAAAATTTGAAGCAAATCACGGCAAAACTCTGGCTTTTTTGGCCATATAAGTTCAAATCGGACGAAAGATATATATGGGAGCTATATCTAAATTTGAACCGATTTCAATCAAATTTACCAAGCATTGGTAGAATGTCAATACTACCCTCTGTGCAAAATCGGTATCGAAGATCGGTAGTAAACTTTGGCCTCTGTGGTCATATGAGTCTAAATCGGACGAAAGATATATATGGGAGCTATATCTTAATCTGAACCGATTTGGCTGATATTTTGCAAGTTTTTCGAGACTAACAAAATATTCGGATATACTGAATTTGAAGAACATCGGTTGATAAACACGCTAACTATGACCACATCGGGGATAAATATGTATGGCAGCTATATCTAAATCTGAACCGATTTTTTCCAAAACCAATAGCGATTGTCTCTGTCCCAAGAAACGGCCCTATGCCAAATTTGAGAAGGATCGGACTTAAATTGCGAGCTGTACTTTGTGCACAAAATTACATATACAGACAGACGGACAGACAGACAGACAGACAGACAGACAGACAGACGGACATCGCTAAATCGACTCAGAATTTAATTCTAAGCCGATCGGTATACTAAAAGATGGGTCTATGACAATTATTTCTTGGCGTTACATACAAATGCACAAACTTATTATACCCTGTACCACAGTAGTGGTGAAGGGTATAAAAAGGCCGATTAAATACGTATATTATTCAGTTTGACAACATTTTCTATAGAAATAAAATTTTGACAAAACTTTCTACAGCAATAAAATTTTGAAAAAAATTTCTATAGAAATTAAATCTTGACAAAACGCTGTATAGTAATAATATTTTGACAAAATTTTCTATAGTAACAAAATTTTTCAAAATTTTCTATAATAATAAAATTTTGACAAAATTTTCTATAGAAATAAAATTCATTCATTTCATTTCACTTTATTTATAATTAAAAAAGTTTTACATTGGTTTGACACTTAATTATAAAATGTAATTTAAGTTCATTAATATCAATACTATACATATAATTTTTGAATATATTATTAATATACTAGTCAAGATTCAAGAACCTAACACGAACATGGATGAATGGAAGGAAAAAGAGATGTTTGTAGCGTAAACACAGTTCGAAAAATTTAAGTGTTAGCTATAGTAGAAGTTCATAACCGAGATAGAACCAGTTCCTTAAACTTGAAACATGACAAATTAAAATTTCTATGTTCGTAAGGTATTAAGGTATTCCATAAGCGCGTGACTCGAATTAGGGATGATCGCTGCATCACCGAAGTCTGAAAACGGGGTATTACCAACGCATGCATTCTACTCGAACCTCCAAATTGGAATCTTTCTGCCAGATTTGGCGGGGTCCTAAAGTTAAGTACTTTGTAAAACAACATGGCAGATTATTTTTGGGGATCGGCTATATATAACTATAGACCGATATGGACAAATTTTGGCATGGTTGTTAGCGGCCATATATACTAGCGCAATGTACTAAATTTCACCACGTACAAAATTACAACCGGATCGGATGAGTTTTGCTCCTCCAAGAGCTCCGGAGGTCAGATGTGGGGATCGGTTTACATATAATTATGGACCGATATGGACCAATTTTTGCATGATTGTTAGAGGCAATATACTAACACCACGTACCAAATTACAACCGGATAGGGTGAATTTTGCTCTTCCAAGGGGCTCCGGAGTTCAAATCTGAGGATCGGTTTATATGGGGCTAGATATAATTATGGACCGATATGAACCAATTCCTACTCCGGAGGTTAGATCTGGGGATCGGTTTACATATAATTATGGACCGATATGGACCAATTTTTGCATGATTGTTAGAGACCATATACTAACACCACGTACCAAATTTCAACCGAATCGGATGAATTTTGCTCATCCATGAGGTTCCGCAGGTCAAATCTGGGGATCGGTTTATATGGGGGCTATATATAATTATGGACCGATATGGACCAATTTTTGTATGGTTGCTAGAGACCATATACTAATACCATGTACCAAATTTCAGCCGGTTCGGATGAAATTTGCTTCTCTTAGAGACTCCGCAAACCAAATCTGAGGATCGGTTTATATGGGGGCTATATATAATTATGGACCGATATGGACCAATTTTTGTATGGTTGCTAGAGACCATATACTAATAAATTTCAGCCGGTTCGGATGAAATTTGCTTCTCTTAGAGACTCCGCAAGCCAAATATGGGGGTCCGTTTATATGGGGGCTATACGTAAAAGTGGTCCGATATGGTCCATTTGCAATACCATCCGACCTACATCAATAGCAATTACTTGTGCCAAGTTTCAAGTCGATAGCTTTTTTCTTTCGGAAGTTAGCGTGATTTCAACAGACGGACATGCTTAGATCGACTCAGAATTTCACCATGACCCAGAATATATATACTTTATGGGGTTTTAGAGCAATATTTCGATGTGTTACAAACGGAATGATAAATTTAATATACCCCCATCCTATGGTGGAGGGTATAACAACGGAATAGTTGATGTACTATTGAAGAACAACATCATTTCTGAAGTGAAAAACGAAGAATGAGGACGGAAGTTAGGTTAGGTTAGGTGGCAGCTCGATGTATCAGGCTCACTTAGACTATTCAGTCCATTGTGATACCACATTGGTGAACTTCTCACTGAATGAGGACGGAAGTTGCAACGGCTCCTAGAACTTACGGTGTACCAAAAATACATAAGGAAAATTTCCCATTAAGAGCTGATTTATCACCAATGATTTTATAAACATTAAACTTGTATATTTTTTTATACCCTGCGCCACACTGCGGAACAGGGTATTATAAGTTAGTGCATATATTAACAACATCCAGAAGGAGACGAGATAGACACATGGTGTCTTTGGCAATAATGCTCAGGGTGGATCCCTGAGTCGATCTAGGCATGTCCGTCTGTCCGTTCGCCGTCTGTGTGTGAACACATTTTTGTGATCAAACTCAAGGTCGCAGATTCAATTAAATTTGGCACACCTGACTATAGTACTTATTGTTCTCCTGGTGCAAAATTTCAACCAAATTGGGCCAAAACTCTGACTTCTGGGCCATATAAGTCCATATCGGGCAATATATATATATATATATATATATATATATATATATATATATATATATATATATATATATATATATATATATATATATATATATATATATATATATATATATATATATATATATATATATATATATATATATATATATATATATATATATATAAACTCTATATATATATATATATATATATATATATATATATATATATATATATATATATATATATATATATATATATATATATATATATATATATATATAGAGTTTTGGCCCAATTTGGTTGAAATTTTGCACCAGGAGAACAATAAGTACTATAGTCAGGTGTGCCAAATTTAATTGAAATCGGTTCAGATTTAGATATAGCTCCCATATATATCATTCGACCGATTTTCCGTCATATGACCACAGAGTTCAAAGTTGTAGTCCGATTTTGCACAGGGAGTAGAATTAAAATACTAAGTATGCATGTCAAATTTGGTTGAAATCGTTTCAGATTTGTATATAGCTTCCATATATATGCTTTTCCGATTTGGGCAAAAATGACCAAAATACCCACATTTTCCTTATAAAATTGCCACTGCTAAGTCGAAAACTTGTAAAAGTGACTCAAATTTTCCTTTATTTCTAATACACATCTATCGATAAATCATAAATACACTTTCGCGAAGTTGCCTCAAAATTGGTTCAGATTAAAATGTTTCCCATATTTATACCCTGCGCCACACTGTGGAACAGGGTATTATAAGTTAGTGCATATGTTTGTTACACCCAGAAAGAGACGAGATAGACACATGGTGTCTTTGGCAATAATGCTCAGGGTGGGTCCCTGAGTCGATATAACCATGTCCGTCTGTCCGTCCGTTCGTCCGTCTGTCTGTGAACACATTTTTGTGATCAAAGTCTAGGTCGCAATTTAAGTCCAATCGCCTTCAAATTTGGCACATGTTCCTAATTTGCATCAGAATAAAACCCTATTGATTTTGGAAGAAATTGGTTCAGATTTAGATATAGCTCCCATATATATCTTTCGCCCGATATGCACTAATATGGACCCAGCAGCCAGAGTTTTATACCGATTTGCTTGAAATTTTGTACAAACATAACACTTAGTCGTATAGTCAAGTGTGCGAAATTTGATTGAAATCGGTTCAGATTTAGATATAGCTCCCATATATATCTTTCGCCCGATATGGACTAATATGGTCCTAAAAGCCAGAGTTTTGGCCCAATTTGGTTGAAATTTTGCACAGAGAGTAGATTTAGCATAGTAGCTATGCTTGCCAAATTTGGTTGAAATCGATTCAGATATATCTAAATCCCATATATATCTTTCGCGCGTATGCACTTATATGGACCCAGAAGCCAGAGTTTTATCCCGGTTAGCTTGAAATTTTGCACAAGGAGTACAATTGGTAGTATAGTTATGTCTGCCAAATTTTATTGAAATCGGTTCAGATTTAGATATAGCTTCAATATATATTTTTCGCCCGATATGGACTTATATGGCCCCAGAAGCCTGAGTTTTGGCCCAACTTGGTTGAAATTTTGCACTAGGAGTACAATTAGTAATATAGTCATGTGTGCCAAATTTTATTGAAATCGGTTCAGATTTAGATATATCTCCCATATATATCGTTCGCCCGATTTACACTCATATGACCACAGTGGTCAATCTTTTACTCCGATTTAATTGAAATGTTGCACAGGGAGTAGAACAGGCATTGAAGCTATGCGTGCCAAATTTGGTTGAAATCGGTTCAGATTTAGATATAGCTCAAATATATATGTTTTTCTGATTTCGACAAAAATGGTCAAAATACCAACATTTTCCTTGTAAAATCGCCACTGCTTAGTCGAAAAGTTGTAAAAATGACTCTAATTTTCCTAAACTTCTAATACATATATATCGAGCGATAAATCATAAATAAACTTGCGAAGTTTCCTTAAAATTGCTTCAGATTTAAATGTTTCCCATATTTTTTACTAACATTGTGTTCCACCCTAGTGCATTAGCCGACTTAAATTTTGAGTCTATAGATTTTGTAGAAGTCTATCAAATTCTGTCCAGATCGAGTGATATTTAGTTCTATGTATTTGGGACAAACCTTTATATATAGCACCCAACACATTTGACGGATTTGATATAGTATCGAAAATGTGGAGTTACAAAGTGGTGCAGGGTATAATATAGTCGGCCCCGCCCCACTTTAGACTTTCCTTACTTGTTTTCCTGTGTAGAAGTTCATCCTCATTTCCGTCTATATGTATTTTTATGAAGTCAATATTTTGATGTTTAAATGAAAAATTTATTATAGCCCATATCACCATCATGGGTATAAAAATCGGTCTTCAATAATTTACAGTTTTTCAAGCCTTGTTATTGATTAACACTCATAAAAAGGCTATATGAACTTAAACCTATTATTCTTATTTTTCTTGAATTTGCTATAGAATACTACTAAAGTTTTAAATTATTTTCATTATATAAATAATAATAATTTATTGCTACAACCATACCATTATTAGTATTACTTTGTGGCCAAACAATGCTCCGTTCCAATTTCCTGGAAAATTGTTCTTGCACTTCATTAGAATTCGTAAAATTTGCATTCGTCGGTCGGTGTTTCTTGAAGTTTGGTTGCCTTTTCAATTTGAAATTGTCTTCTGGCTGAACTTGGATGTGGTTTTATAGCCACAGAAAATCTTGGCATTGCAATTTGGATAAGAATCTCTTGAATTCATATCGTCAAGTTGTGATGGAATGTTCCAGACATATATCAAAGAATTTCATTGTCTGACAATCTTCTTGGGTCTCTATTCTTTGTGAAAACTTCACTTCTTGGTTATGGCTAACCACAAAGTTTCAAATAAGTTTTTGATATTTTTTTTTTATTTTGTTTTAGTTCTTATTTCAACAGTAAGAACTTAGATAAATGAATTGGATTTTTGGGGTACATGTGGAGTTCTCATTGTACATCTTTGTTTTCCGTAAGTTTGCATCGAAAGAAATGTGCAGGTTATCGTTGGGAATCACACAGAAGTTTATGAAGCAGATGTGAGATGCATTGGTTTCATTTCGTGTACACAGTAATCAGTTTAGGAATTTCTTCGCTAGGTGTTAGTGGATACAATTAAGATGCTTTAAATACCTAGAAAAGAAATATGATCACAACAAATAGGTTTCAACAGCAACCTATTATTTTTGGACGGCGAACACATAACACTGTGTGATTGTAAATATTTCTAATGTGCAACTCAATGGTTTTGTTATCGTTTATCATGATAACCCACTCTAATATACATTTGGATTAAGTTTTCCCACACACATACCCACACTATATTTGCGATTGTATTTCGTATGTGCGGTGCATTGGTTTTGTTTTTGTGGTAAAAATATTGCGGTTATTTCAAGTGAAATATTCGCTGAGCACAGTTGTAAGTTTTCGTCGAGACTTATGGTCTTTCCAGTGCAAATTTATAACTGCCAAATTTGTTAATGTTTCTACAAACTTCTGATTTATTTTCCGAACACACACACACACTTAACATTGCAAAAGTTTATGAGTGAGATGTGAAGATTGATGTAGGCAAAATATTCCAAAGCATTTGAAATGTGTAAATCAAAATGTTAAATTGTCCATTAGAAAAATAGCCACAATGAAGGTTTACCCTTAGATATTTGCAAACATGACGTCACTGACTATTATTTATTTTATTATTTATTTCTGGAGGAACATATTGAAAATGTATGTAATGTAATGCCAAATGTTTTCAAAAATTCACAATTTTTTCAGATTGGATTTAGTATTTTTTCGACAAAATTTATATGATTTGTAACATTTTATGAATTCTTACTATGTTTTTAACCTATTTGAAAAAAAAAAAACAAGTAAGGAAAGTCTAAAGCCGGGCGGGGCCGACTATATTATACCCTGCACCACTCTGTAGATCTAAATTTTCGATACCATATCACATCCGTCAAATGTGTTGGGGGGCTATATATAAAGGTTTGTCCCAAATACATACATTTAAATATCACGCGATATGGACAGAATTTGATAGACTTTTACAAAATCTATAGACCCAAAATTTAAGTTGGCTAATGCACTAGGGTGGAACACAATGTTAGTAAAAAAACATGGGAAACATTTAAATCTGAAGCAATTTTAAGGAAACTTCGCAAAAATTTATTTATGATTTATCGCTCGATATATATGTAATAGAAGTTTAGGAAAATTAGAGTCATTTTTACAGCTTTTCGACTAAGCAGTGGCGATTTTACAAGAGAAATGTTGGTATTTTGACTATTTTTGTCGAAATCAGGAAAACATATATATGGGAGCTATATCTAACTCTGAACCGATTTCAACCAAATTTGGCACGCATAGCTATAATGCTAATTCTACTCCCTGTGCAAAATTTCGACTACATCGGAGTTAAAAATTGGCCTCTGTGGTCATATGAGTGTAAATCGGGCGAAAGCTATATATGGGAGATATATCAAAATCTGAACCGATTTCAACCAAATTTGGCACGCATAGTTACAATGCTAATTCTACTCCCTGTGCAAAATTTCAACTAAATCGGAGTTAAAAAATAGTCTCTGTGGTCATATGAGTGTAAATCGGGCGAAAGCTATATATGGGAGCTATATGTACATCTGAACCGATTTCAACCAAATTTGGCACGCATAGCTACAATGCTAATTCTACTCCCTGTGCAAAATTTCAACTAAATCGGAGCAAAAAATTAGCCTCTGTGGTCATATGAGTGTAAATCGGGCGAACGATATATATGGGAGCTATATCTAAATCTGAACCGATTTCAATAAAATTTGGCACACTAGACTACACTACTAATTGAACTCCTAGTGCAAAATTTCAACCAAATTGGGATAATATTTAGGCTTCTAGGGCCGTATAAGTGCATATCGGGCGAAATATATATATGGGAACTATATCTAAATCTGAACCGATTTCTTCCAAAATCAATAGGGTTCTATTTTGACCCAAAACACATACTTGTGCCAAATTCGAAGTCGATTGGGCTTAAATTACTACCAAATCCCTTGGTTACAAAAATGTGTTCACGGACAGACGGAGAGACGGACATGGCTATATCGACTCAGGAGCCCACCCTAAGCATTTTTGTCAAAGACACCATGTGTCTATCTCGTCTCCTTCTGGGTGTTGCAAACATATGCATTAACTTATAATACCCTGTTCCACAGTGTGGCGCAGGGTATAAAAAAGTTAAAATTATCCATTAATAAAGGGTGATTTGTTAAGAGCTTGATAACTTTTAAAAAAAAAAAAACGCATAAAATTTGCAAAATCTCATCGGTTCTTTATTTGAAACGTTAGATTGGTCCATGACATTTACTTTTTGAAGATAATTTCATTTAAATGTTGACCGCGGCTGCGTCTTAGGTGGTCCATTCGGAAAGTCCAATTTTGGGCAACTTTTTCGAGCATTTCGGCCGGAATAGCCCGAATTTCTTCGGAAATGTTGTCTTCCAAAGCTGGAATAGTTGCTGGCTTATTTCTGTAGACTTTAGACTTGACGTAGCCCCACAAAAAATAGTCTAAAGGCATCAAATCGCATGATCTTGGTGGCCAACTTACCGGTCCATTTCTTGAGATGAATTGTTCTCCGAAGTTTTCCCTCAAAATGGCCATAGAATCGCGAGCTGTGTGGCATGTAGCGCCATCTTGTTGAAACCACATGTCAACCAAGTTCAGTTCTTCCATTTTTGGCAACAAAAAGTTTGTTAGCATCGAACGATAGCGATCGCCATTCACCGTAACGTTGCGTCCAACAGCATCTTTGAAAAAATACGGTCCAATGATTCCACCAGCGTACAAACCACACCAAACAGTGCATTTTTCGGGATGCATGGGCAGTTCTTGAACGGCTTCTGGTTGCTCTTCACTCCAAATGCGGCAATTTTGCTTATTTACGTAACCATTCAACCAGAAATGAGCCTCATCGCTGAACAAAATTTGTCGATAAACACATTTCGAACCGAACACTGATTTTGGTAATAAAATTCAATGATTTGCAAGCGTTGCTCGTTAGTAAGTCTATTCATGATGAAATGTCAAAGCATACTGAGCATCTTTCTCTTTGACACCATGTCTGAAATCCCACGTGATCTGTCAAATACTAATGCATGAAAATCCTAACCTCAAAAGAATCACCCTTTAGTATGAAAAAACCAAGTTATAAAAAATTGAATTAAAAGAACTTCCTGGGTACTTAAAAAAATAACATCATTGGGAGTACATCTTCTGGAAGTGCTTTTAAAGTTGTGGCTTTGAAAGAACTTTTTTTGCTGGGTTTACATCCCCCAAAAATGGATGACCAGTGGAAGTTTTCATGTTTTTTTTTATTTGCTGCGCCAAACTTTGGAACAAGGTATTGTAAGTTAGTGCATATGTTTGCAACACCCAGAAGACACATGGTGTCTTTGGCAATAATGCTCAGGGTGAGTTCCTGAGTCGCTCTAGTCCGTCTGTCCGCCTGTCTGTGAACACATTTTTGTGATCAAAGTCTAGGTCACAAAAAAACAAGTACGTTTTTTGCGTCAGAATAGAACCCTATTGATTTGGAAAAAAATCGGTTCAGATTTAGCTCCCGTATATATCTTTCGCCCGATGTGAACTTATATGGCCCCCGAAGCCAAAGTTTTGCCCTAATTTGCTTGAAATTTTGCACAAGGAGAACAAGTCAAGTATGCGAAAATTGATTGAAATCG
This sequence comes from Haematobia irritans, assembly GCF_050003625.1. Classification (NCBI taxonomy): domain Eukaryota; kingdom Metazoa; phylum Arthropoda; class Insecta; order Diptera; family Muscidae; genus Haematobia; species Haematobia irritans. The sequence continues at coordinate 223,375,443 of NC_134397.1, read as the reverse complement.
GTTCAGATTTAGATATAGCTCCCATATATATCTTTCGCCCGATATGCACTTATATGGCGCCAGAAACCAGAGTTTCTGGGCCATAGCTTGAAATTTAGCTTGAAATTTTGCACTAGGAGTACAATTAGTAGTGTAGTCAAGTGTGCCAAATTTTATTGAAATCGGTTCAGATTGAGATATAGCTCAAATATATACTTTTATCCCAATATATACTAAAATGACAATAGAAGCCAAAGTTATACTATGATTTACTGAAATTTTGCAAAGAGAGTAGAATTAATATTTTACAAAATTTTCTATAGAAATAAAATAAAAAAAAATATTCTATAGAAATAAAATTTTGACAAAATTTTTTATAGAAATAAAATATTGACAAAATTTTCTACAGAAATAACATGTTGAAAAAATTTTCAATAGAAATAAAATTTTGAGAAAATTTCCAAAAGAAATAAAATTTTGACAAAATTTTCTATAGAAATAAAATTTTGATAAAATTTTCTATAGAAATAAAATTTTGACAAAATTTTCTATAGAAATAAAATTTTGACAAAATTTTCAATACAAATAAAATTTTGACAAAATTTCCAATAGAAATGAAATTTTGACAAAATTTTCTATAGAAATAAAATTTTGACAAAATTTTTAATAGAAATAAAATTTTGACAAAATTTTCTATAGAAATAAAATTTTGACAAAATTTTCTATAGCAATAAAATTTTGACAAAATTTTCTATAGAAATAAAATTGTGAGCAAATTTTCTATAGAAATAACATGTTGACAAAATTTTCAATAGAAATAAAATTTTGACAAAATTTCCTATAGAAATACATTTTTGACAAAAAATACTATAAAAATGAAATTTTGGTACTATTTTCTATAGAAATACAATTTTTACCAAATGTTCTATAGAAAAAAAATTTTGACAAAATTTTCTATAGATATAAAATTTTAACAAAATTTTTTATAGAAATAAAATTTTGACAAAATTTTCTACAGAAATAAAATGTTGGCAAAATTTTTAATAGAAATAAAATCTTGACAAAATTTTCTATAGGAATACAATTTTGACAAAATTATTTATAGAAATAAAACTTTGAGCAAATTTTCTATAGAAATAAAATTTTGAGCACATTTTCTATAGAAATAACATGTTGACAAAATTTTCAATAGATATGAAATTTTGACAAAATTTCCAATAGAGATAAAATTGTGACAAAATTCTCTATAGAAATAAAATTTTGACAAAATTTCCAATAGAAATAAAATTTTGGCAAAATTTTCTATAGAAATCAAATTTTGACCAAATTTTCTATAGAAATCAAATTTTGACAACATTTTCTATAGAAATAAAATTTTGACAAAATTTGCTATAGAAATGCATTTTTGACAAAAATTTCTATAAAATTAAAATTTTGACAATATTTTCTATAGAAATAAAATTTTGACAAATTTTCTATAGAAATAAAATTTTGAGCAAATTTTCTATAGAAATAACATGTTGACAAAATTTTCAATAGAAATAAAATTTTGACATAGTTTTCAATAGAGATAAAATTGTGACAAAATTTTCTGTAGAAATAAAGTTTTAAAAAGAAAATTCTATAAATTTTGACAAAATTTTCTATAGAAATAAAATGTTGACAAAAATTTCAATAGAAATAAAATTTTGACAAAACCTTCAATAGAAAAAAATTTTTGACAAAATTTTCTATGGAAATGAAATTTTGACAAAATTTCCTATAGAAATACATTTTTGACAAAAATTTCTATAGAAATGAAATTTTGACAAAAATTTCTATAGAAATGAAATTTTGACAAAATTTTCTATAGAAATAAAATTTTGACAAAATTTTCAATACAAATAAAATTTTGACAAAACTTTCAATACAAATAAAATTTTGACAAAATTTTCTATGGAAATGAAATTTTAACAAAATTTCCTATAGAAATAAATTTTTGACAAAAATTTCTATAGAAATGAAATGTTGACAAAATTTTCTATAGAAATAAAATTTTGACATTTTCTATAGAAATAAAATTTTGGCAAAATTTTCTATAGAAATCAAATTTTGACCAAATTTTCTATAGAAATCAAATTTTGACAACATTTTCTATAGAAATAAAATTTTGACAAAATTTCCTATAGAAATGCATTTTTGACAAAAATTTCTATAAAATTAAAATTTTGACAATATTTTCTATAGAAATAAAATTTTGAAATTTTTTTTTATAGAAATAAAACTTTGAGCAAATTTTCTATAGAAATAACATGTTGACAAAATTTTCAATAGAAATAAAATTTTGACAAAGTTTTCAATAGAGTTAGAATTGTGACAAAATTTTCTATAGAAATAAAGTTTTTAAAAGAAAATTCTATAAAGTTTGATAAAATTTTCTATAGAAATAAAATTTTGACAAAATTTCCAATAGAAATAAAATTGTGACAAAATATTCTATAGAAATAAAATTTTGAAAAAAAATTCTATAGAAATAAAATTTTGCAAATTTTTCTATAGAAAAAAAATTTTCTATGGAAATAAAATTTTGACCAAATTTCCTATAGAAATAAATTTTTGACAAAAATTTTTATAGAAATAAAATTTTGACAATATTTTCTATAGAAATAAAATTTTGATAAATATTTCTATAGAAATCAAATTTTGACCAAATTTTCTATAGAAATAACATTTTGACAAGATTTGCTATAGAAATAAAATGTTGACCAAATTTTTTATAGAAATGAAATTTTGACCAAATTTTCTATAGAAATAAAATGTTGACAAAAATTTCTATGGAAATAAACTTTTGACAAAATTTTGTATAAAACTACAATTTTGACAAAATCTTCTAAAGAAATAAAATTTTGACAAAATTTTCTATAGAAATCCAATTTTGACAAAATCTTCCACAGAAATAAATTTTTGACAAATATTTTGTGTAGAAATAAAATGTGGACAAAATGTTTCATAGAAATAAAATGTTGACAACATTTTCTATAGATATACAATTTTGAATAAATTTCTATAGAAAAGAAATTTTGAAGAATTTTCTAAAAGAAAAATTTTAGTACATTTTTCTATAAAATTAAAATTTTGACTAAATTTTATATAATGTCAACATCTTCAAACATTTAAATTTTTAGTTCACGCCATATTATCAACGTCTCCCTGTTGTAGAAGTAATAACTTTCTCTTGTTGGTGCAAATTAAAAATTTTAAAAACACTTAAATATATTGTGATGAAAAATAATAACTTCTAAAATAAAATAACAAAACCTTTTTTTGAAGAAACATTCAAATAATATGTTTATATATAAAATAATTTTTTTAATTTTTTTTTTTTTAATATTGTTGTTTTGATTTCAGCTAAAATCATGCGATGACTATCTACAAGAGTAGTTTAGCCAAAAGAGGAAAATTATGTATTTTTTAATTTAATTGGGCAAATTTGTAAATTAAAACTATGAACTTTTATAACTTTTGAACTGATTATGACATCATTATGATTTATCTTGGGTTTTGGAGAAAAAAATATTGTGAGAAATATGGCTGAATGTACCATTCCCAAAATTCGTATCAAAAATTCCCAAACTGGGTAGGATGTTGAAACCTTTCGCAGTTAGTTAGTGGGCACATGAGGCTTTCTGGATCAGAGATAGGCTTAGCAATGAGAATTTTGTAAACTAAAAAAAATATATATTTTGACGATTTTAAAATGAACTCATATATGTTACTACTCAACTAAAATGACCTATATAATGCTTAGAATGTATATTTATTTAGTGTTCTCTAAGAAACACACAAAAAATATTGGGAGAAGTTTAGGCACCTTTTTCCAAAAAATAATTATAACAAGTATATACGGCCGTAAGTTCGGCCAGGCCGAATCTTATGTACCCTCTACCATGGATTGCGTAGAAACTTCTATGAAAGACTGTCATCCACAATCGAATTACTTGGGTTGTGGTATCTTAAAACTTCTTAACACCCTTTTCTAAATTGTGAGTTATATATATATATATATATATATATATATATATATATATATATATATATATATATATATATATATATATATATATATATATATATATATATATATATATATATATATATATATATATATATATATATATATATATATATATATATATATATATATATATATATATATATATATATATATATATATATATATATATATATATATATATATATTGTGGTATCTTAAAACTTCTTAACACCCTTTTCTAAATTGTGAGTTATATATATATATATATACATATATATATATATATATATATATATATATATATACATATATATATATATATATATATATATATATATATATATATATATATATATATATATATATATATATATATATATATATATATATATATATATATATATATATATATATATATATATATATATATATATATATATATATATATATATATATATATATATAAGTTAAGGAATATTATATTTAACATTGCACCAAAATAACAAAATATTATATTAACACTACCAAATACCATCATCAACATGTGCCAGCCAAACAGACATAGCGTCAGCAGAATACCTGACAACGGTGTCAACAAAACCTAGGGAAACGAAGTGCATGCAGTTTCCCACGTAACTCGACCGGCGTGTGCAACAATGCATCTACATCAGCAAATATTCTTTAAGTAATAAGTTTTATTGATGTTTAGTTTTATTGATGTTTAGTTTTAAGTTAGTTCTGATTTTAACTTGAAACAATAAAGTTCGCAGGCCGTGAAGGCTGCGAAACCTTTTTTTAAAAAATTAATTAAATTTAAATATATTTAATTGGCGCCCAACGTGGGGCCCTGCGCGTCCTTAAAATCGTCAGGATAAGACCCCACAAACAAAAAAAGGGTCAAGTGATAAATCAGAAACTCATGATAAAGTGTAACAAAGTCCCAAGGAAATAAGGCCCCCTAGTAACGCAAGTAACGGGAGACATTTAATGTGTCAGCCGCCTTGGCAGGAACAATAGCATAAAAAATAAAATAAATTGTGTTAATGGAAAAATAAATAAAATTGAAAAACTTGGAATAATTAAAAAAAAAAAAAAAGAGAAAAAAAAAGAAAGATATAATTGTGTTAAAACTGATACGAATGTTAATTCTGAAAAAAAAAAGATAAAGGTGATATTGAAAAAAATATATAACTACAAGAAAATAACAATTGAATTATGAATAAATAAATAAAAAAACACTGAGAATTTTAAGAATAATCAATGGAAATTAAAATGAAAGAAAATTTTTTTAAAAGTGATTAAAATTTGCAAATAAGTAACAATTAAAGAAAGTAAAACAAAAACAAAACAAAATATAATTAATAACCTGAGTGAAAATTAAAAGAG